>NC_138116.1:36182500-36525000 GCF_964146895.1 Miniopterus schreibersii
TGTCTATAATAGGATATACTCAAACATTCTGCTCTCTCACCACAACTCTCTACTTCCCCCCAACCCCCTAACTTACTGGCTGAAGTACTTGCACTCCTTGTTTCTTTGACTTCATTGAGATCTCTAATCCACTGGCCTTTCTACTTTCTCTATACCCATCTGCCCTCTCCTGACTCTACTTCTCTCCTCATTTAGGGAGTTTTGAGGAGAGACTGCTAGGAACTGTTTGATAGTGAGAGCAGTGGAATGGAAGGGATGATGGAGGATGATTTTAGAAAGTACAGAAATTTCCTTTTCTGGCAGTGGTAGTTTAGGTGCCCTGAATTATCCTTTCCATTGAAAGCACTAAAATGCTGGATAAAAATACATATTTTTTAATGCATTGTGAAGCTGGAAAGAAAAAGAATTCTGGGATGGGGAGGGGAAATAAAAGCGGGGAGATAAATGAGTGTAAAAGCTGGCTTTCTGAAAATTTTTGTTGAATTTAAGGTACTGGGGAAAGGAGATAAAGTAGCCCAAGTTTGGAGGTATAATAGAAAACGCAGTCCTGCATAAACTTCAGTCTGTGAGGGAAAACACCCTTAGTTAATGGGAAAACGGGAAGCGCACCATTGAAAAGGGTCCATAGGGTAAAGAAACTTGCTTGTTTTGACAGATGATGGGAGGAGGGGTTAAAATTTTTGAGATTTCCTCACTACAAGTCAGTCCTTAGGTGGTTTATGGTCGTAATTTATTCTACTGCGTAATCCTGAAAATCTCAAACTTAAAACTTAATTTTAAGTAGTTCTAGATTGTTAGCTTCCCCCAGGTGACTGGCAGAAGCAAATGAAAATTATTTCTGGAAGAGGAAATTTCAAGTTAAACCTCAAAGAATTATCATAAAAATTCAAGATAGAAATTCAAGAAAATACACAGCTTCTGGTCAAAAGTCACAAAACACACAAGGGAACAAGATGCTATGAGTGGAAAGCAGAAGAGCAACAGAACAGCAGAGTCAAATCCCCTAAGACTTCAGATATTGGAAATGATCAAGCACAGAATTTAAAAATAACTATGTTTAATGTGTTCAAAGAAAGAAAGTGAAAGCTTGAAACTATGAACTAGGAACGAAACACTTCTAAACTAAGTAGATTTGAAAAAGAGCCAATAGAATTTCTATAAATAAAAAAATATTATAATTGAAATTTAAAACAGCTCAATATATAGAGTATTTCCAGATAAAGAAGGTGGATTAAAAACAATGTTGTTACCTTTTGAAAATCCACTATAATACTCTAAAGAGATTTTTAAAAATAAGGCATCTGTATCTAAAAGGATGGAGAGGATGGAAGAAATGGAATAAGAATTTTAGAGAAACAAATGAATAAGTTGTGACTTACTTAGCAAACCTAAGAGGGCTGGAAGTAGGGAAAACTGAGAGGCAAGTCTGAAAAGGCTAAGCATCTATGGCATTAGCTACCTCTGTAAGTAGGTATAGCTAAAGTAAGAAGATTTGGAGGCAAACTGTCTTGCAAGATCTTTAGCTCTTCCCTTCTCTGTCACCCCTGATGACTATGCCTCTGCCACTTTGGCCGAAGACTAAAGAGTAAAATAGTAGGTCTCTGGACTTGAGGACACCAGGTATAGTTCAGGGCATGAGTAAACCCTATTAAAAATGAGAATTTCCCTGGCTGGGTGGCTCAGTTGGTTGGAGCATTGTCCTGTACACCAAAAGGTTTTGGGTTCGAGTCCTGATCAGGGCACATACCTAGGTTGCCGGTTCAGTCTCTGGTCAGGGCATGAACAGGAGGCAACCACTCAATGTTTCTCTCTCATGATGATGTTTCTCTCTTTAAAAATTAATAAACACATGTCCTTGGGTGAGGATTTAAAAAAAGGGGGGAGAATTAAGTGAATGTTTACACATTGATTGCTGACACTGTCTTCTTTCATCTCTCAACTCCCAGAATATTGGCAACTAGACAGGAAATTGGAAGAGTTTTCTCTGGGGAATCTGTCTAGCCTAAGAGGAATGACCAAAACATTGAGAATAGTAATTTCCCAATGAAAGTCCTAGATAAATCATCTACAGGGATACTCACAGTCTCTAACCCCACTCACACTCAGGGCTTCCATTCAGTTTTTAGCTCTTCACCCTTATATCTGAGCAGAGAAGCAGGGGCCACCACACATTGGAGGAAACCCTCTAACAAGAAAGCAACCAAAAAAAGTAGGAAAAAGCAAATAGGAGAAAATAGTGCAGAGAAAAGAAAAGTTAAAAAAAATAATCGTAGTCTCAGAGATAAGATTAAGATACTGTCACCATGAAATACTATTAAAAAAGAAATATTCCAGAAAATAGAGCAGACAAAGGGGAAAAGAGGTAAGATTCAAGAGTCAGTCAGGAAGGACAACAGCCACATAATAGGAGCTGCAAAAAGTACGAACAGAGAAAGTGGAGGAGGGGGGCAGGATTGATAGTGAAACAATATAAGAAGGACCCCTGGGACTGAAGGACCTAAGTTTCCAAAATGAAAGGATCCACAGATGTGTGACACAGTGGATAAAATAAATCCCCACCAAGGCCCATCACTGTGAAATTTTAAAACACAGGGACAAGGAAAAGACTTTACAGGCTTCGGGGGGGGGGGGGGGGGGAGGCGGAGAACAGAGGAAACATGCAAAAGATCAAGGACTTTTCAGTAGTAATATTGAATCTATAAACAATGGAGTAGCCTTCAACTCTGTTTTGAAGGGAATTCTTTTCAACCTCAGATTCTATTCCCAGCCAGCCTGTCACATAGGAGGCTAGGTAAGAGAGATTTCAGACATGCAGGCTCTCAAAATATATTACCTTGAATATATGCCTTGTCAGAAAGCTACTAGAAAGCATCCTCTGCCAAAATGCAGCAGTGTACCAAGAAAGGAAAATAAAGGACACAAGATGACACCTGACAGAGAGAAGCCCGTCTAGACTGGAGTAAATCTGAGTGCTTCAGGAGGGCTTTTGAAGGAAGAAGTTCATGCCTAATGTGACTACATGTTTTGAGAGATTTAGTTAACAGAGTTTGAAGCTGAATTAGAGATCAGTATATTAAAAACTAAGCAAACAAAAAACAGCAACTACTAGCCTCTAAGGAAAACAGAAAAGTTGTTCAGGAAAGGGAAAATAATCATACATTGAATAGTACACAGTGTTATACTAACCTTTAATACTGTTTATAAGAGACACACTTAAAACATAAAGACAGAGGGTTGAGAATCAAAGAATAGAAAAAGATATATCAGGCAAATACTAATCAAAAGAAGGCGCAGGTAGCAATATCAGACAACAGATTTTAAGGCAAAAAGCATTACTAGAAATAAAGAGGGTCGCTTAATAATAAAAGGTTCAATTTACCAGGGAGATAAAAACAGTTCTAAATTTAGAGGCACCTAATACTATAGCCTCAAAATAAATAGAGGCAAAATTTTGCAGAATTATAAGGAGAAAGAGACAAATCTAGCATTGTAGTGGAGATCTTTAACATCTTTCAGTAACTAACAGACCAAGCAGACTAAAAATCAGTTAGGATGTAGAAGACTCGAGCAACACAATCTTGATTTAGTAAGCATCTATAGCAGTTGCTTTCAATAATTGAAGAAGAATAATTTTTTTCAAGCACACATAGAATATTTAGGAAGGTTGACCATGTAAAGGCCATAAATCTGCCTCAAAAACTTCAAAAGAATTTATTCAAAACATTATCTGATCACAATCATAACTCTACTGATAATCAGGCAAAGTTGACTTTCTGGCAACAAGAATAGTAAAGGGAAAAGGGGACATTTCATAATGACATAAGGGTCCATGTCCCAAAAGATATAACAATTCTAAATTTGTATGCACAAATAAATAAAACAAGATTGACAACTAAAAGGAGAAATAGATAAAACCACAACCCTTATGAGAAATCTTGATATACTTCTCTCAGGAATTGATAAAGCAAGCTGATCAAAAAATCCATAAAGATACAGATTGGAATGCTTTTAACAGATTTGCTGTGACACATATAGAATATTACATGCAACAATTACAGTTGTATATTCTCCTCAAGTGTGCATGGAACGTTTACCAAAATCTACCATGTGCTGGTTTATTAAGTATAGGTCTCATGTGTTTCAAATGATTGAAAATTATACAGAGCATGATCTCTGGCCACAAGAGAATTAAACTAGGGATCAAAAACAAAATATAATTTTAAAAGCCCAAATGCTTGGAAGTCAGAAAATACAATTCTAAATAACTCATGTGTCAAAGAAGAAATTAGAATGTTTGTTGTTGTTAATCCTCACCAGAGGATATTTTTTCCATTGATCTTTTTTTTTTTTTTTTTAAGAGAGAGAGTGGAAGGGAAGGAGGGAGAGAGAGAAACATCAATGTGAGAGAGACACATTGATTGATTGCCTCCTGCACGCCCCCCAAAGGGGAGCTGGGAATCAAACCTGTGATCCTTTGGTCTGTGGGCTGATGCTCTAACCACTGAACCAAACTGGCCAGGGCAAAAATTTTTTTTAATTCTGGATTTTAGAGAGAGAGTAAGGTATTGAGAGAGAGAGAGGAAGATCCATGTGAGAGAGAAATATTGATTGGTTGCCTCCCTTACGTGCCCCGACTGGGGATCAAACCCGCAACCTTTTGGTGTACAGGACAATGCTCCAAATAACTGAGCCACCCGGCCAGGATGAAAATATTTTAAACTGAATAAAAAGAAAATGCGACATCTTAAACTTGCGGCATGATGTTAAACATGCACATGCGTATCTGACAGTGGAGCAAAGGTGTAATGGTCACCGCAAGGAGAAGGTATCTTAAGATCAACAAATGAAGCAGGCAACTCTGAAGAATATAACAGACTTTATTCTTAGAGGAAGAGAGAGGAATATTGATGTGAGAGCAACCATCGATTAGTTGTCTCCTGCAAGCCCCCTACAGGGGATCGAGCACACAAACTGGACATGTGCCCTTGACTGGGAATCAAACCCCCAACTGTTTGGTGTGTGGAGTTATGCCCAACCAACTGAACTGCACCAGCCAGGGCTATAAACATTTTTAACTTAGGTGATGATTTGTTTAATGTCTGGTTCTCCCACCAGACTGTGAGCTCTGTAGGAGGATGACCTCTACTCTATTCTCAGCACCCAACATACTGCTTGGCACATACTATAGAGGCTTAAAAAGTATTTGTTGAATAATATTAGAAAAAAATGTGTATAGCACATGTCACATTGTGCTGTTGTTTTTAACCCTCACCTGAGGATGTTTTTTTTTCCATTGATTTTTAGAGAGAGTGGAAGGGAGAGAGATGGGGAGAGAGAGAGAGAAACATCGATGCGAGAGAGACACATCGCTTGGTTTCCTCTCACACATGCCTCGACCAGGGCCAGGGATCAAACCTGCAACCCAGGTACATGCCCTTGACAGGGAATCGAACCCAAGACCCTTTGGAGCAGAGGCCGACACTCTAACCGTTGAGTCACACTAGCCAGGGCAGACATTGTGTTTTTTTTGTTTGTGTTTTTTTAAAATATATCTTTATTGATTTCAGAGAGAGGAAGGGAGAGGGAGAGGGAGAGATAGAAACAGCCATGTTGAGAGTCATTGACCAGCTGCCTCCTGCATGTCCCATACTGGGGATCGAGCTCACAGCCTGGGCATGTGCCCTGACCAGGAATCGAACCCTGATCGCCTGGATACGAGGTCAATGCTCAACCCCTAAGCTACGCTGGCCAGGCTAGACATTGTGTTTTATGTAGACTATTTTATCTAATACAACAACCTTATGAGAGAAGTATCACCACGACTCCTATTTAACAGATAAGGAAACAGAAACTCAGAGAAGGACATGTTCACATGGCTGAAAGCTGACTCCAGAGCCCAGTCTCTTAACTCTGCAGTCAGCTTCCCAGGAAATGAACAGTTGCCAGAGTGCAAGGTCCTGGTGCCATTTTTCACAGTTTGAACATCACCCTCCAAGGTCTTGGAGAGATTTGAAAGTCCTCTGCAGTCCTCTTTCTTTCTTTTCAACTTCCTGTGTTTCACCTTCTCTCAGCTGCGGGAGACCATTGAACGTGAGATTCGCGATAGGGGCCTACAGACCACAACGTTCACCCTCACCAAAGTCATCCAGTTGTATGAAACCAAGAACTCCCGCCACTCCACCATGATCGTGGGCTGTACGGGCAGTGGCAAGACTACCTCATGGCGGATTCTTCAGTCCTCCTTGACCTCCTTGTGCCGTACTGGAGACCCCAACTTCAACATCGTTAGAGTAAGGGTTGGCACTGTGAAGTCACTGGTAGAGACTTGAGAAGCAGGAAGACGGTGGAGGCTGGGGACAGGGATACATGGGGTCAGAGAGGGCAGGCTGGGCTAGGAGGCAGCGCCTGGGTCCAAGGAGGCCTGGGAGAGGTGAGAGAAAGGGCAAGTGCAGATCCCTGGCCATAAAGGGAGATCTTGGGATTTGTGTCTGCCAGCAGCTCAAAACCCTTTCCTGTGTCATTTTTAGGAGTTCCCTTTGAACCCTAAGGCATTGTCCCTAGGGGAGCTGTATGGGGAATATGACCTTAACTCTAATGAGTGGACGGATGGAATCCTATCCAGCGTCATGCGGATGGCATGTGCAGGTACCCAAAGGATCATGGGGTGGGGAGAGCAGATGCCCAAATCTCCTATGGGGGCAGGCATGCTGGGATTAGAAAGCTCAGTTTGGGAGAAAACTGCTTGGAGAATGCTGAGGTACAGGGAAGCATCGGCTTGCATCAACAAGGAGATGAGCGTGGAGGGCCCTAGGTGAGAACGCTCTGGTTTCTTCACTATCTACCTTCTACCAAGATGAGAAGCCGGATGAGAAGTGGATCATTTTTGATGGCCCTGTGGACACACTGTGGATTGAGAGCATGAACTCGGTCATGGATGATAACAAAGTGCTGACCCTCATCAATGGGGAGCGTATCGCAATGCCTGAGCAGGTACAGGGCTGCCCTGACTGCCGAGGCCCTGTAGAAGTGGGAACTGAGGGCATGGGGCAGGGCTAAGGGGAAGAGCAAGAGAGGAAGTTCTGTAGGAGAGAGCTGAGGAGGAGGTCGCCTGGGTTCATGGGGACCTGCGATTGAAGAAGTGCCTGTCTACCGTGGCTGTGGAGAGCAGTTGTATAGAAAAGAACCTTGTGTACCAGGAAGCACTGTGGGAGCCCTCCTCGTGTCCATTTCCACTGACATAGGAGGGAGGACCTTCACTATGCACCTGGGATCATGAATTCATGGGCTGTAAAGCCCACCCTTTTCCACCCACTCAGTGTGAGCGAGAGAGTGATTTTTTTTTTATATAAAAATAACCTTGAATAAGCCTCATTTCTTTAAGCAAATCATTTGTAAATCTTAGATCTTTATTCATCGTGCCACAGTTGGCACTTGATAGAGTCATCTTGTGGCCTCAGAGTTCTGGGCGGGGAGCAGCGAAAGGCAAGGTTGTGACAAAGTATATCCTTAGGTGTCTCTCCTGTTTGAAGTGGAGAACTTGGCAGTGGCCTCTCCAGCCACCGTGTCTCGCTGTGGGATGGTGTACAGTGACTATGCTGATCTGGGCTGGAAGCCCTATGTTCAGTCATGGCTAGAGAAGAGGCCAAAGGTAGGAAGGGAATCGGCAGGGGAGGGGGGGTAATCAGCATGGCCTACGGGACATAAGAATGAGTAAAGAGCCCCTTCATATTCAACTCCAGATTGAGGTAGAGCCGCTCCAACGGATGTTCGAAAAATTTATCAACAAGATGCTGACCTTCAAGAAGGACAATTGCAATGAACTGGTGCCTCTACCTGAATACAGTGGGATCATCTCCCTCTGCAAGCTGTACTCGGCCCTGGCCACTCCAGAGAATGGGGTAAGGGGGACCAGAGCAGGGCCAGGCAGGAAGGGCTCATGACTTCCTGGGACACCTTCAGGGAAATGGCATTCTGAGGCAGAATGCGAACACCTGGTTTGAGCAGAACAGACAACAAGGGAAGGCTACACCCACCTTGGATGCAGTAAAGGGTGCAAGCACATGTGTATGTGTGTGCGCGCACAGGCACATGTGCACAAGTGAACACTGGAAGGCCAAACTAAGATCTCTAAATTGGACATTGTACATGATGGGTCTCTCTATAATTTCTTCCTTATACTTTGGGACATGAGGATAGCTCATGTGGTTCCTCATTTCTCTATCCTTTCAAAAAATAAATATTAAGTCTTGGGATACTGGCTCTGCTGGAAGGAGCACCCAACCTAATTTGATGAGGGGTTTTAGAAATTTCCAGATTAATTGATATGTAAGAAAAATTTTTGTTTAGTTTAGAATTGTGTAGTAAGGGCAAAATTGTATATTTTTCTGTTGAGGTTAAATCACTTCCCCAAAACTGTTTTTATTGGTTTTAAAGACATTGCCAGATAATTAAACTATTAATATAAAGTTATATAACCAATTAAAAATCTATAACAGTACATGTCATTCCTGATACAATTAATGTAACTTAAAACTATATAGATTAAAAAAAAAACTATGTAGGTGAACTTTCAAGGTAACATATAGGAAGAAGACAATAATATAGTGCCAGTGGCTCTCAGGTGCTGAGGAGGACCTTCCAGGGAGGGGCTGAGCCGGGGCGGGGGCGGGGGGGAGAACAACACTGGTGAACAGAACAAAGGAAGGAGGGCATCCTAGGTAAAGAGAATGGGCTTCACAAAAACACGGGGACACGAGTCAGTCCCTGCTGGGCAAGGAAGGGTGGAGGTAGTGTTTTCATGCAGACCCTCTGCAGTGTAGCAGAGACCCCAAGAAGGGGATGGTGAGATGTGTTGCGTGTTGAGGTGAGCTGGAAGGACACACTAAAGATTCTAGATGGACTATGGTAGATGAGAAAGTCTCAACACAATTTCCCACATATATTTTGAGGATTGAGGATTATTCTAAGACCAAGTTCAATATTCTGGATTGGACAGCATCCTGTGTATCACATTACTTGCAGTATTAAGTAGTATTTTAATTTAGAACCCATCCTCAAGAGCTCCCACCCATGGGCCTGTGGTTGTTTCACAAAATAGGTTAGAGATGATACAGATGTCAAGTTAGCTGTCTGTTGGCCATTTTCCCCAAGGAGCTCAGTGGAGTTTGCCCAGCCTCACATGCTCCATACACCCTGTCAAAGAGCAGCATCTGCACATGCCCTCTGGGTTGGGGGTTGAGAGCATGAGTTCTAAATATGCTATTTCTGCTCTTAAGTTGGTACATTTAAAATTTTAATCACACAAGTAACAATTGAATCTAGTTTTCTTTTCAAAAATTACAATTTTTCATATAAAGCTAAAGTTGTTTTTGATTGCCTCCACCTTCCCAGTCCTAGTCTACTCCCTTCTCCACAAAAGTAACTACTGTAGTGTGTTTGTATGTGTCATTCTAGGCCTTTAAAAAATACACATTTACATACAAGCCCATAGGTATTCATAGAAAATGTGGTATTGAAAAAATGTATCATGCTAAATACCACACTTGCAATATGCTTATTAAATCAACAATATGTTTTTGAGCTCTATACCGCTACATGTAGATTAATTTCATTACTTTTAACTGCTATAGACAAATCCATGGTAGAACAGGACATTTTATTTTTCCATTCCTCTACTGGTGGACGTTTAGGTCATCTCCAACTTTTTGCAGTTACAAAGAAGTCACTGCAGACGATCCTTGACCTGTTTCCTTGAGACCTGTGGGCATTTTATCAGGGTAGACATGGTGTGGCCGGGTCCCTGCCGTGTCTTTATAACTTAGAGAAGAAACTCAGGGCCACTACTGGACTACAAGGAATTTCAGGGTTATTTAAATGTTTTAGATTTAGGTTTATCTACACCCATGTGGTTTCCCAAACAGAACCAGGAAGGGAGGAAAACTCTAAGCCTTTGTAATGACCTGCCAAAGTAGATCCCTCCATCTCCTATAGATTTAGGGTATTTCCTCTTCACTTTTTCCATCCAGGTGAACCCAGCTGATGGTGAAAACTATATCTCCATGGTAGAGATGACATTTGTGTTCAGCATGATCTGGTCTGTGTGTGCCTCTGTGGATGAGGAAGGCCGCAAGAAGATCGACAGTTACCTCCGAGAGATTGAGGGCTCTTTTCCTAATAAGGTCAGGGCCCCCAAACCTGAGGTCCTATTTTTCCAGAACCCACCAGTATCCCTGATCCTCAGACTCTTCTTGAGTTTCAGCCTGCTAGCCCAGCTCCCTTTCTTTCACCAGTGGTCTGTGAGCATTTTTTCTGGGCAGGGGAGAGCTAAAGGAAGGCTTGTAACCTGACACACATTCCTTCTTTAGGACACGGTGTATGAGTATTTTGTGGACCCCAAGATGAGGAGTTGGACATCATTTGAGGATAAGCTCCCTAAGAGCTGGCGCTACCCTTCAAAGTGAGAGACAGGCCTTGGGGGTGGTCCAGACTTGGGGGTGGTTCAGACTTGGAGCTGTGGTTGGTGGGAGATGTGGCGTGAGAGCTGGGGCCTAAAAGCAAAAGTGAGCTATAGAAAGGAGAGGTGGACCCTGGAGCAGAGATGAGTCTTGAGTATAGGAAGTGGGATGGAGGGGAAATGGGACAGGATCCTAAGGAGAAGCCCTGATCCCCAGGTCCTACAGGAGGCAGGGTTGGTGATTGGAGAGTGATGATGCCAGAGGAAGATAAACACTGGGAGGCAGAATGAAGGGGGAATTAGAAAGGAGTGGGCCAATGACTCTTGAGACACAATTCCTCTTCCTCCCTAGCACCCCCTTCTATAAGATCATGGTGCCCACTGTCGACACAGTTCGTTACAACCACCTGGTGAGCGCCTTGGTGGCCAACCAGAATCCCGTCCTGCTGGTGGGTCCTGTGGGGACTGGAAAAACCTCCATTGCCCAGAGTGTTCTGCAGTCCTTGCCCTCCAGCCAGTGGTCAGTGCTCATTGTCAACATGTCTGCACAGGTGTGTCACAGGACCCAGGGGTCAGGCTGCCCACTCCCCACTCTCCCTCCACCTTCTGCTCTCTCTTGGGATTCAGGTACCTGACTGACACTCCTCTCTAACTCCATATTTCTTTTGGGGGACCCAAGCATTTATTCTGTGCCTTTTTCACCAGACCACATCCAATAATGTGCAGAGCATCATTGAGAGCAGAGTGGAGAAGCGAACCAAGGGTGTCTATGTGCCATTTGGGGGGAAAAGCATGATCACCTTTATGGATGACCTAAATATGCCAGCTAAGGACACATTTGGGTCTCAGCCACCCCTGGAGCTGATTCGCCTCTGGATTGACTATGGCTTCTGGTATGATCGTTTGAAGCAGACCATCAAGTACATTCGAGTAAGCTTCTGGGGTATTTGTTCCCCCCCCATGATAGGTTCAGTGCCCCCTCCACTGGGATGCCAGTATAGAATCCTATAATCCTATATTCCTTTCCACACAGGAGTTTACTGCTTTTCTCAGGACTGAGATAACTGGCTCCTAAATTATCAGTTCCTATTATTAGCTCTCCTCATTAACCCTGCCCAAAGGATACTGTCCTCTAACTTCCACTCCTTTTCCCAGGCCTCTGATACCATGCTTACATGCCAACCTGATGCTTCTCAGAACTGTCTAGGTGCCCAGGGTCTATAACTACCCCCTCTGGGCCTCCTCTGTCTCCCATTTTTACAGTAAACACCCCCATGGTATCAGTTCTCTGCTCCCCACTGAGGACCCAGGCAGCCGCCTTCAGTCTTGGCTCTTCTCCCAGGGGGATCTGAGCATCTTGTTTATTTCTTTCTCCTGTGTCAAGGGGCAGCAGCCATTCCAGCCCGGTTTCTGGGGTGCTCATCTATTTGACACTCCGGCTCAAAAACCTACCTAATAAGTAATATATTCTTATGTTTCTGAGAATACATACATGCACTCGTGTGGACAGATACATACATTAAAAAAAAGTCCAGAAGATGTAATCAAATATTAGTTTTTAACTCACCTCTATTTTCTAATTTGGGTACATGGATTATAATGATGAAGTAAAAACAAACACATTAATAATTCTAAAGAATGTCCCTCATCCCTTTCTTCACTTTACCTTTCCCTGCCCCCATTACTCCTTATTTCCTCCTGCTAATTTTGTCCCTGTCCCCTTCCCATGTGTCCCTCTGTGGACTCCCTTCCTCCCGGCTCCTTTTACATCTTCCCTATTTCTTCACCTCCTCTCATCCCTCTTTAAATCTGTCTCTCTGCCCTATCTTGTCTTTGCTCCCTAGGACATGTTCCTGATGGCTGCCATGGGCCCTCCTGGGGGCGGACGGACTGTCATCTCCCCAAGGCTGCAGAGTCGCTTCAACATCATCAACATGACCTTCCCCACAGTGAGGGCAACTGGAGCTAGTAGAGGGGGGGATTGTAGAAGGCAAAACTATCTTTGTTATAGAAAATGAGGGGCAGATCAAGGAGGGGGCTCAGAACCCCTTGAGCAGAGCTGCATACAGGGAGCTGTAATATATAGAGGGGAGACTGCCATCTGTAGAAGCCTTTGCTTCTCCTGAGCTAGGAGAACCACAGGATGAAAGTGTAGCTTGCTGGCTCTGGAATGCCACGACTCTTTGTCCCAGTGGGCAGAGAATGCAGGGGGTCCCAAATAGGCTAAGAAAGGTAAGTCCTACAAGGCCGAGAGCTGAGAGCATTGCCAGGATTAGGGTGAGGCAAATGAGGCACTCAGGGGCGCCAAAAATATTCAGTAATCAAGGTAAATACTATTTTAATGCAATATATTTTTTTAAAAGTAAGCACAAAAATTTATTATGAGCAAAATACAAAAATTTTAAATAAATACAAGATTGGCATAGTACCATGCTGACCCATATTGGAGCCTAAGGCCAGGAACCTGCAAAAGTGAATCAGAGGGCCTTTTTCTAGGAGTCTCAGATCATCCGAATATTTGGCACCATGATCAATCAGAAGCTTCAGGACTTTGAGGAGGAGGTGAAGCCTATTGGGAATGTGGTGACGGAGGCCACTTTAGATGTGTACAACACCGTGGTCCAGCGCTTCCTGCCCACACCTGCCAAGATCCACTACCTCTTCAACCTTCGCGACATCTCTAAGGTAAAACTCCATCCAACCTTGCTCCTTTTGCTTGGCACAGCCACCTTATAGGCATTCTCTTCTCAAAGTAAGCTTTGGAGCTCAGTAGCATTCCATAACCCCAAATCACCCCCATCCTCGAATGCTGCGGTCTCTGACCTTACCTCTAAAATTTCTGAAGGAAATCTTTCCTTCCCGCATCTCACTAGCTATGCCTCTTCCTTAGGTATTTCAGGGCATGCTTAGAGCCAACAAAGACTTCCACGACACCAAGTCCAGCATCACACGACTCTGGATCCATGAATGTTTCAGGTGAGATGCTTGTGCCCCTCCAGATCTAGGTTTCAGCAGCCTTGCTTCAAGCCCCACCCTCAGCCTCACTCTGATGGTCCTTTTCCTAGGGTCATTCTCCTTATTCCCAGATCTCACCCCAACTCCCTCCCAATAGAGTCTTCTCTGACCGACTGGTTGATGCGGCAGACATGGAAGCATTTGTTACCATCTTAAGTGACAAACTCGGCTCCTTCTTTGACCTCACATTTCATAATCTTTGTCCCAACAAACGTCCTCCTATTTTTGGTGAGCTGGGAGCTGTGGCTACTGTAGGCTGGAGACTCTTTGGAGATGAGTTAGAAGAAGGGTTGGGCATGGAGTCCTGATGTTTAGGGCTCTTTGAGGAAGTGTGGGGAAGACTAGGCATTTGAGACTCTGACGCCGTCTTCCCATGGCCTAGGGGACTTCATGAGGGAGCCCAAAGTGTATGAAGACCTAACTGATCTGACGGTACTGAAGACAGCCATGGAGACGGCACTAAATGAGTACAATCTGTCACCTGCTGTTGTGCCAATGCATCTGGTGCTCTTCCGAGAGGCTATTGAACACAGTGAGCATTTCCTATTCCCATCCCCTTCCCCAGAATTCCAATTATGGGGTATTTCCAAGGAAACAGGGATTCCTTCCCAGGTCTCTCCTGGAAGTTACCTTCCTTCCTTGCTCCAGATGCCCTTGTGGCAATGGGCGGGGCTTTTTCTCAACAGTGGTGTTTAACAGACATGGTAGAGTTAAAAGTTGAATTGCCACCAGCTGGTGTGGCTCAGTGGCTGAGCTTTGACCTAGGAACCAGGAGGTCACAGTTCAATTCCCAGTGAAGGCACATGTCTAGGTTGCAGGCTCGATCTCCGGTCAGGGGCATACAGGAGGTAGCCAGTCAATGACTCTCTCTCATCATTGATGTTTCTATCTCTTTCACTCTCCCATGCTTTCTCTGAAATCAATGAAACCATATTTTAAAAAAAAGTTGAATTGCCACCAGGGCTTCAGATACTAACCTCTTTCCTCATCTCTTGGTCCCTCTATTTCAGTTCTAGGCATCCCGGTCCCTAGTCTAGGGCCTGGGGGTCCCCTGAGGTTGCTCAGCCAACTCATTGCCCTTGTACCCCACCTCCCAACTCCTAGTCACACGGATTGTGCGGGTCATTGGACAGCCTCGGGGCAACATGCTCTTGGTGGGCATTGGGGGCAGTGGGCGCCAGAGTCTGGCCCGCTTGGCCTCATCTATCTGCGAGTACACCACCTTCCAGATTGAAGTCACCAAACATTATCGGAAGCAGGAGTTCCGAGAAGGTATGACTGGGTTTCTGAAACAGGAGAGGGTTTAGGGCTAGGAGTGAAAGATCAGATGCTTGACATTCTGCAGTGACAAGAAAGAGGAGGGATGGAACCCAGATAGTGAGCTGTGCCAGGCCCATGTGGAAATAGAATGGTGTTGTGTATGTGTTGAAGGATGGGGTAAGGTGCCTAAATCTCAGAAGAGGAGTAAAAGACGGGCTGGTGAATCTGAAGAGTCTGCCTGTTCCCATTTCCTCCTTTTCTCATCTGGCGCAGATATCAAGCGTCTGTACCGCCAGGCTGGGGTAGAACTCAAAGCTACATCCTTCCTTTTCGTGGATACCCAGATTGCTGATGAATCGTTCCTAGAGGACATTAACAACATCCTCAGCTCAGGCGAGGTCCCCAATCTCTACAAGACTGATGAATTTGAAGAAGTATGATCCCTTCCATGCCCTCAACTAGTTGGTTCTTTGACCTTCCTAATTAACCCCTGAAGAAGCCCAGATCCCAGAATATGCTACTGTGGCACACCCCCTGTCTACGCCACCCGTCCCCATTAGGTGGAAGAGCTGTTCCTCTTCAGTCTTCTTCCCTCAAGGGACACTATTGGATAGAGCTGCTTTAAAACCCACACCCTGTCAGCTCAGCCTCACCTGCTGCCCACTCTGGTCCTGCCATTGAAACTGCAGCCCTCTGACCCTATGTGGTTTCTGTTCAGATCCAGACACAGATCATAGAGCAGGCCCGGGCAGAGCAGGTGCCAGAGTCCTCGGACAGCCTCTTTGCCTACCTCATTGAGCGCGTGCGCAACAACCTGCACATTGTTCTCTGCCTCAGCCCTGTGGGCGACCCCTTCAGGTGACTCCTGTTATATAGCCTTCTCTCTCTCTCCCTGTGTTAGCCCAGCATTCTTCACAGGGTCCTCTTCCCCTCTTTTGGCCTCCCATACCTTCTGGGAGTTAGCTCCATGAATGGCGCCAGTCTCTACACCCTGAAAGCCCCATCTTCTTTCCATAGACCTTGCCTTTTTTCAGGAAGTTCCTGCTGCTTACATAGAAGTGGTCCACTCCCTTTTGGTGTGACTAGGTTGTTGTTTTTTTTTTGGGGGGGGGGGGTTAAAGAGGGTGTTTTTTTGTTTTGTTTTGAAATTTTTGTGATAAAAAACACAGAACATTAAATTTACCATCTTAACAATTTTTAAGTGTACAGCTCAGTAGTGTTAAGCATATTCACATTGTTGTACAACAGATCTCTAAAACGTTCTCATTGTGCAGAATTGAAACTCCATACCCACTGAATAACTTTCCATTTCTTCCATTCCCCCATCTCCTGGCAACCACCATTCTACTTTCTGTTTCTATGATATCTCGTATAAGTGGAATCATAGAGTATTGGTCTTTTTGTGACTTGCTTAGTTTACTTAGCATAATGTCCTCATATCATCCATGTTGTAGCATGTATCAGAATTTCCTCCTTTTTAAGGCTGAGTAATATTCCATTGTATGTACAGACCACATTTTATTTGTCTACTCTTGGTATAACTAGATTTTTAAGAGCATTAGAAAGTAGGAGGAAGGCGGAACTTGTACAGAGAGGCAATGTGGGTTCCCATTTTGTTTATTTCTATAGTTATGGTGTATTTACCATGTACCAGGCACTGCATTTTATGTGTCACCTCGTTGGATCTACTAACAACCCTAGTTAGTATGCTTTGTTATTCCCATTTTAGAGATTAGGAAGCTGACATTCAAATGGTTAGATCACTTGCCCAAGATCCACACCTAGAAATGTGGAATCAGGTTTTTCTGACCTCAGAACCTGTTTCTAAATACTTCACTGAACTAGTTCTGAGGGGAGAAGAATCTAGACAAGGAGATACAAGAGCCCTAGGTTCCTAGAAAGTAGGTAGACCTGTGACAAAGCCAGTAGCTGGAGGCTGACTCTGCGAATGGACTTAACTGCCTCTCAAAACCCCTCACCAGGAACTGGATCCGCCAGTACCCAGCCTTGGTGAACTGCTCTACCATCAACTGGTTCTCAGAGTGGCCCCGAGAAGCCCTGCTAGAGGTGGCTGAGAAGTACCTCGTGGGAGTAGATCTGGGAACTCAGGAGAATGTGAGATCCTCCTTCCCATCTCTCTGCACACTCCCTTGAGCTTTCTCCCATTTCTGTTCTCCACCTGCCATCACTGTCTGTCTTGTCCTTTCTCCTATGGCCTCAGATCCACAGGAAGGTGGCCCAGATCTTTGTCACCATGCACTGGTCAGTGGCTCAGTATTCCCAGAAGATGCTGTTGGAACTGCGAAGATACAACTATGTCACACCCACGAACTACCTGGAACTTGTGTCTGGATATAAGAAGTACGAAGAAGAGTAGGGGACATAGAGGGCCAGGGAGCTTGGTGTCTTTTGAGGGCAATTACTGAAATGATTTAATGGAAAATATCCAGGAGCTGGCCAATGGGACCCAGACGCTAATGTGGAATGGCAGAGATGCCAGGGGTCTTAGTTTTGCCCAGGAAGTTAGTGAAGGAGAGATGGGCCTTCCAGGGCTGTGGCTGTCTCTAGAGCCCTCGTCACACTCTTTGTCCTTATTTTCTGGAATGTTTTCTTTTCTAACCACAATACACTGGTGACACTGCCATGTATACTCATAATACACACTCAGTCCTCTCCTCTCTGCCTTTAATATCTTCTAGATTTTCCACCATTCCTAAGAATTATATATTTATTCATTAAGGTATATTGAGTATTCTTTATGGGCACAACACAATAATTTGCTTTGAAGAATATAAGAGAAATGTAAAAAAGCCCTCATTTATTGGATTCAGTACTTTAAGGTAAAGAAAAAGCCATTTATAATAATAGTGATAGCCAACATTTAGTTATTCATTTAATATGTATTTTTTGAGCACCTATTATGTGCCAGGCACTATTCTAGATACTTGCAATATACCAGTTAACAAAATAAAGTCCTTGCCTGCCCTGGCCAGTTTGGCTCAGTGTTTAGAGCATTGGCCTGTGGACCAGAGGGTCGTGGGTTCAATTCCCGGTCAAGGGCATGTACCTCAGTTGCAGGTTTGATCCCTGGCCCCGGTTGAGGTGCATGTGGGAGGCAACCTATTGATGTGTCAACATAAATGTTTCTTTCTCTCTCTCCCCCTTCTCCTCCCTCCCTTCCACTCCCTATAAAATCAATGGAAAAAATATCCTTGGGTAAGGATTTAAAAATAAATAAATAAATAAATAAATAATAAATAAATAAATAAATAAATAAATAAATAAATAAATAAATAAATAAATAAATAAAATAAAGTCCTTGACTTCCCTGGGTCATAGACTTACATTGTGTTTACTATTTGCTGGTTACATGCATTTTCTTATTTAGTCTAGAAAACAATCCTGCATAGACAGTTTTTTTGGCTTGGACAATGTTAAAACTTTTTGAATGAGTTGCCAACATTTAAAACCCAGGAGTGTTAGAAAAATCCATATTTTTTACTTCTCTCTGAAAATCAGAAATGTTGGCAATACCGAGCCCACATTCATTCCCACAAGAAAAAAACAGCCTAGAGACAAAAGATGGCCACCCCCTTGGGACAGGTTTGTGTTTTCTAGTTCCTGCACCCACCCCCGCCTGCTGCACACAAGAGAACAGTGGAAGATTCTCAAGTAGGGAAATGTGGTGAAAGCAGTGTCTGGCTGATATTGACAGTGGTATGTAGAATAAATCAGAGGGACAAGAGTTTGGAAGCACGAAGACCAGTTGGGAAGCTGTTGGCAATGATCCAGGAAGGAAATAATAAAAACCTGACCAGGGTGGTGGTGACAACAGAAAGGAAGACAGGGACCGAGACGCACTGGGACAGGAGGCTACCTAGGGAACTCTCCTCTCTGGGAGTCCAGCCTCTCCAAGTACCTTTTCCCCTTTTGTCCCCCAGGTTGCTGGCAGAGAAGCGGCAGGAGCTGCTGGACCAGGCCAATAAGCTTCGGACAGGATTGTTTAAGATCGATGAAACGAGGGAAAAGGTGGAAGTGATGTCGCTGGAGCTGGAGGATGCCAAGAAAAAGGTGGCTGAGTTCCAGAAACAGTGTGAGGAGTACCTGGTCATCATTGTGCAGCAGAAGCGGGAAGCGGATGAGCAGCAGAAGGTGGGGGGACCTGCAGTAGTCCTGCCCCTCACACCCCTTCACTACCAGTGCTCACTGGGCAGAGGCTTCCAGTCTCCATCGGTTACTCTGTTGGGATGCATGTTCCACTCCTCAGATTCTCTCTGGCATTATCTTTCCTCATTACCACCAACACTGTCAGCCCCGCCTTTGCCCAAGGGAAAGACAAAAACCTCAACCTCTTTTTATCCCTAGGCCGTCACAGCCAATAGTGAGAAGATTGCAGTTGAGGAAGTCAAGTGCCAGGCACTGGCTGACAATGCCCAGAAGGATCTAGAAGAGGCATTGCCAGCCCTGGAAGAGGCCATGCGGGTATTGGGGTGGGGGGAAGAGCCTCAAAGTCCCTGGGGGAGTGGGAAGAAGAGCTGGGTCCCGTTCCCGTACAGGACCTGTCTTGCCAGCTGGGTTGACTTCCGTCCTGCTCTCTAAGTGGATCCTTTTCCCAGGCCTTGGAGTCTCTGAACAAGAAGGATATAGGAGAGATCAAGTCTTACGGACGGCCCCCTGCCCAAGTGGAGATAGTGATGCAGGCGGTCATGATTCTTCGAGGCAACGAGCCCACCTGGGCAGAGTCCAAGAGGCAGCTAGGTAAGCTAGAGAGCCAGGAGATAATTAACATCAATTCACCCAGCATTTATTATTAATCGTCTGCTGTGTGTCAGGCACTTGGGGAGACAGAGATGAATGAGGCATTGTACTGACCCTCAAGAGCATAGAGCCTAGTGGAAAAGAGAAGACATAAATATCAGTTAAGATTCTTCAGTTGTAAGTAACAGAAAACAACACATCTTAATTTAAGGAAAATGATAAAAAGAAATTGTTATAAAGATATAGGAATATATCTCAGAATCCAAGGGAGGAATGCCTTGCCCTCCAAAGGGCAAGAATCAGAAAACGGAAAACAAGAGCCTTGCTGCTGCGACATTCTTGTGGTTTTCTCCGCTTTGAGTTCTCTTGGTAGAATATAGCCTGTGAGCCTGAAAGGGTGGTGTGTGGGGTGTTCAGGTGAGAATGCTCAAGGTAAGTGATGTGAAATGAGGCTGGGAAGATTGTGGAGGGTCCTGGGGCCTGTGAGATTCTAGAGAAGGGAGCAAAGTCAACAGAAGAAACTCAGGCTGAAGTCAAATATTCTGGCCTTGGGAACTGAACCCAGGAAAAATGTGGCTATACCTAAGCAGCAGAGGTGTAATCTGGACAATGAGGGTGGAATTAGGCCTTATGACTGAGGCCCCTGATTTTCACCCCACAGGGGAACAGAACTTCATCAAATCACTGATCAACTTTGATAAAGACAATATCTCAGATAAGGTTCTGAAGAAGATTGGGGCCTACTGCGCCCAGCCTGACTTCCAGCCTGACATTATCGGCCGAGTCTCACTTGCTGCCAAGTCCCTCTGCATGTGGGTACGGGCCATGGAGGTAAGCAGGAGCGAGGTGGGATGGGGAGCAGTGAGGCAGGCCTGGGAAAAGGGCGATGCACACAGGACAAAGCTGGGGGAATGGAAGGCCCAGGGGGGAAGGAAGGACCACTGGTGGGTGGGCAACCCCACTGCCTGGCTGTCTCCCTGCAGATGTATGGGCGGCTATATCGGGTGGTGGAGCCCAAGCGGATCCGAATGAATGCTGCGTTGGCCCAGCTTCAGGAGAAGCAAGCAGCGCTGGCTGAGGCCCAGGAGAAGCTGCGGGAGGTGAGCCTCAAGCCAGTCTTTTCCTCTCTGATCTCAGGGATGCTTCGTTACCATTCACCTCTCCCCATCTAACCCTTTCCCCCTCTCCCTTCCAGTACTATCTGCCTCCCACTCTATGCCCTTTTTAGACGGGCGGCCTCTGGCTAAGAAAGCCGAGCCAACAGTAGATGTTTACAAAGGCACAGAGGGCATTGTCCCTTGAGTAGTCCTTGCAAAAACTGACTTGGGAGCTGGCCGTCTCTGTCATGGTCTTTGGAGATAAGCCCTGAGATATTAACTGATGAAGTTTGTGTGGCAAATTGGCCTTTGCTGGGAAGGAGGATGTGGAATAGGGCAAGAGTGTCAACATCACTGCTGGGGACCGGAAGAATGTGGGCTGAGAGTGTCTGAGCGGGCACTGGGTCGTCTCAGAGGTAGAGGCGCTTACTTACTGTTAACAGTCTAGTCAACCCAGAAGGTGATTTCCTATAAGATATGTGCACAGATAATTCTCAAACAAGGCAGAATGTAGAGTGCTATTATCAAGAGTTCAAAATTCTTCTAGCCTATCATTTAATTTTTCTATTATTGATTTAATAGGTAATACAATCACATGGTTTGAAATTCAAAAGGAACAAGAGTATCCAATAAGAAGTGTCCCTCCCACCTTCTGCTCTCTAGCCACCAGCTCCTTTCCCTTGTTTATTCACCCAGGGGTGTTCTATGCTTATATAAACAAATATATCTTTTTTCATTTTTTTACATTATACACACTGTTCTGCACTTCCTATCTTATTTCCATATATTGAAGATTGTTCCATATTGGTACCTAAAGAGTTTCTCCTTTCTTTTCACCACTGCATGATATTCCAGTGGGTGGCTATGCCATCATTTATTTAACCATTTCCTTTTTGATGGATGTGTTCATTGATGCCAATATCTTGATCTACACTTGTCCTCAAACCTTGTTGATGCTATCTTTAACTCTATGGAAGTTTAAAATTTTTTATATAACCAAAGCTGGTCATACTGTTTCAAAATGTTTTCAACAAAACCAACTATGGAGAATAGCCAGGTCCAGGTCCAACCTCCTCAAATCAGATGAGGAGCTCGAGGGTTAGTGAGATTAAGTGACAGACATGGGCTAGAACCCGCATTTCCCAACTCCAAGGCCATTGCCACCACAGTTCATCCCAGTCTTTTCCTGTCGCAGCATCTTTGCTGATGGGAGTAGAGCTGCCCTTGAAGCCTCTTCTGATTGTGTTTGGGTAGAATCAACCAGGGTAGGCAAGTGGGCTTCTATTTACCCATGATCCTCCATTGCCCCATTCCTGCTGCCATTGTCTCCTCCCAGCCTCTCATGAAACCTTCACTCTTCTACTCTGTTTTTCAAACATGAATAATCACAGGTGTGGCAATCATTTGGAAAGATTTCTCACTTCTGGATGAATCATATTCTGGGCCAAATAATTAGAGATTGTTTCCTTTATATGTAAAAAATGGGACTTCTGGGGTCAGCTGCCAACAACATCATTCATTAGGCAAATACTTACAGAGTACCCAATGTTAGGTCTCTTGAGAACTCCTAATTGTTAAGAATAAGCAGACAGGGAACCAGAATTTCTCCTTTGTTACTGCAACATAGGTTATGACATATAAGAGCCAAATGCACCTTGTAACAGAACTCGGAATCAGGCACCCTTACCCACTCACTTGCAGAGAGCCCTGTGCTGATGCTAGGCTCCACCCCAGGCCATGGAAGTACAAATCTTTGGTCCTAAGAGATTCTCAGAGCCTGGAAATCAGCATTTTGGGAGCTTTCTTTTCAGAGCCAGCCAGAGGTGGGAAAGCCTGTACATAGCTCTAGGGCTCAGAGGTCTGGAAAGAGGCCCAGAGCCCAATTATATTGCATATCAATCCAAATATTGAGTGAATAGCTTTAATCATTACTCACTCGTTTGGGGCCCTGAAAGTATATTTTCCATAGACCCGATTCTGACATGCAGCAAGGGTTACGAACCACCAGCTTAGAAATTGCTCCAGAAGCCTCTGAAATGGGTCGGGACAGTCTTAATCTACTTCAAGGCAATTGTATGCTCAAGGCTGAAAACTCACCTTCTTTCCTATTTCCCACTCCTAATTATGTCACATTATTCAACATAGTGTATTGGAGATTATGCAGTAAGATTGAATGATAGCATTAAAATGCTACAATAATAATAATACACAGAAGTTCCACACGTTTGAATATAACCCCCAGGGAGAAACTAAATTTCAAAGATTAAATCTCTTTGTAAACTAAAGTCCAAATAAATTAAAATCTGAAATCAAATTTTTATGAGTTAAAGATCTAGAAGCCAACATCCTTAAGTTAAAGTCCCTAACCCATCCTCCCCAATTTCTTATTCTGCACAGTTTCAACTGAGGGGTTCTCAGGATCTGGGTCTCAGTTTCCTGACATTGTGATCTGGTCTGTCACTCGATGGAAATGGAAATGCTGCCTGCAGGACTTCAGAGGCTACACTAGTTGAGACTTAATGCTCAAGTCTCTCATGAGCATTACTTGAAAATAAAAAGAATTCAAGGAGTTAATAAGGCATTCATGACTTCCAGATAAAATTATATTCCCAGAAACCAGTTGTTATTGCCCTAAAGACCAGAGTAGAAACTCAGAGGTATTTTTAGGAATGAGGGTGCATGGAGAAAATCTTGTTCCTTCACAGGAATGTCAGTTACCTGGAAACCATGATCAGTGAACTTAACCTAAACTGGGAGAAACTTCAAGCAATAGAGTCACATAAGAGCTATCATACTCAATAAGCATTTCCTGTACTGGGGGGTGTTGGAAATCCACATGTGTATATCTTCTTTTTTTGGAGGGGAGGTTATTGTGGTAAAATACACATAAAATTTACCATTGTAATCATTTTAAAGTGTACAAGTCAGTGGTATTAAGTACATTCACCATATTGTGCAGCCATTACTGTTATCTTGTTCTAGAACTTTTCATCCCTCCAAATGGTAACCCTGTGTATATCTCTTCAGTTTCAGTCCCCACCTTGCGCTCAGGCTCCCTGCTGTGTTGTGATCAGGTATGGTCAGTCCTATACCACAGTGGCTAATATTGCTGCTTCTCTGTGGAATTGCTGAGGTCTACAAAAACTGCCTTTTGGGGAAGGTTTTTGCCTTGTCCCCATGCTTACTCTAATTGGAATATTACCATCAGCAGATTCCCGAACTGAAGCTGCTATTGATGCTGCTGAAGCCTGTGCCCTGGGGCCTTGTGGGGAGCAAGTCCTCTGCCATTTGTGTCTCAAAGCATGGTTTTCCTCCCTTTTGAATCCCCTAAGTTGCTCAGGAATGTTCCATTAAGTCATAGATGATACCTTTATGCCTACTACCCTATCACCTGGAATCTCAGCCAAAACAGAATATTTCTAGCCCGTCTACCTGTGGACAAGCCACGTGGATTTTAGGCTAGTCCCACCATAACTGAATCCTTAGCCTGGAGTAGAAACTGAATAATGGGACAGCTGATCTAGTGCTGTCTACCTAGGCCTGGCAATAACCATTTAAAGCAAGAACCTATAGTATGCACAAAGCCTAATGCCTTGCCAGTTTAAAAGCCTCGAATCTAATATTCTGTTTTTTGCAATGGGTTTGCCGCCAGAACACAGGTGTCGTGAACACCACAACTAAATCAAAGCCAAAATGGGAAAGGAAAAGACTCATATCAACATCATCATCATTGAACACGTAGATTCCAGCAGGTCTACCACTACTGGCCATCTGATATACAAGTGTGTGGGACTGACAAAAGAACCATCAAAAATTTGAGGAGGCTGCTGAGATGGGGAAGGGCTCCTTCAAGTATGCCTGGGTCTTGGATAAACTGAAAGCTGAATGTGAGCATGGTATCACCATTGATAGCTCCCTGTGGAAATTCGAGATCAGCAAGTATTATGTGACCATCATTGATGCCTCAGGACACAGAGACTTCATCAGAACATGAGTACATCCCTGGTTGGTGTTGCTCAGTGGTTAGACCGTCGGCCCACTCGCAGAAGGGTCACAAGTTCGATTCCTGGTCCAGCTCACGTACCTGGGTTGTAGGTTCCATCCCTGGCCCTGGTCAGAGAGTGTGGGGGAGGCAACCAGTAGATGTATCTCTTTCACATCAATGTTTCTCTCTCTCCCTCTCTCTCTCTCTCTCCCACTTCCTTCTTCCCTTCCTCCCTCCCTCCCTCCCTCTCTAAAAAAATCAATGGAAAAAATATCCTCTAGTGAGGATTAACAACAACAAACATGATTACAGACACATCTCAGGCTGACTGTGCTGACCTGATTTTTGCTGCTGGGTTGGTGAATTTGAAGCAGGTATCTCAAGAATGGCACACCCGCGAGCATGCCCTTCTGGCTTACACACTGGGTGTGAAACAACTGATTGTTGGTGTTAACACAGTGAATTCCACTGAGCCACTCTATGGCCAGAAGAGATATGAGGACATTGTTAAAGAAATCAGCACCTTCATTAAGAAAATTGGCTACAACCCTGACACAGTAGCCTTTGTGCCAATTTCTGGTTGGAACAGCAACAGCATGCTGGAGCCAAGTTCTAACATGCCTTGGTTCAAGGGATGGAAGGTCACCCATAAAGATGGCAGTGCCAGTGGAACCACACTGCTTGAAGCCCTGGATTGCATCCTGCCACCAACTTGTCCAACTGACAGGCCCCTGCATCTGTCCCTCCAGGATGTCTACAGAATTCGTGGTATTGGTAGACTGTCCCTGTGGGCCGAATGGAGAGTGGTGTTCTCAAATCCAGCATGGTGTTTGCTTTGCTCCAGTCAATGTTACAACTGAAAGTTTGTTGAAATGTACCATGAAGCTTTGAGTGAAGCTCTTCCTGGGGACTGTATGGGCTTCAATGTCAAGAATGTGTCTGTCAAAGATGTTCATTGTGGCAGTGTGGCTGGTGACAATGAAAATGACCCACCAATGGTGCTGGCTCAGTTGAGCATTGTCCCATGCACTCAGAGGTCGCCGGTTTGATTCCCAGTCAGGGTACATGCCCCGGGTTTCAGGTTCGATACCCAGTGGGGGGCTGTGCAGGACAGCTGATTGATGGTTCTCTCTCATTGATGTTTCTCTCTCTCTCTCTCTCCTTCTCCCTCTCTCTAAAACCAATAAAAACATATTTTAAAAAATATGATCCACCAAAGGAAGCAGCTGACTTCACAGCTCAGGTGAATATCCTGAACCATTCAGGCCAGATCAGTGCTGGCTATGCCCCTGTGCTGGACTGTCACATGGTTCACGTTGCTCACAGATTTGCTGAGCTGAAGGAGATTGATCATCCTTCTGGGGGAAAGCTAGAAGATGGCCCAAAGTTTTTGAAATCTGGTGATGCTGCCGTCGTCATTATGGTTCCTGGCAAGCCCATGTGTGTTGAGAGCTTCTCTAACTGCCCTCTTCTGGGCCGTTTTGCTGTTTGTGACATGAGACAGACATTTGCTGTGGGTGTCATCAAAGCAGTGGACAAGAAGGCAGCTGGAGCTGGCAAAGTCACCAAGTCTGCCCAGAAAGCTCAGAGGCTAATGAATATTTCCTTCAATACCTGCCACTCCTGTCTTGATCAGTGGTGAAAGGAAGGTCTCAGAACTGTTTGTCTCAACTGGTCATTTAAGTTTAACAGTAAAAGACTGGTTAATGATTAATGCATTGTAAAAACCTGCAAAAGGAAAGGAGAATGTTTTGTGGACCATTTATGGTTTTTTTTTTTGTGTAGCAGTTTTTAAGTTATCAGTTTTTAAAATCAGTACTTTTAAATGGAAACAACTTGGCCAAAATCTGTCACAGATCTTTTAGACCCACTAAAGCAAAGTTTAATGAGAAGAAGAAAAAATCCAATATTCTGTCCATCGGTGCTTAAAAACAATCTAACCCCATTTTAACCTAATCAGCAATATCAGGCCATTCCTGCGTTGTAGCTACAGCGGCCTTTATCCTGAGACCCCCGCTGTACCTCATTAAGGCCGTCCTTGAAGCCCACACCTTTCTTGCCCAAGGCCTGTTTCCCTGAAGCTGCACTGCTTTAAACAGTCCTGCTTCTGTAGAACAGCCATTCACCTATGGACAAAGCTACGTCATCTGCCAAGGTCAAAATAACTCAGGGTCAGCTTAAAGCCTTTCACCCAGGCAACAGCAGGTAAAGGTCAGCCACACAAGTATAAAAAACCCACCAGGCCTAACATGAGCCTCAACAAATCACTGAAGTCAAAGCACCTGTCCATACCTCAACGTCTGCTCAGGAAACCCTGAGCCCCACCTAAAGCTTCTCAGTGGGTATTCTGGTCTGCAAATACACTTTTTTTTTTTTTTTAATTTAAATGCAAATATACTCTTGAGGGGAGCCAAGAACTAGCAGCCTTCTTCTATGCCTGAGCTTTAAACAAATTAAAAAATAAAACAAAAGTCCAAAATGTTACTTTTAAAAACTAAGTTGGAGAATGTCGCTGACATCTGTGGGCAAGCGGTCCCACTAGCTGTGACCCCCATGTTCAGACAGACTTTCCAGGTCACTGGTGTTGCTGGGCAGGCAGAGTGGACTTTGCTCACTCCTAAAAGGAAAGGGCCTGAGCTCAGTTGAACATTTCCATTTTATTCTTTCCCATTTCACCCCTCGGGTCAGTCACACACCTCCCCTGGAGAAGGGGTGTATAAAGGGGTGGAGGAAGTCTTCTGACATGCAAGGGAATGACCAAGATTAAAAATTATAATAAAACATGACCCTTGAAGAAAAGCTAAATCCAGAGATTATTCAGGTTATAGAGAAGAACTTCAAAAGCAAACCTAAGGAAGAAATGACATCCACAAAACAAAAATAAGGTGATAAGAGAAAGAGTCAGGCTCTGGAGGTGTTCCCAGTGGTTAGAGCGTCAGCCCGCACACCACAGGGTCTCAGGTTCAATTCCTAGTCAAGGGCACATACCTGGGTTGCAGGTTCATCCCAGGGCCAGATGGGGGGGGGCATGCAGAGGCAAGTGATCTCTCTCTCTCTCTCTCCCTCCCTCTCTCCCTCTCCCTCCCCCCATCCCTTTCACTCTCTCTAAATATCAATGGAAAAAATATCCTCTGATGAGGATTAACACACACACAAAAAAAATTCTGGGAAACTTAAAAATGATCAGTATGACATTCAGTAGGAGGGTGGGAAGATAGAGTCAAGAAATATAAAACAAGAACAAACCAGAAAATATAAGAGATATATAACAGATACCATTGACCAATAAGGATTTCTGAAAGAGAAAACATGTAATCGGGTAAGAGAAAAATATTTAACAACCAGTTCGGCATGCGCAGTGGCCTATCAGAATATGCCTCAGCCACCAGTGGTTCAGCCAGGTCATAACACCGATGCTATTCATGGTATTGGACCTTTATAATCAACCTAAAGACAAAGCACAGAAGACTGGTTGTGGCTTCTGGGTGGGAATGCTACCAACCTTGACAATATAAAAATAAAAGCACAGCTAAAAAAGTTGGGAGGTGAATGCGGGTGAGGGAAAAACCAGGCAATGCTTTTGTAGATATAAAATGAAGTTTCAACATGTTATTTAAAGTTATAAGGGTAACCAGTAGAAGAACTAAAACTATTAGGAATAGAGAGAAAGGGGGGGTGGTATGGAGGTATAAGGGATTAAATCTTCATTTATCATAGCATAAAGTCAATATAAATAGTCTAAAAGTGATAATCCAGGGAACAGCGGTGTTGAACACACTTATACATGTAGAGGAGGCCTCTGGAAGAATATTCAGGAAGCACGGCACTTTGGCTACCTTGAGGAGGGAGCGGGCGGATGGAGAGCAGGAGTGGGAGGAAGATTTCTCATGTCCTTATGCTTCAGAAATTTTAAGTTGCTCATTCACAAAGTAAAATAAAAAATAAATGGCATCAAGATGTGCTTATGCCCCTACAAGGACATTCTTCACAGCATTAATAGTAGATAATGTTGGAAAGACACAAATGTCTATCAGTAGGAGACTTGTTATATAAAATAATGGTTTAATCATATACAAGATTATTTTGAGGCTTTTAAAAACAGTTACTATTCACCCTTCAGGCACACATACCGGGTCCTGGAAGAGGCTCGATCAGTCCTCTACTTTAGATTTAAGTGACATATTCCAACCTGAGCAGAGCCCATAGGGTGGTGATGAATTGAGGGAGGCTTCTCTAGCAGGTAAAGCTCTTCCCAGAGCCCTGTCTCTGGTATGGAGCCTTGGACTTGTGCCTTTTCCTTTAATGGACTCTTCTTTCTCTCTCCAACAGTTCCAGGGTTCATTTCTAGCTTTTCCTTTCTCTTTCAAGGTCACATTTTGGGTATGGCCTCTGGCATGGAGTGGCAGTCATTTATGTGCACTCTGATCCTTTCTTGCCAACATATCTCGTATGGTTTATGATGCTACAAGAAGTCTGTCTCCTACCCAGCTTTGAGTTTCATTACCAAGTAATTTCTGGGCTCAAGGAAAGAGTGGCGGAGAGAAGGGAAAGAAAACTCATCACACATACTTTATCTTTTTTTCTCCTGACAACAACTCTATATGGTAGGTGTTATAATTCTTATTTTGCACATGAGAAAAACAAGGACTTGAAGAGATTAATTTACTCAAGGTTGTGCAGCCAAAACAATAGCATATTGGTGATTTGAACCCAGAACAATCTGGCCCCAAGTCCTGTGTTTGATTCCTTTCTCTGATTGCTCCCAGGTGGCTGAGAAACTGGAGATGCTAAAGAAACAGTACGATGAGAAGCTGGCACAAAAGGAAGAGCTTCGAAAGAGGTCTAAGGAGATGGAGGTGAAGCTGGAGCGAGCTGGAATGTTGGTGTCTGGGTTGGCTGGTGAGAAGGCCCGATGGGAGGAGACCGTAAAGGTGAGATCAGTTGTACCACCTGGCTCTCCTTCCTCCCTGTCAACTAGTTCCAAGAGCTCCCGTCCCCTTTAGGTTGAGGGACAGTCAGGGAAAATACAGACGCCTGGGTGTAGGGACACCCAAGAATAGGGAAGAGGTGTTCTTCTCCTCCCTTTCCTCACATTTGGTGAGAAGAGTGAAAGGAAAGATTTTTTTGTACCATTGGAGATCTATTTCCATGTTTAGGCACAGCTAGAAAGCATGCCCGAGGATCCTTTATACAGCACATTAACCCAGATAGAAACAGGCAGGGGGATCTTGTCTCTCTGCCTTCAGTGAGCTCTTAGTTTTGTGAAAGTGTTAGGCCTTATCACCAGAATGTAAATAGAATTGCTGTCAAAGATGGAGAACTCAAAAGTAATTAGAACCAGGTTAGAGTTCTCAGGGCACAAAGGTTTAGGAGAGGGAAAGAATCCGTTTGATCCAGATAGTGTTCAGAGGAGAGTACCTTCAAAGCATTCCAAGTGTCTCCTAGTGCTGTGGCCCCTGACAGGCTTACACCTCCCCTACTGTCCTCCAGGGCTTGGAGGAGGACCTGGGCTACTTGGTGGGTGACTGTCTTCTGGCAGCTGCTTTCCTGTCCTACATGGGACCCTTCCTGACCAACTACCGGGATGAGATTGTCAACCAGATCTGGATCAGGAAGGTGAGGCTCAGAAATGATGAGTGAGATCTCAGGTTCTGAGACCAGGACCCTTGGGAGTAATAAGAGATATTGGAAAAGGTCTTGGGTGCTGAGCTCAGATCTCCAGGCTGAAATTTGGGGCTCTTCCCTACCCAGATTTGGGAACTTCAGGTTCCTTGCTCACCTCGCTTCACCTTTGATGACTTCCTGTCCAATCCTACCAAAGTTCGGGACTGGAACATCCAAGGGTTGCCCTCAGATGCCTTCTCCACTGAGAATGGCATCATCGTCACCCGTGGCAACAGGTAAGGATGCTGCTGGGAGCATGAGGAGGAATAAGGGCAGAGCCTGTCTTCTGACAGATAGTCCCTCCTTCAGGTGGGCACTGATGATTGACCCTCAGGCCCAGGCCCTGAAGTGGATCAAGAACATGGAAGGGAACCAGGTATAAAGCTGGGGGGCTGTTTTTTCCGCCTTAGAGTCTCTTCCCAAGCCTGTCTCTTCTGAAGGTCCTACCCTTGGGCCATTTTCTTCTTTGAATCCCTGTGTTTCTTCCATCTTTTTTCTTGCTCTCTAGGGCCTTCAGATCATTGACCTGCAGATGAGCGATTACCTTCGAATCTTAGAAAATGCCATCCAGTTTGGATACCCAGTCCTGCTCCAGAATGTGCAGGAATATCTGGACCCCACACTCAACCCCGTGCTCAACAAATCTGTATCTCAAATTGGTCAGGGCCCAGGCTTATTGTGGTATTGGACTGTGGGACAAATTCTAAGGACCAGCCGAGTAGGACACTGGGGAGGAAAGGGCTGGCTCTTTGGCTGTGTCCTCCATTTATCTGTCAGACAGTCCCGGGCTGTCACCGCCACCCCTGGAAGCTGGTAGGGAAACTAATGGGTCAGCCCACACCTGGTCTCATGGGTCCTTGCCCTTGACCCTCTTGTGGATACAGGTGGTCGGCTGCTGATTCGCATTGGAGATAAGGAGATAGAATACAATCCCAGTTTTCGTTTCTACATCACCACTAAGCTCTCCAACCCCCACTACAGCCCAGAGACCTCAGCCAAGACCACCATTGTCAACTTTGCAGTCAAAGAACAGGTGAGTGGGATCTGATGCCTAGACTGAACTAGGGTGAAGCAGGCAGGGTTGTAGAGCCTGGCAGGATTAAGAAAAAAGCTGATTGTGTTGGGGAGGTACAAGTGACCTGAGAGGGGTAAAGGGATGGAAAGGATGAAGGTTGCTGGAGTGAGATTCTTGCCATGAGTCCTGGCATCCTTCTAGGGCCTAGAGGCCCAACTGCTGGGCATTGTGGTCCGGAAGGAGCGGCCTGAGTTGGAGGAGCAGAAGGACTCACTAGTCATCAATATCGCTGCTGGCAAGAAAAAGCTCAAGGAGCTGGAGGATGAGATCCTTCGGTGAGACCTTGCCTCCACCCTCCCGCTGGTCCACTCACAGACACAACTAGCACAGCAGGGGGCTGATGGAGCCCCTGCCCCCTCCATCCATGTGCCTCTTGGCTTCCCTCCAGGCTGCTGAATGAGGCCACAGGCTCCCTGCTAGATGACGTGCAGCTGGTGAACACCCTTCAGACCTCCAAGATAACCGCCACAGAGGTGACTGAGCAGCTGGAGACCAGTGAAACCACGGAGATCAACATTGACTTGGCCCGTGAGGTGAGCTCCTGTGCCCTCCAGCCCAGCCCCACTAGCCATCAAGAAGCAACTCTAATCATGCTTGAGGAACCTTCCCTCCCTGAATCCCTGCCATCTGCCATGCTCCTCTGTATCCTCTGACTCTGCCCCCTCTGCAGGCTTACCGCCCTTGTGCCCAGCGGGCATCAGTCCTGTTCTTCGTGCTCAATGACATGGGCCGCATCGACCCCATGTACCAATTCTCGCTGGATGCCTACATCAACCTCTTTATCCTCAGCATTGATAAAAGCCATCGTAGCAACAAGCTGGAGGACCGCATTGACTACCTGAATGAATATCATACCTATGCTGTCTACAGGTTTGAGGCTTCTCCCCACATGCCCTAGGCAGGAGGCCAAGTGGCTGGCTCTAACGCTGACCCTTCTTGCTAGTTGTGCCTTAGCGCTTTCCCATACCACCATCTTGGTCTCCTGCTCTCCTCCCCATACACCTTCCAGAGGTAGCTTATCCATTGTCATGGTCCAACCATCACCTGTGGGCTGACTGTTCCCAGTTTTACATCTTTAGCTCTCCCTTGAACATTGAACTTATGTATACAACTGTCTACTATACCAGCACTTTTCAAATAGTAATATAAAGCACAGGAATCTTGTTAAATACAGATTCAGATTCAGTAAGTTGAGGGTGGGACCTGAGGGCCTACATGTCTAATGCTCCTGGTGAGTAGCAGGGTGCTTGACTTCCCTACATATACACCCTGCAGACCCCTCAAGTTCAGCTTGTTTCAGGTCAAACTCATTATCTACCCTTTTCCTTCAAGGTCCTCACCCTTAAATGGCACCAATGCCCACTTCCCAGTCACCCCAGCCAGAGAGTGGAAGAATGAAAGTTCTCCGTGACTCTTCCCTCTCCTTGCCTTTCAGATCAGTCACCAGGTTTTGCTCATGTATCTTTGTGCAAATGGTTCCCTCCCAGTTCTCCCCATGGCTACAACTGCACTTTAGTTCAGGCCTTCATGATCTTTCTTTCTGAATTGCACAACCATCTCCTAACAGGTCATCCTGCCTCTAATTTTGTCCCTCTCCAATGTGCCCTCTTGTAGCTGTCTGTGAGAGCCTTCTGAACACGAATCTGATCATGCCACTCCTGGCTTAAATTCTTTGAAAGGCCCGCAGAGCCCTTCGTGACCTGTCCTCCACTTGCCTCCTCAGCTTCACCTTTCCCCACCTTCCACTGGATGCCTGAGCAGTGCCAACTGCCTTCCATGTCTGCTTCCCCCAAACCCCACCTCTACATTTGCTTCTGCTCTGGGCTCTCCATGGAGTCCTCCCCTCTCTTCCTCTTCTACATCACTCAGTAACTCTGCTGCACCTCAGAGCAACTCCACTAAGAAACTTCCCTCTCTATGGCTGGTCTGGCTCAGTTGGTTGGGTGTCGTCCAGTGCACCAAGAGGTTGCTGGTTCCATTCCTGGTCAGGGCACAGGCCAGGATTGTGGGCTTAATCCCTGGTAGAGGGCATGCAGGAGGCAGCTGCTACATATTACCCTCTCACATCAATGTTTCTCTCTTCTCCCTTTCTCCCTCTCTCTAAAAATCAGTAAACTCTTCTTTAAAACAACAACAACAACAAAAACTTTCCTTGTGTCCACCAGGCATGGTGGGCACCCCTGTCCTGTGATCCCTTCACTCACTGCCACCCTCTATAGAATTCATCACATCGTTGCATAATCAGTGGCCTCTCTCATCCATTTGTCCTTCCCATGCTACCTGACTTCCTCCAGGACAGAGAGTCTGGCTTATTCATATTTGTGTCTTCAGGACCTGGAAGAGTGTCTGGCACATAGTAAGGGTCCAGTCAATATTGGGTGTTTTTTAATAGAAACGAATGTTTGATTTTACCAGTGAACTCTGAGAAAATCATGTGCTTTCTCTAGGTCCCTGAGTGCTTGGCAGTTTATAGGAGGTTTGAACTAGATGTGATAAAGATCCTTCTTCTGCATAGGACTCTGCGGTTGTATGATGTTTGCTCAGTAAGCGTTCATATGGAGTGTCTTCTCCCCTCCACCCTCCCTGTCCCCTTCTCTCAGATATACCTGCCGCACCCTTTTTGAGCGCCACAAGCTGCTATTCAGTTTTCAGATGTGTGCAAAAATCCTGGAGACTTCTGGCAAGCTCAACATGGATGAGTACAACTTCTTTCTACGTGGTGGTGTGGTGAGTTGGGTAGAGGGCACATCCTAGTGTGGGGTGGTCAAGGTTGAGGATGGTGGCAAGTATGAAGAGGACTCCAGACCTGGAGGATGAGGCCCAAAGCTCCAGCAAGTGAGCTGAGGAGAACTGCCAGGAGTAGGGGCATGATGAGCTCTCTTGGGCTATGGCAGTGACTTGCCATGCTCACATTACAGGTGGGACTTTTGGGGATCCTCTTACCTGTGACCCCTGATTGGCATGATCTTGCAGCTCTTTCACTACCTCTCAAGCCACTCTTTCCCTGGCCTGCAGCATGGCCACCATGACACTGTCCTCCTTGCAAGCACCTCAACGCCTTCCCCACCCTTCCCCCTGTGTTGCATTTGCTTGGCAAACTACCACTCTGGTTAGATCCTGCTCTACTGTTCCTGTGTGGCCCATGAAGCTGAATGTGGCTGGAGAAAAACACCCACACATGAACCTCACAACGATACTGCATTTCCCTGGGCTAGTCAGTCTCCCATCCCCGTGGACAACAGTTTCATTTATTTTGACATCTTCACGTCACCTCTCATCTGGGTTTTAGCAGTAACCTCCCAATGCCCGCCACCCCAGATTTCTCAACTCAGTGGCAAGAGATTCTTTTAAAATGGTTGCACATCACTGATGTCATCTCCCACCGTCCAGCTTCTCAATCCACCCACTCCAGCTGCACAGGCCTCCTTGCTGTCACAGGCATGTCCCACCTTAGGGCCTTTTACGCTGGCTGTTCCTTCTCCCAGAAAACTACACCCTCAGGTGTACACACTTGGCCCCTCTCTCACCTCCTCCAATATTTGATTCAAATCTCACCTCCTAAGACATCCTTGACTTTCTCATTTAACACTTTACCCCTCAGCACTTCAATCTTCCTTATCTCCCTCAACTTATTCTATTTTTCCATGGCACTGGAAAAATCTCTAATATACTAGATAATTCACTCATTTATGTTTTGGTTCATTATCTGCCCTCTCATGTTGGAAAAAAGCTACTTAGGGGCATATATATTTGTACTTTTTGTTCAGTGATGTATTCCATGTGCTTAAAAAACTTGCAGTTGGTGAACAATAAATATTTGTTCAAGAGTGAAGAAGGGAATTTGCTCTTCTCTGAAGGGTGAAGCTACCAGTTGATAGGATTAGGTAAGATGCAACCACCAGAGGGCGCAAGCTCCCTAAATTTGAACTGTGATAGCTCTACAGTAGCTGAGAGGCTGAAACCCCCATTTATTTCCTTAATAAAGGTGGATTCCAATCCATCTTGGATTCCTGTATTCATTTTTCCATTCTGTTTCATGTAAGACTCATCTTGGATTTCCCATGTTTTAAAAAAAAAGGTAACTTTCTTTTGGAGATGTTCCCAGTCAATCCCTTTTTCCTGTCTCCTTTCCCCCAGGTCCTGGATCGGGAGGGCCAAATGGATAACCCATGTACTAGCTGGCTCGCAGATGCCTACTGGGATAACATCACAGAGCTAGACAAACTAACCAATTTTCATGGACTCATGAACTCCTTTGAACAGTATCCTCGTGACTGGTACCAGTGGTATACCAATGCCACCCCGGAGAAGGCTATGCTGCCAGGTGCCCAGGCATCTGAGCCTCCCCACTCCTGCATTTTTCCTTCCCTCCATTCAGCCCATGTGCTTGCCCTTCCCTTTGTTCTTTATCCCCTCTCCCAAGTTCCCCTCATCCAGCTGCCTCCTGGCAGAGCATTCCCTGCAGGTGCCCCTTTGTTTAAACTCCCTGCTCTTCCACACTCACCCTACAAAAACTCAACTCAACTCATCCCCAGGTGAGTGGGAGAATGCTTGCAATGAAATGCAACGGATGCTGATTGTTCGCTCCCTACGCCAGGACCGAGTGGCATTCTGTGTTACCTCTTTCATTGTCTCCAACCTTGGCTCCCGCTTCATTGAACCACCTGTGCTAAACATGAAGTTGGTCAGTGGCTTGGTTTCCTTTCCCGCACCACCCCTGGGTCCTTCCTGCCTCCCTCTCCCCATTCCAGTCTACCATATGCATTTCCTCTATCTCTCTCCCACTCATGTTACTTGGCCTTCTGCTTGAGGCCATACCCTATGCTTCTGACAGGTGCTGGAGGACTCAACCCCACGAACCCCACTGGTATTCATCCTGTCCCCTGGTGTGGACCCCACCAGTGCCCTGCTCCAGCTGGCAGAGCACACAGGCATGGCTCAGCGTTTTCACGCCCTGTCCCTGGGCCAAGGCCAAGCCCCCATTGCTGCTCGGCTCCTCCGAGAGGGCATGTTTCAGGGTTAGTGTCATTCTTGTCCTTCTACCCCCTCCTTGGCCCTGATCCTACTCACCAGAGCCTCCAGCCTCAATCACACTGCCATAACTGCAGCTCCCACTTTTCCAGAAGGCCCCAGGAGTGGCAGACCTGAGCATTTTGAGCCCCTTCCCACACACATACAATCAGATGGATAGTGTGGGGACAGATGGGGTTTAGAGAATGGGTCCCACTGAATCTAGTATCTCCTTGCAGGACATTGGGTATTCCTGGCTAACTGCCATCTGTCACTCTCTTGGATGCCTAATCTGGACAAACTGGTGGAACAACTGCAGGTGGAGGATCCTCACCCTTCCTTCCGCCTGTGGCTCAGCTCTAGTCCCCACCCCGACTTCCCTATCTCAATCTTACAGGCCAGCATCAAGATGACCACAGAACCACCAAAGGTATGGGCGACTGTAGATAGCCAGCATCAACCATACCATCTGGTCTACCTTTCCTTCTGCTAGCATCAGAGAGGGCTTAACCTTAACAACATGTTTTGATTCTACTGTCCTCTAAAAAATTTTATCTCATTTCTCGTCTTTGTGCCAAACTCTTAGAACATAATAGTAATACCTGATTTTCTTGAGTGTTGTTATGTGCCATGCATTGTTCTAATCGATTTACATTTATTAATTCATTTAATACATACACACACACACACTATCAGGTAAATGCTATTAACCCATTTTACAGATAGGAAACTGAGGCACTGAAGAGTAAATACCTAGTCCAGAGAACCTTCCTGTTTCCCAAAGTTGCCTTACATTCTCTCCCTAATGTCACACTTGGCTGGGTCCCCTTCTCTCCCTTCTCTCCAACTCTATTGAAACTTTTATCTCCAATATTACAAGGTCACTGTTTTGTTTTGTTTTGTTTTAACATTGTTTTAAAGAATATGTCTTTATTGATTTCAGACAGAGGAAGGGAGAGGGAGAGAGAGAAACATGAATGATGTCAGTCATTGATTGGCTGCCTCCTGCATGCCCCCTATTGGGGGTAGAGCCTCAACCAATGGAACCTAACCCCGATATCCTTGCTGGGCACAAGGTCACTGTTGAATGCCATCACACTGATCCTTTAAAATCTGATCATGCTGTCTGTACCTATGAGTTATTTTTGTTTTGTTTGTGCTTTTTGTTTTATATCCTACATATTAGTGAAATAATACGGTTCTTGTCCTTTTCTGTCTGACTTATTTCACTTAGCAAAATACTCTTAAGGTTCATGCAGGTTGCCTAAATATGGCAATATTTCATCTTTTTTAATTAAGAAAATCTGATCATGTTGCTACATCCCACCCATTTACCCCCTGCTTAAACTATTTAGTAGCTTTTCATTGCTTTTAGGCAAGATCGAAACCCATATTAACACGGCCTGTGTATCCCAGCAGGCACCTCCCCCCTTCATCCTTGCCACTCTCCCCTCCCTTTCTTTGCTGTACCTGCACCATTAATTTTTAAATCTTTTTGTTCTTCCTCAATAAACCCTGTATTCTCCTGCCCTAAGGCCCTTGTTTATGCTGCTCTCTCCTTTCCTCCCCATCCCTTCTTTGCCCCTTCTAGTCTCAGGAAGCCTCTGACCTCCATGTCTAGGTCCACATCCCAGCGGCCACTCTCGTGAAACATCTACCACTCCTGGCTCTTACTGCCACAGTAATTTTACATGTGTCAGTGTAATCCTCCTCAATGCCCCTAATTCTCTAGACTGCAAGCTCCATGAGGGCAGGCACCATGGGATTTTTCTCTTTCTCACCATTTTGCTCATCCTATGGCTGGAGCAGGGACTTGTATGTAGCAGATGCTCAACAAGTAAACGCTGTTTGAATGCACACGTGCTTGGAGGTCTCTCTTGGGGGTTCTGAGTCCTCCTCGAACACCCCGGGTAGTTGACAGAGGACTGTCCCTTTCTCTGGTTTCCCTGACACACACTCCCACTTATCCCTCTGCCTCTTGCGACATCATTTATTCTGTGCTGCTTTCTCTTCCTGTCCCGTGGTTGTATCTGAAGACAGTCCTTGACCTCCGGCTTTTCTCATTCCTCATTTCCTCCTTTCCCAACTTGATGAAGAGATTGCCCTTTCCCCAATTCAACTCCAGTCCCCATCTCTGGCTCCAGTAGCAGACTCAGTGCCAGGTCTGAATTCCATCTGATGACAAAACATTTATTTCTTCTTGACAAGTCCCACATTCAAAACAAGTCATCAGCGCCTCCACCATAGATCATATCATCATCTTATTTTTGTTAATGGTGCCACTATTTTTTTTAAAGAGATATGTTTAAAGTTGATTTTTATTTACCTTTATTTTTTTTCTGCCAAAAAAGCATTCCATGTCCCCATTTAAAAATGTAAAATAGTCCAGAAATATGTCCCCAGTGTAACAGAATATTTTTTTATTCATTTTTTAAAAGAACTTTTTTTCTTTGCCTTCTAAGAGAGGAGTGTGCCTTGGTAGCTAGATCGAGTACCCTGTGATGGGTAGAGGTGTGTAAGTGCAAAGGTAGGTGCTATTTAGGTCTGCTTCATGAAGGGGGCAATGAGTCTGAGGGAAACCTAGGAGGAGGGAGAGAGGAATCAGCAATGGGGGGGCTCGGAGGAGAGAGAGGCCATCTGGCTTTGCCCAGGAGTGCTTTTTGTGAAAGACAGAACCTCCTTGCGATCAGCCAAATCTTCAGTGGAAGTAGAATATTCAGGGTTTACTTGGTACAACTGGATTTCTTTTGGAAGCTTACAAAAAGGCCAGTATTTTGAAATACTTTATTTGGAAATTATTTTAAATTTACAGAAAAATTGTAAGAATAACAATAGTGCAATGAACACCCACATATGTGTTACCCAGATTCATCTATTGTTAACATTTTGCCCCACTTGCCATATCATTTGATCTCTCTCTGTTTTTCTCTTTTCACACATACACACCTTTTCTGAGCCATTTGAAAGTAAGATACATATATCATGGTCCTTTACTGCTAAGTACTTAAATGTATTTCAACGTAAATGGCTCAACCCTAAGAATAAGATTGTTCTTGTATAACTGCAGCACAGTTACCAAATTAAAAAAAAAAAAGATGCAGCCCTGGCTGGTGGTCTCAGTGGTTAGAGAGTCAGCCCACACACCAAAGGGTTGCAGCTTCGATTCTTGGTCAAGGGCACATGCCTGGATTGCAGGTTCAATCCCTAGCCCGATTGGGCACGTGATGGAGAGAACCAATCAATGTGTTTCTCTCACATCAATATTTCTAACTTCACTCTCTATAAAAATCAATGGAAAAAACATCCTCGGGTGAGGATTAATTTTAAAAATTGATATAATATTTTCATTTAAATCTATTATATATTCATTTTTTGTTAAATGATCCAATCATGGCCTTTATAAATCCACCCCTTCCCCCAGAACAGGATCCAATCTAGATCAGGTATTTTGTTGTCCTGTGAAAGAGGCCAGGTTTTGCCTCTACGTATACAAAGTCAGCCCAAATAGTCAAGGGGATGGTGGTTCATCTGAGTTTTACTTCAAATTAGAAAGTCCCCATTAATCACAGCCCCCAGTTTGGGGTATAATCCTGGAGTATGTTCTTGGATCACTGCCGGCCATCCAGTCTTTTAAAAGTAGATACAAAAGAATATTTATGAAATATATGCAAAATATAACAGATCAAGATTCAATAAATACCTGTGTGCCCATCACCCTGTGTAAGAAAGATTATAATTTTTCTTTAAAGTCTCCGTGCACTTCTCCTCAATCTCACTACATTTTCTCCCCACTCAGAAGAAGCTATTATTCTGAATGTTGTGTTTGTCACTTTCTTTTCTTTTCTTTATAATTTTAACAAAAAAGTTTGCATGGCTAATGAAACCATGCCATATAAACTTTATGTACTTGACATTTATTCATGCTGTTCTTCATGTTTTGTAGTTCTTATATTCCAGGTCACTAGCCTTTGTAAATTACGTGTTTTGTGGGTTGTCTTTTTTCTTTATGTTATTTTTCAGTGGATAGAAATTCTTAGTTTTTATCAGGTTTAATTTAGCTATCTCCTTTTTCATGGGTTGTGCTCCTATGTCTTGTTCAAGAAATCTTTGCTTACTCCAAGGTGATAAAGGCACTCTCTTATACTTGCCTTGAAAACAGTTTTATAACTTGACTTTCACATATAGGTTTTCAGTCACTTCAAATAAATTTTTGTGAGTGTAGAATGAAGTAGAGGTCTAATATTTTTTCCACATGGATAACCAATTCTCCCAGTACTATTATTGAACAGCCCACAATTACCCTTCTGATCTGCAATGTGTCTGCTCAGCCTTAAATTATGTTTAAATCATATATGCATATATATGTATATGTATGTATGTATATATACATATACATATATACATATACATACACATACACATACACATACATATACATATATATATATATATATATATATATATATATATATATATATATATATGTTTCTGGGTCCTTTATTCTGTTAATTGATCAAGTTGTTTATATTGGGGTCACTATACACTATCTTAATTACCATAGAGCTCTATAATAATTCTTTATAGCTGGTAAGGCAAGTCTCCTTACCTTATTTTTCTTTAGGCTACTCTCCAACGTAAATTTTTCTTAATATGTTTTTATTGATTTCAGAGAGAGGGAGAGAGACATAGAAACATCAATGATGTGGGAGTCATTGATCGGCTGCCTCCTGCACACCCCCTACTGGGGATGGAGCCTGAAACCTGGGCATGCGCCCTGAGAATCGAACCTCCTGGTTCATAGGTTGATGCTCAACCACTGAGCCACACCAGCTGGGCTCCAACATAAATTTTGGAATTAGCTTATCAAGTTCCACAAAAAAATCCTATGGATCAATTTTGAAGAAATCTACATCTGTAGGATATTGAGCCTCCCAATCCATGAAAATAGTATGTCTCTTCATTTGTTCTTTATTTCAATAAAGTTTTGTAATTTTCTCTATGAAGATTTGTATATTTTTATTAGATTTATTCACACCTTACATATTTCGATGTTATAAATGGCATTTTAAAAATCACATTTTCTTTTTGTTACTGCTTTCTCCAATATTCTTGCTTCAGTTTTCTCACTAATCCATTCTGTCCATAATAGGTGAGTCTTCTTAAGACACTGTTTCAGCATATCACTGTTCTACTCAAGACAGCAAGTGGCTCCATGACACCTGGTGAATCAGGTCCAAATGGCTCAAGCTGTCATTCTTATTGCATCTCCATCTGTTAATGGCCCTTCTTACCCAACCTGAGCACTCACACTTGACTTCAGTTAGATTCATCTTCTCACTTATCTTCCCCTTTGTGTCTCTTTCCTTCAGTTCTTTCCACCTCCTGAAAACCAAGACTCTCCTCTCAGCTTAGTCACATCCTTCCCCTTTGTAACACTTAGCCCAAATTCCAACTTATTCACATACAATATTCCTCCTTGATGATATACTATGGCCCTTTTAATCTATACTGAACCTTTGCACATAACATAGTGTTCATTTTTGTTCATTAATAGTTGCATGTATATCTTTGCCTTTTTCCTATTTTCTGGTACTCCCAAATTGAGTTGGCCTACCCATCATTGAGAACATTGTGACTGAGAAGATCAAAAGTGGGAGGACAAGAAGGTAGGGCTGCCATTAGCCCATACAGTGCCTGTGTGTAAATTAGAGAAAGGCAGCCAACCCTGAGAATGAGGGTGCATGTTGGCATGCAGATCAAGGGCTAGATTTCAGCCTCTACTCAGCTCTTCAGCCAGTGCCCTTGTGCAGTGAGCAACTTCCACAACTGTAGACAGTGGTGCTAGTGGCAGAGCGGAACAAGATGATGCCATCCCTTCTCTGTACTTCATTGTCCTCAGGGCCTAAAGGCCAACATGACACGTCTTTACCAACTGATGACGGAACCACAGTTTTCCCGTTGCTCCAAACCTGCTAAGTATAAGAAGCTGCTGTTTGCACTCTGCTTCTTCCACTCGGTATTACTTGAACGCAAAAAGTTCCTGCAGCTTGGCTGGAACATTATCTATGGCTTCAATGACTCCGACTTTGAGGTTTGTTCTAACCAGGGGTCCCTTATCCCAGCCCTATCTTCTTACACTTCTGGCCCCATGGCTCCCCTATAGGAATATCCACTGACAGCCTATGTTCAAGTCCCATTGGAAAATTAAAAAAAAAAAAAGTCCCACTGGAAGAGTTCCTACAATAACTATATGTGGGGCTGGGGGTTTGGGCTGGGACCATGCACAGGTGTCAGAGAATTTGCTGAGCCTCTATCTGGATGAGTATGAGGAGACACCCTGGGATGCGCTCAAGTACCTCATTGCTGGCATCAACTACGGTGGGCACGTCACGGATGACTGGGACCGGCGCCTGCTCACCACCTACATCAATGATTATTTCTGTGACCAGTCTCTATCAACCCCCTCCTACCGGTGAGGGGGAGATGGCACTGAACAGGGGGCCAGAGGACACAAAGAGACCAGGCGGTAGGACAGGGGGGAAGGGGAAGTGTTTGAGGAGAGAATATGAAATTGGTAGAAGGCAGAGTGTGTGGAATTGGGAGGAAGAGCAAGAGCAGAGAGCTGGACAAATGGGTCATACATAGGGACTGGGGTCTTGGCCTGGCATTGAAACCCCCAAGTCCTCACAATGTGGTGATAATTATGCTGTGGCTCCCCAGGTTGTCAGTATTGGAGACTTATTTCATCCCCAAGGATGGCAGTCTGGCCTCTTACAAGGAGTACATCAGCATGTTGCCTGGCATGGACCCCCCTGAGGCCTTTGGCCAGCACCCCAATGCAGATGTGGCCTCCCAGATCACTGAGGCGCGAACTCTCTTTGAGACTCTGTTTTCCCTGCAACCCCAGATTACACCCTCCAGGGGTGGAGGCCAGAGCCGGGAAGAGAAGGTAAGAACAGACAGACACCTGGGGGAGGAAAAGCCATGAGGAAGAGAGGGCTGCACTCAGAACTCCTGCTTCATCAGGTCCTTGAGTTGGCCACTGATGTGAAACAGAAGATTCCTGAAATGATCGACTATGAGGGGACCCGAAAACTGCTGGCTCTGGACCCCTCCCCTCTCAATGTGGTCCTTCTGCAGGAGATCCAGAGATATAATAAGCTTATGGAGACCATCCTGTAAGATGGAGAGGGGCTCTGCAGAATGTGGGGAGGGGGCAAGAGGAAGCCTTCACTTCCTGCCTAAGATGACTCTTCCAGGACCATCCCATCTCTAACCATCCACCCTATCCTGCTCAGGTTCTCACTGACAGACCTGGAAAAAGGCATTCAGGGCCTCATCGTCATGTCTACAAGCCTGGAAGAGATTTTCAATTGTATCTTTGATGCCCATGTCCCTCCACTCTGGGGAAAGGCAAGATTACACCACTGTTGATCCTATTCCAACAATGAGATCTCTTCTCACCCTGTGTCCCTGGTCTCCTGGTTCTTGGTAGGCACAGAGCAAAATGCAGTAAGCCTGGACTTTGGAGCCAGGAAGGTTCAAGGTTGAAATCTGGCTCTGCCATTCACTGACTGACTTTGCACAAGATATTAATTTAGAATCTTACTCAGGGCAAGTTACTAATCTCTCCAAGGATGTTTCAAGGATTCCCAGTACTATGCATAACACTTAGTAGGTGCTTCATTAATGGTGACTGGTTACTGTTACTCTTGCTATTGTTGTTAATTAATAGTTGTCATTTTATGCTTCTTTCCTGGGAAATGGCTTTTGGAGTGCTTTATCCAACTGAAGTTGGGGAGCAGGGGCTGACATCACATTCTCTTCTCATATTTGCTCCAACTGCTCAAAATAAGGACTTGAATGCATGAATGAATGAACACATACTGCCTCCTCCTCCAGGCATATCCCTCGCAAAAGCCACTGGCTGCATGGACCCGGGACTTGGCCCTGCGTGTGGAACAGTTTGAGCTATGGGCTAGTCGTGCCCGGCCTCCTGTGATCTTCTGGCTGTCTGGATTCACCTTTCCCACTGGCTTCCTCACTGCTGTACTGCAGTCTTCAGCTCGCCAAAACAATGTGAGCCATGTGGAAAGTGTTATAGGGACTGGATGCTGAGGACATGTACTTGCTCCACCCTTATTCTCACCTTCAATCCCCAGATTTCAGTGGACAGCCTCTCTTGGGAGTTTATCGTTTCCACTGTGGATGACAGCAACCTAGTGTATCCACCCAAGGTGGGAACCAGATGTGCTTGGGGCTCTGAGCAAAGGCGGGTCTGGTGGAGGAGGGTGCTGGGAGCAAAGGTGGGAAACAATTAGTTGAGTAGAGAAGTGGCAGGTCAGGGGTGCTGGCAATCAATGGTTTTGACTTCCCTGTAACCTGCCCCCATGTCTCCCCAGGACGGTGTCTGGGTTCGAGGCCTGTACCTAGAGGGTGCCGGCTGGGACCGGAAGAACTCCTGCTTGGTGGAGGCAGAACCCATGCAGCTTGTCTGCCTCATGCCCACAATCCACTTCCGGCCTACAGAGAGTAGAAAGAAGAGCGCCAAGGGTGGGCCACTCCTTTAGACCTGCCTGCCCCATTCCTAGTTTGTATCCTAACCCATCCTTTGCCCCATCCCTCCCGCACAGGTGCTCCTGCCCTGTTTTCCCAGATGCTTCTGGGATCTGATTCCTTCTCTTTTTTCCTCAGGTATGTACTCCTGTCCTTGCTATTACTATCCCACCCGGGCAGGCAGCTCAGACAGAGCTTCCTTTGTCATCGGCATCGACCTCCGGTGTGGGACCATGACATCTGATCATTGGATCAAGAGGGGCACTGCTCTACTCATGAACTTGGACCACTGAGAAGGCCTCCTCTTCTTCCCTGCTTGAGAGAGGGTCGGAGACTCTAGGAACCAAAGCTGACAATGCACCTCAGACCGAGGCTGCACCTCGCTCAAGCCTTGACCTTGGTTGAATTTGCTGTGTAATGAGGCCCTGGAGATACCTAGTGTACTAGCCATAAAGGTGGAATTTTATTGGAGTTCAGTGCAGTAAAACACCCGTGACTACAAGCCCTAAGTTTCTCAATGGGATGGTGGGGTTTGGGGAGGAAGCCTGGCCTTACAGAGGACCAGAGAGCTACGGTGAGCTGCTACAGGGTGGGGAAAGAGAAGTGGGAGGCCTAGAGACAGAGGCGTGGCCTCGAATGAATGGGCAGGGCCGAAGGGCCTAAAGAGGGTGTGGCTAAGTCTAAGTGCTGGACTGGAACTAGGGGCGGGATTTACTTTGGAAAGGCGCGTGATCCAAATGGAATAAGGGTTTGACAGACAGCCCCGCACATTGCACCCCGGAGTCCGCAATACGCATTTGGCATCTTATTCGGCACTTGCGCTGAGGCGAAAGGAACCTGCAAAAGGCTGGGCGGAACCCGAGAAGGGGTGGGGTACCTCGGTGCGAGGAGGGGCGGGACCATGGGAAGGGGCGGGGCTTTTGGGGCGGGGTTTGTGTTGGAAAATCCAACTGCGCCACGGGGCGGAGCGGAGCGGCCCCCCCAGCCCCGACCTGGGAGAGGGGGGGGCCGCTCGACCCCCTGGGAGACCTTGGGGAATCTGAACACCTGGGACACCCTAGTATCAGGTAACAAGGAGCCGCGCGGGCGTCTGTAAAGAGGGAAACCATCTCCTTCTCAGGGGGGCGGGACGCCTGAGTCGCAGGCAGAGTAGATCTGAGGATGAAAGTTTGGGTCTCGGCAAAGGCATTGGGAAGAAGACTGGGGCTCAGGATATCCCGGTGCCCTAGAAAAGAGCAGGGCGGGGTGGGGGAAGAGCTGAGAGGCAGATGGCTTGGGTTCCGGATGTTGTGAGGGGCCTGAAAGGACTCGCGTCTGGGATTCCCTTTCTCTAAACTAAGGCGGGGCGGCACGCGGCGGTCCCTAACTAAAGGTCAGAGTTTGCAGATAGGTCAGTGCAATTGCCTTGGAGGTCTGACGTGGTTAGGCAGGGACGTGTCTCCGATCCCTCGGCCACTTCGGGTTTCTCCCCAGTACTTTCCACGAGTTGGGGGTGATAGCTTCAACCCTGACCCTCACACCAGGATCCCCGCTAGCCTCTAAGCTGTGGCCTCCGCCCCCTCTCCTCCGCCACACCTCACCTCCCTTCACTCGGCTTTACCCCACTTGTCTCGTCATCCCATGTCCTACCCCACTCTGCCCTTTCACGTTCTTTGCCCCCGTCTCGCTCATGCTTTGTGCTTGATCTTCCCGACGTAGCCACGAGATGGCGAGGGCGAGACGCACAGCCCGAGCTGAGGGGAGTGAGATGGGGAATGGGGCCTTGAAAGCAGCCGGAGCCCCCCTCCCTAACCAGAGGGAAGGGTGGGCTGAGGTGCTCTTTTGGTTTCCTGTCATCCTGGGCCCTCACAGGAAATTGTGGGCGGGAGGGAAAAAGGCATAGAATGGGGAAGGGGCTGGGGACTCAGTCTCCGCCTCCCGGGGCTAGGGTATATAGCGAGGAGGGGGCACGCGGGTTGGTTACTAAGCAACGCAGGTTCACTGCCAGTCTGCTGTGGTTTGTGGCTGTGACTTGGAGGGGGAGTTGGCGAGTATGGGGGGCTGGGAGACTGTGAAAGGTCGAGGGCCGAAGGCCTGGTTCTCGGGACGGGAAGAGCCTGGGAGGAAGGAGGGGAGGCAGCGAGTTGGCACTGAAATGGATTCGTCAGGAGGGAGGCGGGACCCAGGCCTAGCGCTGAGCTCCGCTCCCCTTCCCCCCCCCCCCCGGGGTTGCTTGCCCTGTTGCCAGAGTAACTGACGAGCTAGACTGCGGAGCCGGATTCCCGAACTCTCGAGTCTGCCCAATCCGCTCCAGCGGACGGCCCTGACATCAGAGCCCTGGCAGCCAATGTGGAGGAGGCATTATACCGGGACTGGGAGAGGGAGAGAGGAGGGGCAGAGGTTGAGGAAAGGAAGGGGTAACTGCGGGAGACCTGCACGTGCACTCCCACACGCTCGCGCCCACGGCCCCTCCCTCAGCCGCACGCTTCGGAACCCGCACCCCCCACCCCCCGCGCCTGCGCCACGGGTCGGTGCTCGCCTACCCCTCAGCCCTTGAGTGTGTTGGCTTCATAGTGCTGGGCAGAGTCCCTCATCCCCTCCCGACCCAGACGTCTGCGTCCGCTTGCCTTCTTCCTCGAGGTCTGGAATCTTTAATGCCCAGCCTTGGTTGGGAACGGCCCGCTACCTGTTTCCTACCAACCTCCCAGCTGGCGCCCCACTCTCCCAGGTGGTGGGCTGGGCGGAGCTGTGGTTTCCGGCCCCATAAGCTCCCCCGCTGCCTTCCCGGGCTCTTGGCTTTGGTTGCCTCCCCAGGAGGAACCGAACGGGTACTAGCGCCCCTTCCCGAGGCTTCACTCGCTCAGGCCCAGCTGCTGTTTGTTGGTGGCCGGGGAAGGCCCTGCGGGGAAGCCCCGGACGGCCGTGTCACCAGGGGCCATCACGCCCCTTCTTCGCTTGAATTCTTTGATAAGCACCAAATTCCTTCCCTTCCCCACTTGCCCTGGTGCTCTTTGCACCACCCTCGGCTCCTTTCGAGCCGTTTGTGTCCGTCTCCACTCGTCCTTCCCGGCTTCTCCCGGTTATATAACTCTTCCTCTAGCCGTGTCCTTGTTTCAACTCCACAGACTCCGCCCTGGAACAGCACGGGGAGGGGCAGGAGAGTTGGGGACCCAGACAGATGCCGGCTGGCGGCCGGCGGGAGCTCGGGGGACCTCACAGATGGGGGAAAAGAGTCCGTCGAGACCCAGTGCCCCCGCCCCATACCTCCCACCTCCCACACGAGATCTGGCTCTGGAGAGAGAAGGCACAGTATCTCTGAGAGGCGTGTCGGGACTCCGTCAGAAATGTGGGTTGGGAGGTCAGGGCAGCAGGCGGAGAGGTGGAGCCTAGAGGCCTGAGTCCCTGGGATTGGAGTCGTACTGGGGGTAAAAGAGATAAAAGCAGGAGCAGGATGCTAGGGTCCTGCTTCCACCTTCCTCTCCTTTTTGGGTTCCCAGAATTCCTAAGGCTATTTCCCAGGAAGCTTAGCCAGCTGCCCCTCTCCACCTCTAGGTGTCAAAGGTCTGTGTTAGTGGTGGCCTGGGATGATGTCACCAGTGCACGTGCCCCGGGATTGTTGCCAGGCAATGAAGCCTCCTCCCGTATCCATTCCGGCCCCCCACCTCTGCCCCCGAGTTCAGATCCAGCCCCGTGCCATCTTTTCCCCCTTTCCTTTCCCTTGGCCTTAGTATCCAGCAGGTGGGAAACCCTGGCCTGGAGTTTTGTGAGGGGGAGAGGCATGGGTGTGGTGTGGTGGAAAGACTATGTACAACCCTTTGCTGGGCCAAGAGAACTCTGGGTCACTTTTCCCTACATTGGCACAGAAGAGCTTTCCCTCCAAGCCCCCTCCTCTCTTGAAAAAGCCTCTCAGATGTCTTTTTACTTCCCCACCTCCTGCATTGCCTAGTGTCCTATTGCTCAGTGTTCATTTTGTGTTGAAGGGAGAGTAGTGGCAAGACAGCTGCCCCCAGGAGAAGAGCTGTGTGTGTTATGGAGGATTCATTTGACACCAGCTCATCTCTGACCTTAATCAATGGCACCACCAATAGCAAGGAAAAGGGTCAAGAAACAGTATTAGACTGAAAAGTCAATGTGTTTATCCTGTGTAGTTGGGTGGATCTCTCGCTTAAGGGAGGAGGACTCAGTTGATAGCTATGGCTGCCCTTGTCTATTGTGTCAAGTCCTGGGGTTGGTTATGGTACTGAAAAAAATTGGTTTCTCTTTGTATATACCTTGGAGCTTGGGCTGTCAGATCAAACTCCATTCCATTCCCAGCTCGGCCACTTAGTGGCTATAGGAACTTGGAAAGATCACAACCTCTCTGAGCCTCATATTCTTAATCTGGAAAATTGAAATAGCAGTAGAGTACCTGCCTTATAGGCCTTGGGAGAATAAAAGTTAGATAATATATGCATAGCATGTAGCACAGTGCCTGGCACAGAATGAACACTGAATGAATGCTTGCTTGGTGTGAAATGCTTATTATTGCTCAGTGGTGTTAGTTATTATTTTTATTATTAAAGTTGGTAGGCCTGCTTTAAACTGGCCTGTACCTTAGGCATTCTTTTGGGAGAAGTGGAGAGTTTGTGTTAATTTGGGGGTGGGGGGGTCTGGGGATTAGCTTCTACTGTTTTGTGCACTTTATTTGATGAAGGCTTTAGTCAGATTTGTATTGCTTTCTTTAGGATTATTTTTTCTCCTCTTGGAGAAGAAACAGCTAAGACTATTCTTCTGGCTGTGAAAATAAAATAATTGTATTGTGGTTCTTGACTTTTAAGCAAGACCCCAGTCCCTTCCCCATGTTGTTCTCTGGAGCCTTTCAATTTGCAAAGGACTCCACAGTTTCCTTTTCGGGGGACGGGGCTAGGCTGAGGGGTGTGTAAAATGTTGGGGTGGGTGGGTGGAGAGAGACTAGTGCTGGGGGCTGGGGGGGGCGGGTAAAGGAAGAGACCGGAAGGGAGGAGGGAGCCTGCTGGTGGGGAGGGAGGGAAGGGAGGAGGAGGTGGAGGAGGAGGAGGAGGAGGAGGAGGAGGAGGAGGAGGAGGGAGGGAGGGGGTTGGGGAGAGCCTGCTACAGTTCTTTGTTTGACTCCGGGACTCAGGGACGGGGAGGAGGAGGGAGGGAGGCAGAGGCTGCAAGCGCCGGGGCAGGCCCAGGAGGCAGAGGAGGGACCGTCTCCCCCGCCCCCCCAGCCCCCACTCCCCCCCTGCTGCTCCCCCCTCCCTACCCGGACTCCGGGGGCACCGCCGGGGGACACACACCCAGCAGGTAACCCGGGCCTGGCTCGCCCTCTCCTCTCGGATTTTCCTCTACTCCTTCCCGGATGACCCCTTTCCCCGGTTCCGTCTCCTCGTTTTCCCCTGGCCTTGCCTCTTTTCCCCGGCCCTCCTTGTTCCATCTCCCCGACTTGGGCTTGTCGCCCGCTGGCCGCGCCGCGGTCTCGTGCAGCCTGACTCCTTTCCCCTCGCCCAACAGCCTGTGCGCCTCAGGTCTGCCCGGGGCACCTTTTGGGGCTCTGTCTCACTGCTTCTCCGGGCTTTGCTTTCCTTCTGACCTGTCCCCTAGGGCTCTGAGGAAGGAGGGCGTCCCTGTCCTTTTTTTGCTCCCCCAGTTCCCCGCCCCCCAACTCTGGCCCCCTTTCTCCTTCTAGCAGTCTCTAGGGGTGGGGAGAGGACCGGAATTTGGGGGGCCTTTGGGGGAGGGGCAAAGGGCTGTGTGTCGCTTGGGAAAGGGGCTGTGTGTGCTGGGTGGGGGTGTGGGGGCGGTTGGCAACTGGGCTTCCTCTGTTGTCCCTTTAAATGGCCCTCACATTTCTGGGGACTCATGGGGAGGGGGTAGCGAGCCTCCTGCCTGGCCGGCAGGGCCCTGGGTTAGTCCACACAATCAGGGGTGGTAATGATTTAAAGGGACAGTCTTGGTGTGGCCACTGCCACCCTGCGCCACTGGGAAGGGGAGCCGGGGAGCCAGCAGGCCATGTCTGGAGAGGCTTGGCTGAAGAAGGGCATTTGAGGCTGAGTCTGTTGTGGGGCTTGCCAGGTCTGGACTGCTGCTGCTGGGAAAGTGCAAGGAGGGGTGACAGCTTGCCTCTGGGGGGCATTCAGCCAGGGCTTTCTCCAAGACCCACTTTTGAGTTCATGGACTCCTTGGCCAAGAATTATTGAGTCCAAACTACAGAGCCTGTCAGCCACCAGGTTGGGGCCAACGGCAGGTATGCAGGTCAGCAGCCCGGCTTGGGCACATTGGAGCTGGTCCTTCAGCTTCCCCTTTTGTTGTTTGGCTCTGTGCACAAGAAAGCCCCAGCCCCTCCCCCAGCTCCCTCTCCCCGTCCACATGCCCCCCCCAAACACACCCACCCCAGCTGTTGGACAGATGAATTACAGCCTCAGGCTTCGGGCCAGGGCTGGTGAGGGATTAAAGCTCTGGGGCTGGCCCTTTAAATGGCTGTTGGCCCCTCCCCCACTCCGGGGTCCAGAGACCCCATACACCCACCATTGACCCCCTTGGCTACCCCTCACTTCTCCTTTTAGTTTGTCCTAAGGCCTGGCACTCCTCTCTCTCTAGGCTAGAGCCTCCCCAGCGTCCCCTTCCTCTCCAACATAACCACATACACAAATGGTACAGACCTCTCTGTCTGTCTGTCTTTCTCTCTTTCCCCCTCTCTCTCCCTGGTCCCACATTCTGAGTGTGTCCCTGTCCTGGAGGGTTCCAGCCTCAAGCTCCCTTCTCCAGCAGAAGCAGTTTGCCATCCTGGCCTCCCTAGACTGCAGCTGACCACTACCCTGGCCCAGTGAGGGGCCTTGCTTGGGTCAGAAATAGCACCTCCCTGGGGGCAGTGTCATCAGCAGCCCAGGCAGCTTGCAGCACATTGCATCATGGAGGCTGGGGGCTGGAGGCCTGAGTCTCTGGAGCAGAGGAAGTATGGGGGCTGGAAGGCCAGGGAATGGAGAGACTGAGAGCCCAAGTATCTTGGGGAACCCAAGAATCTGGGTCCTTAAGGGCAGAGCTGTGGCTAAGGGAGCAGAAAACATACATCCCTGAGGAGTGAGTTGGAGGTAAAGGCAGACTTGGGTCTGACCCCTGAATGGACACCTGATTCTTGGCCTTAGACATACTAAAAGACGTAGCTTGTTAGGAGAGAAGGGAGTGGGCCTCTATTACCTTCTTGGGCCACACAGAGGAAGGAGGTGATGGGGAAACAGGATATGGCCTTGAGGGGTGAGATGGAAGGGAGGCTTGCAGCTGAGGCCACTTCCAGACCCAGGACCAGAGTCACAGTCCCTGCTGAGGTGGAAGGCTTCTGCCTGCTGGGCCTGTTCATCTAGTCTGGCCACCTGTGCTGCTCAGGAGACCTGCCTGCACGGGCCTGGGGGAAGAGGAGGGTGCAGAGTCCAGAGGGTGGGGTTGACTGGTGTCTTGATAAGGTTAGGGAAGCCGGAGAGCTGAAGGAAGGGGATATGCTTGCCTGGGGCCAGGATTGAAGCTGACTTGGGTGCAGATGTCAGGGGTAGCTGGGCCTACTCGGGGGCTCAGCAGGAGGGTCATCAGAAGAGAGATTGTCGGTTGGGTGACCCTGTGGACTTACACAGGTGCTATAGTATGCTTCCCTTAACCCAGGTCCAGGCTACTTCCTAAAGGGGGAGGCTGGAGGACCACTTTGGGTATGGTATTTTCTGGTTGCCATGGAAACAGATTCTCCCATCCCATCTGATCACTGGAGCCAGGTTTCTCCTCAATAAGGGGACAGATAGCACAGGGAAATTATCCAGATTGGGAGAACCCACCTCTAACTGGCTTTTTTTTTTTAGGTTCCCCCAGGCACCATGCCAGCCCCGTAGTACCACCCACCTCACCCACTATGGTCTGCTGCACCTCACTGTTGGGGCACTGATTCCAATGAGAAAGGGCACACCAAACTCCATTTGGTAAGTCCTACCCCTGAGCACTACACTCCACCTTACTCCAATAGTCCAATCTGCACCACATGCTTGAAGAAGAATGGTATGATCTGGATCATGCCCACTCCTCATAATGATCCAGTCCAACTCTCAGCATCCCCCACCATGGTGCTTGAGTGGTTCAGTCTTCCTAGTTTATGGAACTCCCCTCTGTTGCCTATGAGTGGTTGGTTCAGCCCTATACTTCACCAGCCTCTCCACTGCCACCAAAAAATCTTCTCCCCTTCGTGCTACAACTCAGTTGCTTATTGAAGTGCATTAAGCTAGGGTGTGCAAGCTGGAAAGCAGAGGTGAGATGCACTGAAAGGATTTTTCTTGGGAGGAGGAGGGCAGGGTTTTGCTCCTGTAAGAGTTGTGGATTTGGAGAGATACTGGAGACCACTGCTACAACAACCTGCTCTTACTGTGGCAGTCTTGCATCTCACCTTTCCTTCCGCATCCCCTTCTGTTCTGTTCTCTGAGAGTTTGCCCCCCCCACCCCAAGTTTTACTCCTCTGCTGTGTACCTTTCTCCTGCCAGTTCTCAGCCTGAGGCCCTGATCCATTCCCTGTTCCTCTGTAGGAGAAAAGATAGTACCTAAGGCAGGGACTTAATTTCTCTGAGTGTGCTTTGCTCTTCTCCATTACTCACTGAATTTTTGAGTGGGACTGTTTTTTTCCCCTAAGTATCTCTGTCAAGATGGTTTGCACATTGGGGTGCCTCAGTGGAATTGTGTTGAATGAATGTGTTAACTGAATGAGCATTATGGCCAAGAAATCGATGGCACCTGAGATCTGTTGCACAGCCTCCTCCCCACACCTTCTCTAGAGGACATGAGGCATTTGGGATGGTAAACTGGGGTAGAGCTGAGGGGAAGGCTGACCTAGGAAGTGGCCTGTGAGGATAAAACGGAGGGAGAATAGGACAGAGGCATTATAGAAGGATGGTAAAAGATGAGGCTCTTGAAAGAAGCCCAGCTCCTTCACTCTCTTTCAGAATGACCTTGACCAAGTTACCTAACCTTCCTGAGCCTCAATTTCCTCATCTGTAAAATGGGGTAATAAAAGTAACTCCTACATCAGATTTTGGGGAAGAGGTTTTAAAATGTATAGAAAATGATTAATGCAGTGCCTCGCATGTAATAAGTATTCAGTAAATGCTAGCAATTATTATCATAATGGGAGTCTAAGCAAGAATGTTGAGGAATAGGACAGAACTTGATTGAAGGCAGACAGACACCCAAATACTTGTCAAACAGAGGATCACTGATTCATCAAGACATTAGGATTCCGGGGAGTAAGGGGAAGAGTCAGCAGGGTCAGTCTGCTCCAGTGTTTCCCTGTTCCGGAACATGAAGGCAAACAGAAGGGTATGTGCAGAGACACACGTGATCACGAAAGTGATGCAGACGCAGACCCAGACAAAAGACCGAGCCAGGAGCCAGGCAGACAGACAGACAGAGACAGCCGCGCAGAGTCAAGTAGACAGGCATAATGACAGGAACGCGTTAGACACAGGCACTGAAGACAAGATGAACAGATATGCAGGTGCACACGGAGACACACACCGGGACCCACACAGAGCCGACCTTATTAGACAGACTGGCGAACACAGCGGTCCAGTCAGAGGCAGACACAAGGTTCGCAGTGACACACAGCGGGCCGGGGCCCGCGCTGTCACTCTCGATGGGGGGCGGGGAGGGGCCAGCAGCGGGGGAAGGCTGGGGAAGGGAATCCCGAGCGGGCGGCCTGCCCGGGTGGCTGAGTCACAGCGGAGCCCTAGCTGGCGGCCCTCTCCTCCCCCAGGTAAGAAGCGAGCCTGTAACCCCTCGCTTCCACCGGGCAGAATGAGGCCTGGCAGGGAGCTGAGTGCGGCGGGGTTCCCGGACGGGCACCACCTCCGCGCGCTTGCGGCGTGTCTGCTGACTGACTGCTCGGTAAAACCCTATTTGCGGGGTCTTGTCTTTGGCCAGCGTGTGAGTCTGCATGCGCCCGTCTGGCCCCTTACTCCGTGTCCCGCGCGCGGCTGGAGCGGTGCGTGGAGGGGCTTCTCGGGCTTCAAGCCGGGAGAGAGTTAAGTGGGTGTGATTGATGGAGTGGATTTCTCTAGGGGCTCAAGGTAGGGAGGGAGGGGGCCGGTTAAAGTCCGCGAGTCCGGAGCCCGGATGGAGGGGGCGGAGCTGGGTTTAGCCGGGAGTGCCCGGATGGAGAGGGTGTGGCTTCGGCTGGAGCCGCATTAACCCTTAATGAGCTGTTGACTCCTGGGACTGTGGGTCCTGCGGGAGAGGCTGGAATGTCAGTCCCAAAAGTACACTGTACTCCCAGCCTGGCTTTGGCCGTGTGCGTCTACCTCTCATCTGTCGTCGAGGAGTCAGGGTGTCTGTCTTTGTGCCTGTTTGTGGTTGTCCCCTCCCCTTGGTTAGTACATACTCTGGGATTCGGGGAGGGCTGGTCCTGCCCCAAAGCGAGAGTGGAGGTGAGAGTGGACCGCGAGCCGGCGGCCGGCGCCTGGGGAACAGGTGTGAGTGCAGCGTCTGGGCTGCCGGGCGCAGGGAGGGGCCATCATGGGGAAGACGAGAGGGGAAATTCCGCGGGACCAGTGGTGAGCGGTGTGTGGGCTGAGTTGTGTCTGCCAATGACTGTGTGTCTGTGTTTTCAGGGAGGCGGGGGCTGAGTCAGTGGGAATAAGGGAAGGTTTTCAGGGTGACTCACGGTCCCCCACCTCAAGCCTGAATCAGACCCCGAGGGAGGGCTTTGTACGGGAGGCGGATGGGGAGTCAGGCGCCTGGGTCCCGGGTGGGGACAAGGATCCACGATGGTTGGCAAGAGTGTGTGTTTAGTATACAGGAAGTTTTTGTCCTTAAGTGAGGGCTGTTGTATTTTGAGTTCCGGCGGGCGGGGTGGGGGTAAAGGTGGGAAGGGGCTGGAGGGACTGGACTCGCAGATTTAGGGAAAGCTGAGTCAGTTCCCCGTGGGAAAGGGGAAGTGGTAAAGGGGAAGTGTCATCATCACAGAAGGGGAAGCTGCATTTCCTGGTAACTGGCAGCGCCCTGGGCACCACTTCCCAAGCGGGGATCTGTGCCTCTGATATTTGGACCCCCGGGTCCCCGTTTTCCCATGGCTGGGCCATGGGTCCCTGGACTTGGGGTTGGGGAGAGCAGCCTGCTAGGGCTATACTTGACCACAGTGAAGCGCAGTACTTGTCCCAGAGCTTGGTAACTGACCGAAAGGCTGTACGTTGAGGAGAGTGAGTTCTGGCAGAAACTCCGCGGGAACTGCGGAAAGGGTCTGTGTAGAGCCCAAGCGCCCTCCTGGGCTCGGCGGGGAGTGGCACGCTAGGACCTGTAGGGTCCAAGCGCTTGCATGCAAACAGACGACCTTGCCTTGTGGAGGGAGGACTGTTTTGACCAGAAACCCGCTTGCTCTTGTGGGCTGGGTGGAAATTTCCCCACAGCGCAGACTTTTCTCAGCGAAGGCGAACTTTCCAGCCGCCCCCAGCCCCTCGTTGCTAGTTCTCCCCCGGCTTCCTGCCCCGCGCGAGCTCCAGCTGGAGCGCTGGCCCCGCCCCCGCCGCTTTGTACTCAACACTCGCCTCTCTCAGCTCTTTGTACTCTAGACTCTCAATGGACCGATCCCAGGAACAGATCCGGCTCCCCACCTGAGGGAACGCCGGGTAGGAGAGGAAGAGGCTCGGGGACCGAGATCCTGGGGTCTGAGAGGCGAGAACTGGGGCTAACGGGAAGGTGTCCAAGAAAGGGGAGCATTGCGCTCTTTGTGGATCGAGCCATCACCGACGGGAAGGAATGGCGGGGGGGGGGGGGGGTGGTGTTAAGGAGGAAGTGAAACTGGTTCTGGGTTCTTTAAGGGAGTGGGTGGTGAGAGTGGGGCAAGGGTGATGTCACCGCCCGTCGGGCCTCCCTCCTCCCTCCCAAAGGACCCCCCCACACACACACTCCCGTACACTTACACACGCCGCTTCCGCTGCGCAAGTAGCCACGTCACGGGCAACCCCCGAAATCCCCCCTCCCTTGGGGGGCGGGGGCCACGTGGGCCGTGGGGAACCGCGTGGCCCCGGCGGGGAAGGGCATAGAGGATACCGGAGCCACGCGAGAGGGGCCACTGAGGACCCTCGTGCGCGACTTCTCAGAAGTTGGGGTTTGGTTTTTGGGGGTTGGTTGGTATTGAAGACAGCCAGGAGAAGTGGAGAATCTGAAGGTACTGGTTATGAGGCTGGGACCTTGACCGTGATTTGAGATGGGGTCAGGCGTGGGGAATGGAGCGCTCAGATCGCGGCGCGGGCGGGTTTGAGTGCCGTAGAAGTCGCCGTGACTGGCCAGGCAGTTACAGGGGGCACTTGGAGTGGGGAGGTCAGGCACTGGGCGAGGTGAAGTGAGGAAGGAGAGCAATGCCTTTGTCTGCGTTGTGCATGTCTACCGTCCGTCGGTCTTAACGGCGGCGGGGGGGTGGTGGCGGGGGGGGAGCGCATCCCGGGCGGACTACCGGGGAGCGCTGGCGGCTCTGGGTGCGTGGGACTTGTGGGGAGCGCTATCCCCCTAGTCGGCCCGGGCATGCTACTTGCCGCCTTTAGCCACGGGGTTCAGTCCCCGCTGAACTTGAGTGTCAGGTCGGAGGTGGAGACCCTAGGTAGGAGCCGCCGGGTCACGTCGGGGTCACCTGGGGCCGAGCTTGTCTGTCCGGCTCCGCCGCCCCTCCTCCCCCCACCCGCAGCTGCTCTGCTAACCTCGCTCCTATTGGTCCCCGGCAGGCTGTTACTGAGGCGGAGACGCGGGTGATGATTGGTTTTCCGGGCAGAGAGGAAGTCCTGTGATTGGCCTGATTCCTGGAGCTCGCTGACGCTGTGAGAGGACGCTCCCACGGAGGCCGGGTAAGCCTCTGCGGCGCTGCCTGTTGGCTCCCGACTGATGGTCCCGCTCCCTGCTACTCGTTCTGGTTCCTAGCCGCTCTCCACGACCTTTAGGGGCTCCTTAGGCCCGGTGGGCCTACCCTCAGGGAAAGCCAAGGCCTGGCTCCCTGCGCAGGTGACAGATCTGTGGGTGCTGCAGCCAGGCCAGCCCAGCCCCTGAACCCCGACTGTTCTGGCCACCTCACCTCACCCCTTTGCCTCCTCCTCTCTGTAGAATTGGCTGTGAAAGGCCCTGGGCCGCCCTTGGGGGCAGTGGGCTCTTCTGTCAGAGCGGCTGGAGTTGGGACCATCGCCCCAGAGAGCTGGGGCAGGGGGCCGTGCCCGATCTCCAGGGCTCCTGGGGCCACTGCTGACCTGGTAAGGGAAAGACTAGGGCTGGGTTGGCTGTGTGTATACAGGCAGCTCAGGCTATGCCCCTAGTAAGACCATAATCTCTTTCCTGACTCAGGCTGGATGCATCGGGCAGTGGACCCTCCAGGGGCCCGCGCTGCACGGGAAGCCTTTGCCCTTGGGGGCTTGAGCTGTGCTGGGGCCTGGAGCTCCTGCCCGCCCCATCCCCCTCCTCGTAGCGCATGGCTGCCTGGAGGCAGGTGAGAACTTGGGCCATCTTTCTGTCTCCAGGAATTTGTCTTCCCATCTCCTGTGCCTCTCTTTCATTCTCTGGGTTTCTGCCATTCTGTGGGCCTCAGTGTAGTCCTCAGTTGCTTTCTCTTATTCCCCCAGTCCTCTCCTTCCTAGGTAGGGACAAGACTGCTCCATCTTGATGTACATTAACAGACCGCTTTCTCTCTCCAGGTGCTCTGCCAGCATCGGACAGCCCCCGCTCTCTACTCCCTTACCCCCTTCACATGGCAGTAGCTCTGGGCCCCCCAACAAACCATATTATGTTCCAGGGTGAGTGAGGATTCAAAGGTGTTGGGAATGGTAAGTAAAGCTGGGCTTTAAAAGAGTTCCCCCAACCCTGACCAATTCCCCTCTCCCACCCCTTCTACTCTGTAGGACACCCACCCCAAGACCCCTCCATGGAAAGCTGGAATCCCTGCATGGCTGTGTGCAGGCATTACTCCGGGAACCAGCCCAGCCAGGGCTGTGGGAGCAGCTTGGGCAGCTGTACGAATCAGAGCATGACAGTGAGGAGGCCATACGTTGCTACCACAGCGCCCTTCGATATGGCGGAAGCTTGGCTGAGCTGGGACCCCACATCGGCCGACTACAGCAGGTGGGATAAGGCAGGTCATAAGAGGCAGTGACTGTGCCTTCTGACTCAGTGCCTTCATCTTATGTATGCTTCTGTCCTGTCTCCTGTACTCTTCCCCCACCTCCCCAGGCCCAGCTCTGGAACTTTCATGCTGGCTCCTGCCAGCACCGAGCCAAGGTCCTGCCCCCTCTGGAGCAAGTATGGAACTTGCTGCACCTTGAGGTAAGACTGGGACTGGGTGGGATAGGGAGGAGGACTAGGCCAGGTATGCTTGTCTGAGGTGACTCTCTCCTCTCTTTTTGTCTTCAGCACAAGCGGAACTATGGGGCTAAGCGGGGGGGTCCCCCAGTGAAGCGAGCCGCTGAACCCCCAGTAGTGCAGCCTGTGCCTCCTGCAGTACTCTCAGGGCCCTCAGGGGAGGAGGGCCTTAGCCCTGGAGGCAAGCGCAGGAGAGGCTGCAACTCTGAGCAGGTATGGTTAGTTGAATGTGGGCAGATAGGTAGTGAATGAGTGGGAGGACTGGAGCAAGGAATGGGATTCTCACACTCCCTTTTCTTCTAGACTGGCTTTCCCCCAGGGCTGCCGCTGCCACCACCACCATTACCACCACCACCACCCCCACCACCACCACCCCCACCACCACCACCCCTGCCTGGCCTAGCCACCAGCCCTCCATTTCAGCTGACCAAGCCAGGGCTGTGGAGTACTTTGCATGGAGATGCCTGGGGGCCCGAGCGCAAGGGTTCAACACCCCCAGAGCGCCAGGTGAATAGCTGTCTGTTGATCCTTATCTCTTACCTGCAAGTCCCTGTGTCCTCCATTCCTCACTCAGTGTCCTCACTTGTCTCCCGTAGGAGCAGCGGCACTCGCTGCCTCACCCATATCCATACCCAGCTCCAGCCTACACTGCGCAACCCCCTGGCCACCGGCTGGTCCCAGCTACACCCCCAGGCCCAGGCCCCCGTCCCCCAGGAGCAGAGAGCCATGGCTGCCCGCCTGCCACCCGTCCCCCCGGAAGTGACCTTAGAGAGAGCAGAGTTCAGAGGTCGCGGATGGACTCCAGCGTTTCACCAGCAGCAACCACCGCCTGCGTGCCTTACGCCCCTTCCCGGCCCCCTGGCCTCCCCGGCCCCACCACCAGCAGCATTAGCAGCAGCAGCAGCAACAATGGTCTCCGGGGCATGGAGCCGAGCCCAGGCATTGTGAGTGATGACCGCAGGTGGAAGATGGAGTGGGGCAATCAGTGGGAGCTTGTCTGAGGTGACTCTAGCAGACCTCTGACCAGCCTCATCCTTCACTTGCAGCCTGGTGCTGACCATTACCAAACTCCGGCGCTGGAGATCGCCTCTCACCAAGGCCGCCTGGGGCCCTCCACACATAGTGGTCGGAAACCTTTCCTGGCAGCTCCTGCTGCCACTCCCCACTTGTCCCTGCCACCTGGCCCCCCCTCACCTCCTCCACCCCCCTGTCCCCGCCTCATACGCCCCCCACATCCCCCTGCCTGGCTGAAGGGCCCCTCCTGCCGGTCAGCCCGTGAGGATGGAGAGATCTTAGAGGATCTTTTCTTCGGGGCTGAAGGACGCCCTCGCCCTCCTCCACCACCCTTCCCACACCGTGAGGGCTTCTTGGGGCCTCTGGCCCCCCGTTTTTCTGTGGGCACTCAGGATTCGCACATCCCTCCTACTCCCCCAACCACCACCAGCAGCAGCAACAATGGCAGCCACAGTAACAGCCCTACTGGGCCTGTGTCCTTCCCCCCATCTCCCTATTTGGCCAGAAGTATGGACCCTCTCTCCCGACCCCCGAGCCCAACACTGAGCCCCCAGGATCCACCTCTTGCACCCCTAACTCTTACCCTGCCTCCAGCCCCTCCCTCCTCCTGCCACCAAAATACCTCAGGAAGCTTCAGGCGCCCGGAGAGCCCTCGGCCCAGGATCTCCTTCCCAAAGACCCCCGAGGTGGGGCCAGGGCCATCCCCAGGCCCCCTGAATAAAGCCCCCCAGCCCGTGCCGCCGACGGTTGGGGAACTGCCTGCCCGAGGTGCGCGACTCTTTGATTTCCCCTCTACCCCACTGGAGGACCAGTTTGAGGAGCCTGCTGAATTCAAGATCCTGCCTGATGGGCTGGCCAACATCATGAAGATGCTGGATGAATCCATTCGAAAGGAGGAGGAACAGCAACAACAAGAGGCAGGCGTAGCCCCACCACCACCCCTGAAGGAGCCCTTTGCATCTCTACAGTCTCCATTCTCCACTGACACAGCCCCAACCACCACTGCCGCTGCCGCCACCATCACCACCACCACCACCACCACCACCACCACCACCACCGCTGCCACCACCCAGGAACAGGAGAAGAAGCCACCACCAGCTCTGCCACCACCGCCGCCACTAGCCAAGTTCCCTCCACCCCCCCAGCCACCACCCCCCCCACTACCCCCAGCAGCCAGCCCAGCCAGCCTGCTCAAATCCTTGGCGTCTGTGCTGGAGGGACAAAAGTACTGTTACCGGGGGACTGGAGCAGCTGTTTCTACCCGTTCTGGGCCCTTGCCCACCACTCAGTATTCCCCAAGTCCCCCATCAGGTGCTACTGCCCCGCCACCCACCTCAGTGGCCCCTAGCGCCCAGGGCTCCCCACAGCCTTCTGCTTCCTCGTCATCTCAGTTCTCTACCTCAGGTGGGCCCTGGGTCCGGGAGCACAGGGCAGGTGAAGAGCCAGCCCTGAGCCCTATGACCCCCGCCCCGCCGCCCCCACCCCTGCCTCTGCCCCCTGCTCGCTCTGAGTCTGAGGTGCTAGAAGAGATCAGTCGGGCTTGTGAGACCCTTGTGGAGCGGGTAGGCTGGAGTGCTACAGACCCAGCAGGCCCAGTGGACAGGGCAGACCCTGTGGACAGGGCAGACTCTGTGGACACGGCAGACCCAGTGGACAGTGGGACTGAGCGACTGATGCCTCCTGCCCAAGCTAAGGAGAGTGGTGGGGTGGTGGCAGTAACAGGACCAGGCAGCAGCAAGCGGCGGCAGAAGGAGCACCAGAAGGAGCATCGGCGGCACAGGCGGGCCTGTAAGGACATTGTGGGTCGGCGGCCCCGTGAGGGCAGGGCAAAGGCCAAGGCCAAGGTCCCCAAAGAAAAGAGCCGTCGGGTGCTAGGGAACCTGGACCTGCAGAGTGAGGAGATCCAGGGTCGTGAGAAGGCCCGGCCTGATACTGGTGGGGCCTCTAAGGCTAAGCCACCCACAGCTCCGGCCCCTCCACCAGCTCCTGCACCATCTGCCCAGCCTACACCTGCATCAGCCCCTGTCCCTGGGAAGAAGTCTCGTGAGGAAGCTCCAGGGCCACCAGGTGTCAGTCGGGCTGATATGCTCAAGCTGCGATCACTTAGTGAAGGGCCCCCCAAGGAGCTGAAGATACGGCTTATCAAGGTAGAGAGTGGTGACAAGGAGACATTTATCGCCTCTGAGGTGGAAGAGCGGAGGCTGCGCATGGCGGACCTCACCATCAGCCACTGTGCTGCTGATGTCGTGCGTGCCAGCAAGTGAGTTAGGGGCTGTCACCCATGAGGCTGCTGTCCTGGCTCGGCCCTGCGGAAGGCTTCCTTCCCCCATCACCCTATTTCTGTCCTCATTTCGTTGTTCTCCCACAGGAATGCCAAGGTGAAAGGGAAGTTTAGAGAGTCCTACCTTTCCCCTGCCCAGTCTGTGAAACCGAAGATCAACACTGAGGAGAAGCTGCCCCGGGAAAAACTCAACCCACCCACACCCAGCATCTATGTATGTGTGCCCTGCCAGAGGGTTCAAAGATAGTGTTGGGGGCTGTCGGGGTGCTCTGATCCTGGGACAGGGCTCTGATCTAGCCCTGTCTTCTGTCGTCCTTCAGCTGGAGAGCAAACGGGATGCCTTTTCACCAGTGCTGCTGCAGTTCTGTACAGACCCTCGAAATCCCATTACCGTGATCCGGGGCCTGGCAGGTTCCCTTCGGCTCAGTGAGTGTGGGGCAGAAAGGTGGGGGAGGGCTGCAAGGATTGGGGGCTTTGGATTCTCTGAGAGCACCCACACTTGAAGACCTAGGACAGTGGCTCAGTCATAGGTAGGCCATATCTGAAGGGTGTGCTGAGTGATGGGTCAGCTGGCCTCCGGCTTTTCTTCCACCTGTCTCTCCAACAGTAGGCAAGTGGGGAGGGGATGTATCTTAGGGCCTGGTTAGAGTCACTTTTGGTTTTCGTGATTAAGGATGAGCAAAATACAGATTGTAGAGTACCCCTGAAGACCCATGATTTGAGGCTTCTCTTTTTCAGCCTTTATTGTGCAAAATTTCAAACACATAAAAGTAGAGGGAACCATATAGAAATATAAAAATCAATTTTATTTCCTCTATACCCATATATTTTTCCTTCCACTGAGTTACTTAAAGCACATTCTAGGCTTTCTCTTGACTAAGTCTTTCATTGCCTCCAATGTTAACTTAAAGAATGTGCCATTCATTAAGCACTTATATGCCAAGTGCTGTGCACATCTAGTCTCATGCACACCTGAGGACTCTGGTGGAGGGGCTGAAGCAGAGCAGCAGTGGGAGAAAGGGGGTTGATGATGGATGGCCAACTTTCCCAGCTTCCTGTGGGGCTGGGGTTCTTGCCTATTCCCTGGATTACCTCTGTAAAGCCTATGTCCAGCCTTTGAGAGGCTTGGGGAGTAAGAAGGGAGAGAATGAGTTGGGTCCTCAATCCCTGCCCTCTGCCCCGACTCCCTGCTCGGCCTTCCGTTGCAGACTTGGGCCTCTTCTCCACCAAGACCCTGGTGGAGGCAAGTGGCGAGCACACCGTGGAGGTGCGCACCCAGGTGCAGCAGCCCTCAGATGAGAACTGGGATCTGACGGGCACTCGACAGATCTGGCCCTGTGAAAGTTCCCGTTCCCACACCACCATCGCCAAGTATGCGCAGTACCAGGCCTCATCCTTCCAGGAGTCCCTGCAGGTGAGAGGCAGGCATAGGGAGGCAGGGATGCAGATCAGGGGACTTGAAGTGGGGCTGCCTCGGGAGGGCTCCTGGAAGGTGGCTGACTCAGCCTGTGGCCAAGCAGGAGGAGAAGGAGAGTGAGGATGAGGAGTCCGAGGAGCCAGACAGCACCACAGGAACCCCTCCTAGGTACTGTACAATGTGCCCCTCCCTTTCATGACTTCTTCCCTTCCTTGTGCTTCTCCACCAATGTGTGCTCTTCGCCCCCGCAGCAGTGCACCAGATCCGAAGAACCATCACATTATCAAATTTGGCACCAACATCGACCTATCTGATGCTAAGCGGTCAGTGGGGCTGAGGCCAGCAAAGCTGGGGCAGGAGTGCTGATGGGTCTACAGAGCTGGAATAGTCTCTCACTTTTATTGACCCCCTCGCCGCCGCAGGTGGAAGCCACAACTGCAGGAGCTGCTGAAGCTGCCGGCCTTCATGCGGGTAACATCCACTGGCAACATGCTGAGCCACGTGGGCCACACAATCCTGGGCATGAACACCGTACAGCTGTACATGAAGGTTCCCGGCAGCCGAACACCAGGTGCGGAAGGGCGCTGGGGTCCCTGCTGCTCTGTCAGCGAATGGGGGCCAAAAGGTGGCCTTGGGACGGAGCTCAGGCTCCGCTAGGCCAGCCATGGAGTTCTCTATCGCCCCCTGCAGGCCACCAAGAGAACAACAACTTCTGCTCTGTCAACATCAACATCGGCCCTGGAGACTGCGAGTGGTTCGCGGTGCATGAGCACTACTGGGAGACTATTAGCGCTTTCTGCGACAAGTGCGCGCCCTCCTACACACTAGGTCTACCCCCCATGCCCTGTCTCTGGGTCCCCAAGTTTCCACCTAACCCTGTGGTCATCCTGCAGGCATGGTGTGGACTACCTGACAGGTTCCTGGTGGCCAATCCTAGATGACCTCTATGCTTCCAATATCCCTGTGTATCGCTTCGTGCAGCGCCCTGGAGACCTCGTGTGGATTAACGCTGGGACCGTGCACTGGGTGCAGGCTACCGGCTGGTGCAACAACATCGCCTGGAATGTTGGGCCCCTCACCGGTGAGAGGGTGGAGAGCCACTCAGTGGTAGGGGGGCTTGGAGGGCAGCCAGCTGTAAGGGAAGGGGCTGGGGTCCAAGTAGCTAGGGGTTGTTTGGAAATCCTGTGGTGACCTCTTCTGGCCCGCAGCCTATCAGTACCAGCTGGCCCTGGAGCGATATGAGTGGAACGAGGTGAAGAATGTCAAATCCATCGTGCCCATGATTCATGTGTCCTGGAACGTGGCTCGCACTGTCAAAATCAGCGATCCCGACTTGTTCAAGATGATCAAGTGAGGGTCCTATTTGAGGGAGCCCATCTCCACCAGACCTGGTCCCGCTCTTGTTCTGCCTTTGGAATGCAACTCCATTCTCCATCTTCCTCTCCACCCTTTCTTTACCCATGCACCCTGCAGTGTTCCAGTGCTGGGGCAGGTGACAAGGTTCCTACTCCCAGTTTTATTTGACAGTGGCCCTAATAAAAACCCAAATGAAATTTCAACGGGGGCCAGTAGATGAGGGCTCCTGCCCCGCCCTGCTGGCAGCCCTACCTCACCACAACCCTTACCCTCCCCCGGCTCCCACCCCCAGGTTCTGCCTTCTGCAGTCCATGAAGCACTGCCAGGTGCAACGGGAGAGCCTGGTGCGGGCAGGGAAGAAAATCGCCTACCAGGGCCGGGTTAAGGATGAGCCTGCCTACTACTGCAACGAGTGCGACGTGAGTGGGCCCGCTTCCCTCTCCTCCGCCTCTCCTCCGCCTCTCCTTCCTGGGAGGAAGGAGCCCCCAGGGGCGCTTATCCGGTGACTACCACTCCTCCCTGTCCCAGGTGGAGGTGTTCAACATCCTGTTCGTGACAAGTGAGAACGGCAGCCGCAACACTTACCTGGTGCACTGCGAGGCCTGTGCCCGGCGCCGCAGCGCGGGCCTCCAGGGCGTGGTGGTACTGGAGCAGTACCGCACAGAGGAGCTGGCGCAGGCCTACGACGCCTTCACGCTGGTGAGGCCCGGGCGCTGAGCGGCAGGGCGGTCCGGCTGGGGGGGGGGGGCCGCAGAGGGTGGGCTGTGGGGTAGGCCGACTGGCCCCTGCCTCTGAGCCCCTCCGCCCACTTTCTCCCCACAGGCCCCCTCCAGCACATCTCGATGAGGCCGGATGCCCCGCCCGCCTGCCCGCCCGCAGGGCGCCGCGGGGCCACCAGCACACGCCTGGGCTGGACCTAGGTCCCGCCTCTGGCCGGGAAGGGGGTCGGGCACAGCCCTTCCACCCCATTGGCAGCTCCCCTTCACTTAATTTATTAAGAAAAAAAAATTTTTTTTTTAACAAATATGAGGAAAAAAGGAAAAAAAAAAAAAAAAGGGAGACGGGGGAGGGGGCTGGCAGCCCTTCGCCCACCAGCGCCTCCCCTCACCGACTTTGGCCTTTCTAGCAACAGACACAAGGACCAGGCTCCGGCGGCGGCGGGGGTCACATACGGGTTCCCTCACGCCTGCCAGCCGCCTGCCCGGCGCAGATGCTCGCGGCTCGTGTGTGTACATAGATATTACGGCAGCCGAGGTTTTTAATGAGATTCTTTCTATGGGCTTTACCCCTCCCCCAGAACCTCCTTTTTTATTCCCAATGCTAGCTGTGATCCCTGTACATGTCTCTGTTTATTCACTTGGTTATGATTTGTATTTTGGTTTTTTTTTTTGTTTTTAATTTATAACAGTCCCACTCACCTATTTATTCATTTTTGGGAAAACCCGACCTCCTGCACCCCCCAAGCCATCCCGCCCACCCTTCCAAGGGCCGCCCGCCACTGGGCTCTCCCTGCACCCCAGTGTGTGTCCTGGCCCGGCCAGTCCGTCTCAGCCCAGCCCGCCCTCGGCTCCAGCCGGGTTCTCATGGTGCTCAAATCCGCTCCCCTCCCCTACGTCCTGCACTTTCTCGGACCAGACCCCCATCCCCACCCCCCTTGCCTCATTCGACCCCACCCCAACCCTGCCTGAGGGTGAGCAACTCCTGTACTGTAGGGGAAGAAGTGGGAACTGAAATGGTATTTTGTAAAAAAAAGTAATAAAATAAAAAAATTTAAAAGTTTTAAAGAAAGAACTATGAGGAAAAGGAACCCCGTCCTTCCCAGCCCCGGCCAATTTTAAAAACAGACCTTCCCCTCGCGCCCTCCCTTTTCTTTTTAAGCGTGAAACAGCCCAGGGCCAGGGCCTCCCTGGGGCAGGGACACCCCGGGACGAGTTTCTCTGGGGCTTTATTTTCGTGTCAGTTGTTTTTTCTCCTCCATGCTGGGGCTGCGGAGGGGTGGGGGGTTTACAGTCCCGCCCCCTCGCACTGCACTGTCTCTCTGCCCTAGGGGCAGAGGGGTCTTCCCAATCCTACTCCTATTTTCGGTGATTTTTGTGTGAGAATATTAATATTAAAAATAAAACCAGAAAAAAAATCTTGTTTATAGTGTGCTGGTGATAGGGAGAATACTGGGAGGGCTGCAAGCCCGTGATTGATGGGGAGATTGCACAGACCCCTGCCAGGGTGAGCCCCTCCCCTGAGGCGCCTGTGGAATGTCCAGAGCTCTGGTCCGCTCCTCCATGGGGGGGGGGGGGGTGTGCGCCTGCTCCTGGAGCTACATTCCAGGATAAGGGGGGGTGGGGTGGGGAGGCTGGGCCGGGGGAGGGGCAGGAAAGAGGGCTATAAGGGCCACAGCCCTGGCGGGCAGGAGCCAGGCAGGCCATGGCGGATGTCCTCGGGGCGCAGAGACCGGTTCCCAGCGGTGGCCCAGAGCCCCGGGACCCCCTGGACTGCTGGGCCTGCGCTGTGCTGGTCACCGCCCAGAATCTGCTGGTGGCTGCCTTCAATCTTCTCTTGCTGGCGCTGGTACTGGGGACCATCCTGCTACCTGCTGTCACCATGCTAGGCTTCGGCTTCCTCTGCCACTCCCAGGTGAGCGGGTGCCCCAGGGTATGCCTGTGAGTATGGGTGAGGGGGGGTCAACTTCTACCCGCTTGGGCTTGGGCCTGACACCTCTTCTACAGTTCCTGCGTTCCCAGGCACCCCCTTGCACCGCACACCTGAGGGACCCGGGCTTCACGGCCCTGCTGGTCACCGGATTCCTGCTCCTCGTGCCGCTGCTCGTCCTTGCCCTTGCCAGCTACCGCCGCCTCTGCCTGCGCCTCCACCTAGCCGACTGCCTCGTGCCCTACAGCCGAGCCCTCTATCGGCGCCGGCGCCCCCCACAGCTGCGGCAAATCCGGGCCTCGCCAGGGTCCCACACAGTTCCCACATCTGGAAAGGTATGGGTTTGAGGACCCTCGAGTCAAGAACCACCCCGACGACTACCCTCACTTTCGGTCAGCCCAAGGACTTAAAATCTGGGGGTCTCCCGACCTACCCTGCCCCCATCCCTGCTTAAGCCGGTCCTAGCAACCCCTTGGCGAACTGCAACATCTGTGGACCCAATGCTGGTGAAAATTCGCCACACCCCAGAAAAACCCTTTCTTTTCACTACCCATATCTGAATCCCGAATATCTGGGCTGGACCCTGCACATACACCCCACCCCCATCTTGTGAATAGGACAACTGAACCTCGCTGGTGCCCTCCTTTTCCGGTGCAGCTCTTCTAGTATTTAGGGGCTGGCGGGTGAGGTTGGAGGGGAAGGAGTGATCACACACGTTAATAAAGAATTAACTGAACGTACTTCCTGGTTCCTGTGAACAGAGGGGTGGTACAAATACTATCAATACAGCTCGGTGCCCAGAAGAAGAAAACAACATGGGAGGGGGTTGTGTGGCTCAAGTGTGCAGACGGGAGCATCCTTCAGCCTCTTGGCCTTCCCTTATCGCATTAGCCTGTTCTTCCCGGCCAGACTCGAGCTCTGTCCCTGACCCCAAAGTCACCTCCTCATCAATAGAGTGGAGGGGGCCTGGACTTTGTCGCCTGCCCTGCTCCCCTTGGGGACCTGAGCCCGTTCTCTGACCCCAGCTTAGAGGAACTCGGTGTTGCCAGGCCGGGAAGGGAAACAATGGGCCTTCCGGAGCAGGATGACACCCCCTCCCGCCACAATTCTGGAGCAGCAGCTGGGAGGGAAGATGGAGGGGTCCACCCTGGGGCCTGTTGGTCCGAAGCTCAGCCTGTCCCCTATCTCCACCCGCGAACCTGACGGGACCTTTGGCACTCCTGGACGTCCAGGTTGTGAAAGGAGGGTTGACAGTGCTTCCGACTTAAGATAAACCTCCCCTCTAGGAGTGGGGTGTGCGATCTCTGTCCGGGCATCCCAGCTACACACACACAGGCCACTTGGGTTACAGGTTTAATGAAGTCTGAAAGGCATGCGCGATCATGGTTAGAGATAGGGAGGCCCCGCCAGGCTCTCTCTTTGCACCTCAATAGAAACGATGTGGTGTCCGGGTACCATGGCCAGGCCCAGCACACGGGGTTCCCCAGCAGAGAAGGAATCTGGAAAGAAGGGTCAGAACATCAGGAAGGTAGGCTAGCGTCGGTCCCGCCCCTTTTGAGCCACGACTTCTAGCCCCCCAAAATAAGGGGTGCATCCAGGCACTAAAAGGGAAATGCCCTGAGGCTCCACTGCATTCCGAGGCGGTGCATTCCCCAAGCACTGACCCGAAGGCTTGAGGAACTCCTGCGCGGACCCTAGGATAACATTGCAGTCGCGGTCGGTGCAGAGGAAGCAGCCAACCAGTGTCCGTCCATCTGTCATGCGAATGCGCATAGTCTTGTTGAGTAGCGCCTCCAGCTGCTGCCGGGCGCGCGCAGCCGGAGAGTCCTCGCGCTCCCCGTCTGAGTCCTGCGCGGAGCAGCACACGCGCTCAGACCGCACCGCCCAAGCTGCTCCCCGCCCACGGAACCACAGCTCCCGACAGCCCGCGGGGCGTTCTCACTAATCCTAGAGGCTGCCGGGAGCTGCAGTTCCCCCTCCATCCCCCCATCTTGCTCCCCGACTGCCCCTCAATCTCGGAACCCGAGCCCAAGCTAACCCCAGCGCTGGAGCTGCTTTGACGCCGGCTGCAACAGCCATTCTCCTCTCGTAGCAGCATGGTCGGTCCAGCTCCAGCCATTTGTTCCGGGGCCTCCTCCAGGCCCTTCAACTCCCTAAGAACCTTTCGGGTCCGGTGGTCTGAGATCTCGCGAGCTCTTCCGGCAGCTTTTCTTTCGCGAGATCACCTCTCCTTCTCCTAGTCTCCTCGGCAACTGCAGAGATCTCGCGAGCTTCCACTTTCCAGCGCTGTGGCTCACTGAGTTCTATTATGCCGGATGTATTAAGATATCGCGAGAAATTTTACTTAATTTTTTTTACATATTCTTTAAGAATCCTGGAATTTAGCAAGAATATAGTTTTTAATAATCGCACAACTCCCCTTGTTTTTCTGCCTCGCCAGAAAGCCTGCCCTAAATATCCCCTGTAGCCCAGGCCACTGTGAATTAAGTGTGTTCGCTTTCACTCCGTAACTCCTGAGGGCGTAACTCAATTACTTGAAAGAGGGAATCAGACTACGTTTCCCATGAGCCCACGCCGCTCTTCGCCCCCCAGCGTTTGATCTCTGTAGAAGGTGGCTGAAAAAGGACAATGGTTTCCATGTCAGCGGATAAACGCTCTCGCCTTAGCTCCGGGATGAGTAAAGATGTAGTAATGAGCGCCTGCTTAGGAGGCAGGAAGAAACTTAAAGGAGCTGGCGGCCAATAGAGCAAGAGCCATGCCACGCCGGGGCCTAGTTGCCGGGCCAGACTTTGAGTATTTCCAGCGTCGGTATTTCACGCCGGTTGAGGTGGCCCAACACAACCAGCCAGAAGACCTCTGGGTGTCTTACCTGGGATACGTATACGACCTAACGCCGTTGGCACAAGAGTACAAAGGTAAGTGCCACACTGTGGGTCAGCTTCGGGGGTGGTGGTGTTTGGGGGCGCCTGGTTCTTGGGCGGCTAGAATTGACGGCCGCTGCTCCTTCCCAGGAGATCTGCTGCTGAAACCCATCCTGGAAGTTGCGGGTCAGGACATCAGCCACTGGTTTGATCCAAAGACCAGAGACGTGAGTTCTTCCCGGTGTCGGGGGCGGGGCGGAGGAGCGCTGGAAAGAGGGAATGGGGAGGAAAAGCAAAGGCTAGCCAGAGCCCGAGATAATGACTGCTCCCACCCCACTCCCCCAAACCCTGCTTTTAAGATCCGCAAGCACATAGATCCGCTGACCGGTTCCCAGAGATACCGCACCCCCCGGGGCCGCTTTCTTCACGTCCCACCTCAACTGCCCCGTTCCGACTGGGCCAATGATTTCGGAAAGCCCTGGTGGCAGGGGTCGCGCTATCAAGTGGGGCGGCTGTCCGCTAAGACCCGGAACATCCGTATCATTAACACGCTCACGTCCCAGGAGCACACACTGGAGGTGAGAACTGCTGTCTAGGGGAAGGTTAGAGGGAATTGGAAATCCCAGCAAACCTCCAAACAGATTTTTAGGTCATCAGCTCTCCAAAAACGGTGGAAGCTGTATTTTCTCCCCTTTTAGGTGCAAGCGAGGAAAGCAGACCACCTAGGTCCCCAGGAGTGGCAGGGTACAACAGACTCTTATAAGCTCAGGGCAGCAGTTCATGTATCTTGGTGCTGGTGGTCCTTGGAAATGCTTACATGCTGTGTTTTGGACAGCAATTTGCGATTGTACTCTTAATAGTCTATTGTGGGGATGAAGTTACCAGCAGTGACTTTGACCCTTTAGGGCCATCTATTCGAAGTGGTTGCCACAAAGACAGGTAGGACTTTAGAGCCATTCATTGCATGCTAGAGTTCCAGCTTCATTTCTGGGACTGTGGAGTGCCTGAAGCTGTCTGCCAAGGGAGGTACTCTAATCCCAGCTCACAGTTTGGGCTCTTGGCCTTTGCTTGGAATGGATGTGTGTTTATATGTTCTACACAGAATTCTGGGAGTGGGGTGCTTTTGTGTTTTCCAGGTGGGGACCCTGGAATCAATGTGGGAAATCCTACACCGCTATCTCCCCTATAACGCACATGCTGCCAGCTACACATGGAAATATGAAGGGAAGACTCTGAACATGGAATATACCTTGGAAGAGAATGGGATCCGAGATGAGGAGGAAGAATTTGACTATCTCAATATGGATGGTACACTCCACACACCTGCAATATTGCTCTACTTCAATGATGACCTCACAGAGCTATAGGAAAAGAGAGATATATGCTTATGTAGACTCAAGACATATTTTGAATTTGGCTGTTTCTGTACCCTATAGGAAAAGAGATTGGGGGGGGGGGGACCTGCAGTCTACTCTGGGAACTGGCCTATGGTTCCCATGCCCTTCTGAAGTATAAGGTCCTATTTTCCAGGTCCATTATAATTTACTCTGAGAAAGTTAGAATGCTAGAAGTTAATTTTTTAAAATGATACAAAAAGACAAAGTATCTTGGATTAGGGAGATATAGAAGAGGCTAGTCAGATAACTCAAGCAGAACTTTTTGATAAGAGAAAGAATTCCTACACAGGGATGAGGGATGGAACAGCTTTTTTGGCAGTGATGGAAATGGGATAGCTGCAGGAAGATGGTGTTTACAAAGACAGGAATAGGAAATGCCTATCATTGGCCATACAAAACTGGCTAATCTCCCTTCTGAATAGTATTTGGCAGCTGAAACCCAAGGGGAAGAAAGGAAGTGAATGGTTACCAGGTAATTCAGGTTAGACATTATACTATGAACTTTATACACCCTGTTTAATATAACTACCCATAACTACTATTTTACAGATAAGTCTTTTGAAGTTTAACAAGATTTAATAGAAGGCATACTAGTTAGTAAACAGGATGTAAACCCAAGTCTGCCCATTTCCAAAGCCCATGTTCTTTTCATTGTGAAGGCTCATTATGCAATGGGAACCTGTAGGCCTATTGTGCAGTCAGCTGCTTTTTCGGCAGTTACTATCTCTGGAAGGGAGTTAGCAGGAGCAGACAGGAGGCAGTGAGGTTAAGTATCAGCTGAGCAAAAACTATTGAGGCTACTTCATGGTTAATCGCATGGCAGAATTTTTCTTCTGACTTTTTCAAGGCAAACAGGTAGGTATATACTGATTCCAGGAAAAACTAGAGCTGGGAAAGGGCCTTCAGAGTGGGGCACTTTGGAGAGTGGAGCAAAAGGGAGGCAAATGGCACAGTATATTCATGATGGGCCTGTGCCTCTTAGGGAATATGAGGAAGACAGGGGCTTGACAAGGGTAATGTAAAGAGAGGAACTAAAGCCATGAACTAGGAGATCACAGTTCGACTCCTGGTCAGGGCACATGCCCAGGTTGCAGGCTCGATCCCCAGTAGGGGGTTGTGCAGGAGGCAGCCAATCAATGATTCTCATCATTGATGTTTTTCTCTCTCTCCCTTCATTTCTGAAATCAATAGAAACATTTGTTTAAAAGGAGAGGAGCTAAGTAAATCAAAACTCCTGTTGACCAAAAGAGAACCACCAGATTTGATTCCATTTAACCTAAGGAAGGGAGGAGAATGAGAATAACAGGTGAATTTCCTGACAGTAGCAGGCAAAAAAGAAGCAAGGAGGGGATAGTGCATCCACCTGACATGGGGCACCAGGGCCCAGAGCAGAGGAAGACAGCCCCTGTGAGACACTGGGTGGGCTGCGTAGGAGTTTTTTGAAGGGCTGACTATGAAATGCATGGACAAAGGTGGAAACATTGGTATTGGCTTCAGCAGTACCTAAACACACTGAGATTGAGGGCTTCTTTCAGTCCCATGTAATGCAGGAGTCCATGAATTATCTGAATTGTTTTGATGTTTAATCAACTCTGCAATTGTTTTGTGTGTGGTTTGTTTGCTCTGTCAAACCCTAAACTATTTGAAAACCAAAATATGTTGTTGCTGTGGGCCTGTGCCATCCTCAGGGCCTGTGCCTAAGGGATCTGTCCCTCTTCCAGAGTCTCCTATTTCAGTACTTGTTGCCAGAAACACATCCCTCTCTTCACACATCCAGTCACTCTCCAAGGAGACTCTAACTCCTAAATATCTCTGGAATCCATCTTCTTTTTTCCAAGCTATCATCACCTCTGTGTTCCAATTTTGGATGTAATTGGCTGGCTGGCTGGCTGCTAGATTGTAACTCATAAGGGCAGAGATCGTGTCCATCTTGTTTCCTCCTGTATTCCCAGTGTTAAGCACAGAGTTGCTACTCAATAATTTTGATTGAATGAATTAAAATGTAAAGTGAATTTATTTACCTATAACAACTAGTGAATGAGATTCAAGGTGGTACCAAGAAATAGGACGTCTGGATCCTGTGCTATAGTCCCTATCCACAGGTTTCTCTTTCCTTGCTCCCATAGATCCAAAACCAAAAACTATCCCATGAGGTTCTTCCTCTCACCAGAGATTTTTGGGGCAATCTGTCACTTCCCCAGATGGCCACTGGGTGGCTGTAACTGCCTACAGAGTCAGGGGACTGCAGTGGGGAAAACTTTCAAGTTCTAAAGAGGTTAGGATTAAAGATGGCCCTGTTGAAATTTATAGGTGGGAGGGAATGATCTGAAAAAAAGGAAAAACTACAAGGCCACTATTCTATTAGCATTAGGTTTATTCCTGTGTTTAGTTTTTTCCACAAGCACATGCCAGGAAAGAAATGTAGTTTGAGAAATAAAATTCTGCCCTAATTGGTGTGGTTATGTGGTTAGAGCATCAACCGGCACACCGAAGGGTTATGAGTTCCATTCCCAGGCAAGGGCATGTACATGGATTGCAGGTTTGACCCTCTGCCTGATAGGCATGGGCAGGAGGCAACGGATCAATTGATGTTTCCCTCCCTTCCACTCTCTCAAAAAATCAATAGAAAAAATATCCTCCGATGAGGGTTAACCAAAAAAACCACACAAAAAGAAATAAAATTCATGGGTAAGTAGAGGATCTGATTGCAGGTGTGGGTGTGTATGGGGTGAGGATGGAGCTATGGAAGGAATGAAAACCACAGGTTTTTAAGATAATAGAGTATATTCATTTATTAATATTTACTGTTTTGGGTAGGGGGGCTATAAAGCTTTCCACTAGGTACTACTTTGTTTCCTAAATATCCAAGACTGGATATTTGCATAAGTAATATGTAAATAATGCCTTGGCCTAAAACCTAGAAAGTAAATAGAACATGAGTGTAGGGTCCAAGTCCTCTTGTAGTAATCTCTTTTGTTTTGGAGGGAGATGGGGTGGCAGAATATTGAAAGCTGCCTGTCCACAGTAAATCACAGCGGCTTCAAAGGACTCAACTGGCAAATATTCAAATATTTCCCACAAGCCTCAGTCCCTATATACACACATCACTAGAGGTAATAAGTTTTTCTTGGTGTGTTTTGTTTTTGTTTTTAATGTTCCTTGCAGGAAGCTTGCCTGCTCAATGGATAAAACACACACATGAAAGGTAAATGAACATACTACCTCATAAAGGACCAAGTTATTGTATTAAGCTTCCATCTTCATGGCAAATCACAAATGGATTATTAACCTGGACCTGCAGAAATGGTTTCTAAATATTGTGTGTGTGTGTGTGTGTGCAGATGTGTATTATTTTGAAGAAAGGTGCTATCATTTCCATCAGTTTCTCAAACTGGCCCACCTCCCTGCCCCTGAATAGCATACACACACACACACACACACACACACACACAAATAATTTAAAGACCCTCAAAAGTAAAATGTCAAAGGTGACAATACAGTGTGATCCCAGGATTCCTGGCGCTTGTTACACCTGTGTTCCCATGGTAGCAATTCCTAAAGAAACCTTTGGGGCAAAGTTTATGATTAGTCTGAAACATTTTACTACTGTCTTAAATTCTGATCTGGATGTACCTTGGAGCTGAGTGAAGGGATCTATCATTTGGGCTTATAACCACAACACCCAGTCATGACATTAGGATCAGGTTAATGCACTCAGCTCCCACAGCTGAGTTTAGGTAAACCACATAGGTGTTGTTTCATATTGGGAGAACAGCCACTTTATGATGGACCAGCATGGAGATTTAGTTGTACAGAAAGTACACAAATCTGAAACCTGAATAATCTTGTAAGTCAAAGATTAGGCATTCAAAATACAAATAGATATGCAGTCCACGTACTGGGTATTCTAGGCACATGGGAAACACTTTTCTTTTTTTATCCTCACCCGAGGATATTTTTCCCATTGCTTTTCAGAGAGAGTGGATGGGAAAGAGAGAGAGAGAAACGATGTAAAAGAACACACCCCAACCAGGGCCAGGGATTGGATCTACAACTGAGGTGGGTGCCCTTGGCCAGAATCGAACCCAGGACCCTTCAGTCCTCAGGCAGAGGCTTTAACCACTGAGCCAAACTGACTAGGGTGGGAAACACTCTGAAAAAGCTGGCAAATGGGAGTAAGTGAAGTGAAACCACTAAAGTGGGGTCAGAGGTAAAGTAGGTTGAGATGAGGAACAAGATGGTAGAGAGACTGCTAGAATTAAATCCTTCTGGGAACAGCTCAGCTCCTGCCCTTTGGGAGCTTAATGTTTAGTGGGAACTTGGGCATCCACCCTCAATCATCTGACTTACTCATCTGACTTAATCATCTCTGTATCCCCAACAGTCATATAATGCCTGACCAAGAGTACAATAAATACATGGTGGTTTTAGGATTGAATGGTACCTGTAACCCCCACTATTTAAAATGTCTGAACACACACCCATCCGGGCATGGCTCAGTGGTTGAGCGTTGACCTAGTATCCAGGCAATCCGGGTTCAATTCCCGGTCAGGGCACATGCCCGGGTTGCAGGCTCAATCAATGACTCTCTCATTATTGATGTTTCTATCTCTCTCCCTCTCCTTTCCTCTCTCTGAAATCAATAAAGATATATTTAAAAATAAAATAAAATGTCTGAACTCAGGAGCCAGATAGATTCAGATAATGTGGTGTCCCCTGCTACTTGCCCACTCTCACTATTTGGAGAAAGCTGAAGAGACCTGAATAGTAACATTTGTGCTGATAAATTCTTCTAGTCCTACAGAATAGTAAGGAAGAGAAAATATTCCCTTGCCCTTAATAAACAGTCTAGAGGGGTAGATATTACTCCACCATAGTGTATCAGTTGAGAATGTATTTGGTTGCAAGTAACAGAAGGCTGACTGCTGGGGCTTAACTACAAGGGGTTAAGTTTTCCTCACATAGAATGTTTGTGGTGTAGTGAGTCCATTAGATAGTTCATTAATGTCTCAGGTAGGTCCTGTTTTTGTTCTCAAGTTTATGGTCTTTTGGGCTGATCTACTTCTAGCCTGTATTGTGGGCAGGAAGGAGGAAAAGAAGAAGGAAGAAAGGGCAATGCCTATATCAAGTAAACATTTCCCAGACATCCTTAGTAGAACTCTGTTTCATTGATAGGAAATGCATTACACAACAACCCTTAGCTGCAATGGAATTTGGGACAGTATTTTATATTGACATTCACAACAAAAGCAGGGTCCACTACTGTGGAAGGAGAGAATGGATAGTAGGTAGGAACTAGTGATGTCTTCCACAAGTGTGAATGTGCTTTTATTCATGCATTAACAAAAAAGTTATTAAGCACTTTGCACCAGGCACTGTTCCACATACTGGGAATGCTGCAGCGAAAGGGGCAGGCAAGGTTCCTGCTTGACTGGAACTTATACTCTGGTCGGGAAACAATAAACAAGTAGATAAGGTCATTTCAGACAGTACTGTAAGCTATATGCTATAGTTGTATATGTATGTATATATACATATATATGTAAACACACATATACATATATACACACACATATACAAATCAAGTACTATCAAGACAAAAAACTGGAATCACATGAGGATGGTTGATCAGAGGCTTGTCTGAGATGACTACAAAGATTGCTGCTCTATAATGCCCGGGTGAGTGTGGCTCAGAGGTTGAGCACTGACCTAGGATCCAGGAGATCGAGGTTTGATTCCGGGTCAGAGCACATGCCCGGGTTGTGGCCAGATCCCCAGTCTGGGGCATGCAGGAGGCAGCCGATCAATGATGATCCTTTCATCATTGATGTTTCAAATCTCTCTCTGAAATCAATAAAGATATATTTTAAAAGATGCTCTGTATTACCTGTAGATCTGCATTATCACTTAATCCTCACAACAAACTTAATTACTATTTTTATTTACACTGAAAAAAAGAAGGAAATTGAAGTACGGAGAGGTTAAGTAACTTGCCAAAGGTAATACAACTAGTGAGTAGCAGAGGTGAGCTTTGACTCAAGACAGTCATAGGCCACCCACTTAACTGCTGAATTGTACCACCTCCCTACATGGTAAGCATAGGATGCTGTTCCAGTTACCTATCCCTGATTAACAAAACCATCTCAAGACTTAATGTCTTAAAACAATCACCACCATTTATTTTGCTAATGAATCTGTAATTTGGGCAGGGTTCAGTGGGGATAGTTTATTTCCACTCCAAAAGGTGTCAACTGGGTGGACTGCTGGAAGCTGGAGGATTCGTTTTCAAAATGGCTCACTCACATGGCTGGCAAGTTGATGCTGGCTATGGGTTCTTTTCCATGTAGGCCTCTATGCAGGGCATGATGGGCTCCCTCATAACATGGTGGCTGGGTTCCAAGAGGAAGTATCCCAAGAGAACCAGGAGGAAGCTGAATCACCTTTTATGACCTCACCTCAAATCCAAGGAAAGGAAATTAGACCTCATTTCTCAGTGGGAAGAGTCTCAAAGGTAGTTTGTAATAAGAGCATGCTAGATGTTAGATTTTATTATGGCCATTTTTGGAAAATACAATCAACAAGATGCATTGGAGGCAAAGGAGGGATATCCAATTCATCTTGGGTATGGATGAAGTGGTCTTTGAAGGGTTGTATGTGGGAGGTGGGGGTTGATACTTGAGTAGAGCCTTTTTTGAAAACCTAAGTGGGAATCCTGGCCCCACCACACATTTATTCAATTTATTAATATAATACTGAGCATCTGCTGTCATGCAGTGCTGGACTCTGTGGATACACTAATTAATGACACAATTTCTGCTCTCAAGAAGCTTACAGTTTAGAGTCATCTTGCTTCCACTTATACACAACAGCCAGGGAAGCTTTTTTTTTTTTTTAACCCTTTGCGGTCGTATTAAATTTGGACATGGGTGTCGTACTGGTTGGAATTAATTTCCATTGAAAGAGCAGTGATACATAACATGCAATGTCGGGGCAATGTTTTGGTTCGTGACAAGGTCACTTAAACACTTAAGAGCTTTCAGAGAAATTATGAACTGATACATGAATGGAGTTAAGATTCATACGGTTCCTTGCTGTGGTGGCTGAGAGCAGACATACGACCGCAAAGGGTTAATCCTCACCCAAGGATATTTTTCCATTGCTTTACAGAGAAAGTAGAAGAGAGGGGGCTGTGGGGGGGGGGGGGGGACATTGATGTGAGAGAGACATCGATTGGTTGCCTCCTGCATGAGCCAGAACCAGGGCCAGAGATCAAGCCTGCAACCAAGGTATGTACCCTTGGCCAGGATTGAATCTGAGACACTTCAGTCCTCCGGCTGATGCTCTAACCACTGAGCAAAACCTGCTAGGGCCCAGGGAAGCTTTTAAAGTTCTCCTATTTAAAGTCTGCCAATGCTTCCTACTTCTCTTAAGAGGATGTAGGGACACCCTTATTATTGTCCACAAGGCGATGATTTGGCTCTTCCAGGCTCATCTCCCACAATGACCTTAAAGTTTCTGAAATTCCCCCAAGCACCTTTCTGGCAGGGCCTTCTCACATGCTGTTCCTCTGCATAGAACACTCCAATCTCCACTCATCATTTGGCCAACTCCTGCTGCTTAAAGTCTTTGCTTAAATGGTACTTTCTCAGGGAAGTCTTTCCTGATCCTTTCAGTTATGTCAAACCTTTCATCACTCCCTCTCAGGCTGCCTTGAAATATCATAGCTACAATTCAAATATTTAGTTTTTTTCTTTTGTATTTTCCCCCTTTATTTTATTATTTTTCCATCACCATTTATCCCCCATATACCCTCTTACACCTCCACCCACACCCCTCCCCACCGCAGTCACCACACTGCTGTCAGTGTCCTTGAGTTTTTTTTTTTTTCTCAAATAGTTTAATTTATTGTTTAATGTCCATCTTCCTCCTTTCTGAGACTATAAATTCTAGGAAGGCAGAGATTACATCCCTAGCCCAGTGCCCAGCCCAGCCAATCAATATGCATAAAATTAACAAATATGACAAATGCTACAAAAGGGCTACATTGATAAATGCTACAAAATATGAAATGCCGCAAGAACACCTAAACCCCATCTGGGTAGATCAGGGAAGACTTTTTGTTGAAGCACCATCTTGAGCTGAGATCTGAGGATAAGGATGAGGTAGCCGAGTGAAGAGGAAAAAGAGGGTAAAGAGAAAGAATAAATGGCATAAGTACTGCAGTTTAGAGGTGACAGAATTTGTGGAGAGCTCAGAAGCAGAAATGCAAAGAGAAGTAAAGCTAAGAGGAGATGGGAGGCCCAGGACAGGTGGGCAAAGAAAGACATTAAGGCCAGACCAGGTCATGTAAGACTCTGTAACCAGGTTAAGTTTTTTTTGTGTGTTGTTTTTTTTTAATTATGATATAATCCACGTACTATAAGATTCACCCTTTTAAAGTATACAATTCAGGGTTAAGGATTTTATAAAGAATGGCATGATCAGATTTGCATTTTTAAAAGGTGGCTTGACTATATAATGTCAAGAGAGAATGGGCTGGAGGAGAGAAAAAGGGAGGGGAAGAAAGTGGAAGAGACTGATGCTATTGGCTATTGCAGCAGTCCAGCAAAGCGATGAAGGCAGCTGGAACTAAGTTAGTGGCAGTGGGGATCAGAGAATATTAATTGAAGTTAAGAAAGAATTCCACAACTCAATAATTGGGAGGGAGTCTGGGGCATAGAGAGCAGTCAAGGATGACACCCAAGTTTCTGGCCTGCGTGACTGAGAAGGTGATGAGTCCACTGATGGAAAAGGTGAATGCTGAAAGAATCTGATTGGAGAGGATGATCTATTTTTAGTTAGTTGTATGAGGTAACTTTGGGAAATGCAAGACAGATGTCCAGATCTTACTGGATATATGGGACTAGATCCTGAAGAGAGCTCTAGACTAGAGTTATAGGTGTGGAAATTATCAGCAGAGTAACTAATGCCAAAGTCAAGGATAAGATCACCTCAAGGATGAAGTATAATCTAAGTGGAGGGCCTGGGAGGAACAAGATCTAAGGAAGGAGAGGAGAAGGAGACTCAGAAGGAAAATCCAGTGAGAGACACCCAGGAAAATGGTGCCATAGAAACCAGAGAGAGGATATTTGAGAGGAGGGAATAGTAAAGTGTGAGAAGTTACATAGAGATCAAGTAAGACAAGGACTTGAGTTTCCATGATTTAGCACACAGTAAAATGGTGGTGTATTATAGTAGTAGTTGGATGAGGTATGAATGAGATATTCACTAAAGAAATCCAACTGCAGAAGGGAGGAGTTTTCTGGCTTTGTAACCATGCACAAAATACTTTGCTTCCTTTGGTTTCCATTTAACTGCAATATACAGACAACAGAAGTACAATTTCACTAAGGACAACAGGCATAAACCAGGACACGGTCACTTAAAAGAAGCAGTGTTGTTAAGATTAAAATAAGATATGGGAAAGTGCCCAGCAGTATAAAAGGTCCTAGGAATAGGCACATAAAATTTTTTTCTTTCCCTCTCCTTGTGCTAGCCACTCTTTAATAATGAATGCTTCCCTTGGGATTTCCTGAGATTTGGCATTATTCAGCATCCTGGTAACATCTGTCATGATTAGGAAATCAGTAGACCATATCTGTGACTAACATTTGGTTTTCTGACCTAACAACAGTTTGTACCTCCATTAGGAAAATTATTTGCTTCCAGTAAAATGTGGTTTGTTCCATATCATGCCAGAGTTTAGCTTATTTATATAATGCAGGGGAAAGGAAGGAAAATGGCCCAACTATTGGGAGCAAAAGTAACTAAAGTCAGTACTTTGCTTCTTCAGTTTAAGGTGCTGTTCATAACTCTGGTCATGAATCCCCTCACCTTGCTATCATCTTAAGTGAATCTCTTTGAGTTGAGAAATGGCTAATATTAACCTTATTGTTTAGAATAATAGCTACCAACTATTGAGTGCCTTATACCTAGTACTTAATGTAAGTTAGTCCACTTTATCCACACTACAACCATGAAAGGTAGACATTAATATGCGTTTTACAGATGAGGAAACTGAGACTTGAGGGACAAGTAGCTTGCCCAGGGTCACCATTAGTAAATGACAGAATTTGGATTCCAGGTGCTACCAGACTCCAAAGCTCAAAATCTTTCTCTAATGGAAGGAGTGAATAACTTCATTATTTGGCTCTGGAATAGATTTTAGGAATTACACAATTTTGGCATACAGAATCTTTTAAAAAACTTAATTGATTTTAATTTACTAATCATATCCAATTTATTCTGAAATGAAAATTACTCTCCTTGTCCAGAGAGCTAGATGGTGAAAGGCCCAAGAGCGAGCAGAGGTGCAAAAGGAGGCCAGCTTGGGGCTAGCATTCATGACGACAAAACTATAACCTGAAAGACAATCAGTTGGGAAAGCTGTCAGGGCAATTCTGCTAAAACAACTGGGGCTTGACAACAGACAGAAAGCAAGGCACTTCTATCTAGCTCATCAACAGAAAACAATTAAGAAATTGTTGCCCGGCTGGGCATGGCTCAGCAGTTGAGTGTCGACCTAGTATCCAGGCGATGAGGGTTCAATTCCTGGTCAGGGCACATGCCCAGGTTGCAGTCTCCATCTCCAGTCGGGGGCCTACAGGAGGCAGCCGATCAATGACTCTCATCATTGATGCTTCTAGCTCTCTCCCTCTCCTTTCCTCTCTCTGAAATCAATAAAAATATATTTAAAAAAAAGTAATCGTTGCCCTGGTCGGGTGGCTCAGTTGATTGGAAGATTGGCCCATGCACCAAAAGGTTGAGAGTTCGCCCTGTTGTGGCCCAGATGCTTGGGCATAGTTCCATGTACTGAAAAGTTGCTGGTTCAACTCCCAGTCACGATACATGCCCAAGGTCGTGGGCTTGATCCCCAGTGGAGGGTGTGCAGGAGGCAGCCAATTGATGTTTCCCTCTTACATAGATGTTTCTCTCTCTTCCTCTCTCCCTAAAAATCAATAAAAAAAAATCTTTAAAAAAACCACACAAAGAAGCAAGGTTGCGGGTTCAATTCCTGGTCAGGGCACATACCTACGTTGTGGGTTCAATCCCTGATTGGGGCACGTATGGGAGGCGCCCGATCAATGTTTCTTTCTCTCTCCCCCCCTTCCTCTGTCTCTAAAAATCAATAAAAAAAATCCTCAGGTGAGGATTTTAAAAAAAGAAAAAAGAAATTGTTAGAAGGCAGTGTCAAAAGGGAAAAAATTTTGTTTGCCAGAAGCAAGATGGAGAGACCGTTTCTGGTTACGAAGTAGAAGTAGGGCTGAGCCAGGCATCAATTTTCAGTGAATGGGTGGAATGATCAGGAGGTAAGCAGACCACAGTGAGGAAGAGAAATAGAGGGGTATACAGCCAGACTGCAGGGATCTTTTCACACAAAATGGGGGACACTGACCTATGAACCAGAGGGTCACGGTTTGATTCCCAGTCAGGGCACATGTCCAGGTTGCAGGCTCAATCTCCAGTAGGCGGTGTGCAGGAGGCAGCCCATCAATGACTCTCTCTCTTCATTGATCTTTCTCTTTCTCTCTCTCTCCCTTCCTCTCTGAAATCAATAAACATATTTTTAAAAAAAAAAGTAAATTTCCTCAGATATGTGGTCTGCTTCCAGATTTATTTTCCGTATTACTTTAAACTATCTTTTCGGGGCTACCCAATTTTACAAACAAATGTTTGATATTTACTACAATTCTCTCTTTCTATATATATTGTAATTTTTTTTTCAGTGTTCTAAAAGCTTTTTTTTTTTTTAATATTACAGATGTCCCTTTTTCTCCCCAATGAGCCATTCCACCCCATCCTACCCCCCTCCCCAGTCCCTCCCCATACCATTGTCCCTGTCCTTGGGTTGTGCATATATGCACATAAATTCTTTGGTTAATGTCTCCCCCTCCCCCACCCTATATTTTAATTTTCAAAACTTATTTTTCATTTTTATTATAGAATATGTGTGCTTTTCAGAAAATTCTAGGTAGAGGAGCATAAAGATGCAAAATAAAAATCATTCTTTTAAAAATATTTCTTTAATGATTTCAGAGAGAGGAAGAGAGAGAGACAGAAACATCAATGATGAATCATTGATCAGCTGCCCCCTACATGCCCCATACTGGGGATTGAAGCTCAAAACTCAGGCACGTGCCCTGACTGGGAATCGAACTCCCATCTCATGGATCATACATAGGTCGATGCTCAACCACTGAGCCACGCCGGTCAGGCACAAAATTCATTCTTATTTCTATCACTCAACAGAAACCACTATTAACATTTTAACCACTTTTTAGTATTTTCCTACATGGTTGCAATTATAATATACATAGGATTTTATATTGTTTTATGCAATTAAAATTAGATCATAAGCATTTACTCATGTACTTTACCAGTGTGGCAAAAGGTTAACAATCAGATCAGTTAAACTAGGTGAAGAATTTATATATAGGGAGGGGTAAAAGTAGGTTTATAGTTGTGTGTATGCAAAGCACAGAGTTTATTCTTGTATTACTATTATTATATTATTTTCCACATGAACAACTTTTGCCCCACCCTATATGGGTATATTCATTGTAGTCCTTCAATTTTTTTGTGGGTTTGAAAAATTTTTTTTAATTAAGAAGTTACAGGTGGGAAGGGAACTAATCTCAAAGCAAAAGCAAAGGAATGACAAAATTCAGGGTACTAGCTGGGTGGGGGCAGGAGAGGAATGTGGAATATGTAAGATCATCTGAGGCTCTAAAGATCTTACTACTGTTATATTTATTAAACCAGATGATGGATACATGTGTTCTAAAAGTGAATAATATTCTTTGTGGCTAATCTATGATATATATATTCTGTTGAACCTATGAAGTAGTTCTCAGGTTTAAATTTTAGTTAAAAACCTCTACAAGCAATATTTTAATGGTTTCATTGCTATGTAACTTCCTCACCCAAACTAGCTGCCAAATACAATACTTTTCTCAGTATACAGTCTCTTTTTAAAAATTGAGATATAATTCATACACCATAAAATTCACCACTTTAAAGTGTAGAATTCAGGAGTTTTTAGTATATTTACAAGGTTGTGCAGCTATCACCAATACTTAATTCCAGAATATTTTCATCACTGCAAAAAAAAAAAGCCATACCTATTAGCAGTCATTCCCATTCTCCTCTCCCCCCAGACCCCTGACAACCAATGGTCTATTTTCTATCTCTGTAGATTTATTCTGAACCTTTCATATAAATGGAATCATACAATATATGGCCTTTTGTGTCTGGCTTCTTTCACTCAGCATGATGTTTTCAAGGTTCATCCATGCTGTAGCATGTATCACTGCTTCATTCTTTTTATAGATGAATTGTATGAATATACATTTTTGTTTATCCATTCTTTAGTTGATGGACATTTGCGTGTTTCCACTTTTGGGTTATTATAAACAATACTCCTATGAAGATTCATATACAGGTTTTTGTGTGAATATGTTTCAATTCTCTTGGGCCTAGGACTGAAATTGCTGGGTCATATGGAACTCTGTATTTAAGTTTGAGGAACTGTCAGTTGGTACTCTTCTTGACCTCCATGAAGCATCTAGCATCAATGATTATACCTTCCCTCTGGAACTGTCTTCTTGTTTTACGACAATAACACTATCTGGTATACCTACCACTCTTAACAATTTCCATATTTTTCTTTTGCTTTTCTTCTCTCTCCTCCATTCTTCAAAGTTCCTCCAAGGTTCTGGCCTCTACTCACCATTTGATATACTAACAATCCTCACCCTTTAAAGAGGTACCAACACCTACTATAACTTTCTATCATAAACTTACCTCTCTAGTCAGATAAGGTCCACATACTACTTGCTAAGTACTTTCTTACTCAGCCTAAACTGACCTTCTTCCTCCTGTCTGCTATATGAATCTTAGTTATCTTTTGGGGCCTACTTCAAATACATCATATGAAAGCTCTTCACTGGCTTCCCTTCCCCTGTAAGATTTCTCTTCTCTGAATGCTCAGATTTTACAGCCCATAGCAATCATCACTACCATACCACATATTGTTTATTAAATTTTTGTGTTTATGTCTGATCTCAAAAATTCTCTCTCCTCTTCCCACCTACCTAATCCCTTGGTCACTAAAAAATTGTGCAGAAGTATAAAAACTCATCTTCTTTCTCTTGCTTTATAAAAATCTATCATGGAAATATATTGGGTTTTTTGTTTGTTTTTTAAATATATCTTTATTGATTTTAGAGAGAGGAAGGGAGAGGGGGAGAGAGAAACATCGATGAGAGAGTCATTGATTGGCTGCCTCCTATACGCCCCCAACTGGGGATTGAGCCCACAATCCGGGCATGTGCTCTATCAATCATTCTCATTGGTTCCCTATATCAGGGTTTTATCCTGGGGCCCACATACTTCAGGGTATTCATGACACCATGAAAACATATGTGATATTTTGTACATATACTGCTTTTCTGGGGGAAGGGTTTCTAACTTCCTATGATCCAAAAAGGTTAAAAACTATCACTTTGGATAAGTTTCTTGCTTTTGCTTTATATAAATAATTTTATAATTGGCTTTGAAGTCTCTTACAATATTTTTCTTTGGAGGGCATCTAATTTCTGGTTTGCATTGATAGTTGTTTGCCTCAGTTTCTTATTCACCATAATGGTATTCTCAATAAAAACAAAAAACATTCGTCTCTACCAATCAGTCATATGGTATTTTAATTATTTTATTTTTACTTTTTGAAGTACAGGAAGATAGCAAAAGGCACTGAGTGGCCACATTGAAACTGACAGGGAAAGAGACAAACAGTTAGAGAAAGTGAGACACACAGGCATGGATAAAAGGCCTAAGGACAGACAGAATAGAATAGACAGGCAAAAGAAATATAGAGGAACCTGGAAACACAGAGACACAAGAACGGAGCAGATAGAGAAGGATGGCAGAAAAACAGACAGGTTGGTGAGGAAAGAAAGGAGCTGACAGAGAAGCAGGCAAGATCAAGGGGAACAGAAAGAGACAAACAGAAAGGAGTAGAGAGAGAGAAGGAAGGCAGAGAAAGGAAGAAAACAATAAGGAAAGAAGACAACATGATAATGTCTTATACTACCCAGTGCTTTATAATTTATAAAGTGCTATCACATACATTATTGCAGGCAGACAGGGAGAATCCAGCAGACAGATGGGGTGATGGAGGGATAGAGGCCAATCAGAAAGAGAGGCTAGAATGCAGCCCAAGACAGATAGTTAAGAGGAAAGACAGGACCAAAGAAAAGAGAAGCTGAGAGAGGGAAAGACAGGAGAGAGACAGTGATGGAGGCTGAAACCGTTAAATTCAGGATTATAGGCAGTAAAAAAGCAGAAATGAAAGAACAGAGCATTGTGTATAAAAGTTTTATCACCCTTTTTCTGAAGAGACTTAGATAGAGGCTGTATCTTTGTTTCTCCCAACAAATTATAACACCTCCAAGGTGGCATGTGAGAGGAGTAGAAGGGAGGATGAAAAGCGAGAAGAGTTTCAGTAAGAAGCAAAGATTTTTAGACGAGGAGGAAGGCCAACTTCTTGGACAGGCCTAGATCAACAGCCAGAGGGTGCTGCTGAACCTAAAAGGATCTAGGTCCATACACCTTTAAAGAACTCATACAGATGTGGGAAAGGCAGAGCAGGCTTGTATCTACTCTATGTGCATGTAAGCTCAGCTTACAAACTGTACTTATTAAATTGTACCCATGTTTGTATGGTATTTTTCAATACTACCAATGCTTTTCTCCATTAACACATACTTTAATGATGAAAAGTCCAGCATAGGTGGGCTGTCACCAAGACAACTTAACATGTAGAGTAGAATAGGAGATTAGGAGAGAGCAAGCCCTTCCTAAGAGCTCCTCAGGTACTGGTAGTGAAAGCACCCAACTAACAACCAGTCAATCAAAAAGACAAGTGCCATAAAGTAGAATAAAAAAGACAAGAGGCAAGCGATGGTAAGCCCAACAAAGTAGGAAGGAGTACTGACAGACCAACAGAGGAAGAAGCATTCAGCAGAATTAGGGGAAAAGTAGGAAGGGGTGCAGCAAAAAGCAAGTAGAGATATATATGTACACTCTTTTGTGGAACAATATCCAAGAAATGTCAAGTGGTGACCAACTCTGAGGAGAGGAAATAAAGGCTGGGGGGGAGAGACAGCAAGAGAGGCTCACTCTTCACAGAACCCTTTTAGTACTTAAAACATTTTGTACCATGTATATGTACTATCTAATTAAAAGTTGATTAAAAAATAAGAAAAAGGAAAGCAAGCCAAGACGTGGACAGCAGCGTCAGCCAGGCAGATAGACAGCAAAAAGGCAGTAAGATAAGGAGAGACTAGGAAAAGGGCAAAAAGACTGAGGCAGGCAGACTGTCTGAGGCACCAGAAAGACAAAAAGAAAAGGAGACAAATGAAATGGAGGTAAGCAGGGAGAGAAGGCAAGGTAAGGGATATGGCAAGAAGGCAGTAAGACTTTGGGGCAAGGAGTTCACTGAGAGGTTTGGGGTAGAGAACCTATCACCACTGATGGGATGTTGAGATAGAGGAAGCCAAGGGAGAAAAAGCTGATAAGCAGATAGACTAAAAAGATACAAGCATTAAACAGTAGGGTAGATAGACAAAAAGGGAGGCAAAGAAAAATCATGAACTTAACAGGCATAAATAGGAGGAGGGACAAGTAGAAGGGAAAGATTGAGACAAACCAAGACCGGGAACCATGGCAAGGCCTGGAAGGTACACAAACCACGGCTAAAAAAGTGATAGAGACAGGCAGGCGGGGAGACAGATGGCTGAAGAGAGAGTGGTGGGCAAACAGCCAGAGAAGCAGACAGACAGCCAGGGAGAGAAAGAAGCTGGCAGCCAGTCAGGGAGGAGCAGACCGGCAGGCAGGCAGACAGACACCATAATAGGAGTAAGCAGGTAGAGAGACAGGCGGAAACAAGGAAAGAAGAAAAACCAAGAAGTCAGTAGGGAGAGAAGAGAACAGGAGAAGCAGGCAAGAAGAGTGGGAGATGGACAAGAGGAAGAATCAGGCAAATTAACAGATCTGTATGCAAAGCACACTCATGAAAATGATCAATGTTTGCACAGGGATGCACACACACCTTTAGCCACCCACACCTGCAGCTCATGGCACATGTGGCAAGCAGGCAGAGGCACTCAGCACAGAGGGAGAGGGCACAGAGGCAGAGAGACTGTGGTGCACATGATGTGTAGGGCTGTCAACAGACACATGGGGGACACTCTACCCAGACACACACAGAGGGGCCAGAAAGAGGGGCGAGTCAGGCAGACATGAGGAAGAGGCACATGCAGTCAAGATCCTGGAAGACAGAAGTAAACAGAATGAAGACAGACATGGATAGTTACTTAGAGGTGATAGAGCCTGAGAGTCAAAGGGATGAGTAAAAATAAAGACACATACAGAGAAGCCCATATACAGAAAAAAAGGGAACACCCAGGTGGACTAGGAGGAAGTGAGACTAAGAGGACAGAATACAATCAAATGGAAGAGAGATAGTAGTTAGACTCATACAGGAATGATATGGGAGCAGAGGCAAGAGAAAAGGCCAGGTTAAGAACAAGATGGAAATCAATGCTCAATAAAGTACATCAGTGAGGGGGGAACCAGGGGGAGTGGCACATCAGTAAAGAACATTTTAGCCTCCTAAGCAAAAATCTGCATAGTGTTCCTTGTCACTAATACTTTGTGGTTGCTGCCTACCTACCCCTCCCTCTTAAGCTGCTCCTGAACACTGCAGGGGATGCTAAGTAGCTATACTCAAAAGGTAGGGAAATAGCCCAGAAGAGAAATGATTCCACAGACATAGGATGGGAAGTAAGGAAAGGGGCAAGATGGGATCAAAAAAATAAAAGGGAACTAGAGAAGAAAAGAATGACAAGAGCAAAAAAGGGTAGAACTGAGCTATTCGCCTTTCTTTGCTAGCACCGCCCACCTGGCAAATTTTATTTTACGACTTCTCTGATCAAGTCTCTGGATGAGAAACCTACTTTTTGACTCCTTTTCAATCTTCTATTTGATTCCTGGGACCACTTTTAAGATAAACACTGGGTACAGTTGAAAATCAAGGGTCAGAGTCAGACGAAAATTCGAGCATAATCCCCTACCTCTTGCTTTTTCTCAGTTCCAGTTACTTTTCTCTCTCATGGTACCTCAGTTTCTTCCACTTTATCAGTGTTGGAGATCATGGAGGAAGGGAAATATACTGAAATAGGAGAAAAGAGAAAATCATTTCACAATCTTCAGACTTGACCATTTCCCTTTTATTCTAAAAATCTGTTCTATTTACCCCTAAATTAATTTCCCAAGTCAGATGAATTTTATATTCAAGCAACTGGGGAAGGGAAGGGCAAGGTAAAGGAGAAAGGAGTGAAGATAAAATATACAATTATTAATCACTGAAAAGGCTGGGCAAAGGGGAGAATCAAACATGGACTCCTTCGAAAAAAACTCAATCATTGTATCTATTCATATCTCTCCCCCAAAAGTCACTAGAATTTCTACCACTTTTTTAAAGAAAGAAGAAAAAAACCCAGTATCACTCTCATTTAAAAGGTGCGTACACAATTAAATGTGTTTTGACTTCAATGAGGTATGTAGAAACAGAGTTATATATAAACATATATTTCATCTTTTTCCTTTTCAATGCCTGAAGGGGAAAAAAAACCCTTCACATCAAACCACTCCCTTCTGAAGTATTCAGAAAAAAAAAAAAAAAAAAAGCGCTTTTCTTTAGAGAAGGGAGGTGGGGAAGAAGAGACTAGTAAAGAAAAGAAAAAAATTAAATGTAGTTGGACTAGTATCTAACTAGTTAACCTTTAACAATTTATGCTGATGTCAGACTGAGCATGAGTACTGATTAATGCCCCCCCCCAAATATTTTTTATAAGGGGGAGTTAGTCACAGCAGCCATTTTTGTTTTATGCAGAAATCCTTCATGCCCCCCCACACGCGCACACTCACACATAGTACACAAGGAAAATATCTCTATTAATCTGTGCACTAATCAGTTATGAAAAAAAAAAGGAGAAATTTGTGGGTTTCTGGGTAGAGGCTTAAAGATGGGGGTGTAACAGGGAGGAGAATGGGGTAGGGGGTGAAAATGAAATATTAAGCCAGCCATTTTGTTTTAAAAGGGGATTTTCCCCCCTCTCCCTTTCTTCATGGAGGGGGTGGCGGTGCTGGAGGGGGGGTTGTTTTAAAAATAATTTCAAGGCGGCCATCTTAGTGCCTCAGCTCTGAGAAATATTTCTGAGCGCCCCCCTCAGAATTTAAATATATTTAAAGTAACGGAGAGGGGGGCAGAGAGAAGTCGAAAACTTTTATATATACATATATATATACATTTTTTTAAAAAATCCCCCTTTCTTGTTCTCTTGGAAGGAGAGAAGAAAAAAAAAGTCTCTCAATTTTTTCAAGAAAAATTTTGGGGGTGGTTTGGCCCCCCTCCTCAGACAGCGGCCCCAAGGGTGGGGGTTTTGGAGGGGGGTGGCCCGGGGGTTTGGGGGGCTGGGGGAGGCTGTGAGGAGGAGGAGGACGCCGCCGCCGAGGAGGAGGAGGAGGAGGAGGAGGAGGAGGAGGAGGTGGTGGTGGTAGCGGTGGGGGAGGCGGGCGGGCGGTGGGTGGGGGGGTGGTGGGGGGGCCAGAGCCACAGGATGGCTTCCCCTCTGAGGGACGAGGAGGAGGAGGAGGAGGAGATGGTGGTGTCGGAGGAGGAAGAAGAGGAGGAAGATGAGGGCGACGAGGAGGAGGAGGAGGTGGAGGCGGCCGACGATGACTATGAGGACGACGACGAGGGAATACTCGGGCGCGGGCCGGGCCACGACCGGGGCCGCGACCGCGACCGCCACAGCCCCCCCGACTGCCACCTCTTCCCGCCGCCGCCGCCACCCCCGCCGCCGCCGCCGCCGCCCCCGCCGCCAGGTAAGCGGCTGCCCCGACTCACCCCCCACCCCAGCCCGAGTGGGAGCCGCCGGCGCGCGAGGCCGGGTGGGGGCGAGGCACCCACCGCGCGGCCGAACCGAGGCGAATCCGGGGCGCGGAACACCGTCTCGGGCCCGTCGCCCCGCGGCGGTTCGGGCGGTCCGAGCGGTGCGGGCGGGCGGCGGCGGCGGCCGCCGCGGGGCCAGGCCTCCTCCCCTCCCCCGCCGCACCCCTCCCCCGCCGCCGCCGCCGCCGCCGCCGCTGCCGCCCCGGCTGGAGAGCGCTGGGCGCGAGCTGCGCGCGCGGACCGGGCCACTCGGTCGCGGCTTTCGGGGGAGGAGGAGGAGGAGATATTTTTTTTTTTACCCTCGGCGGGGAGGGGGTAGGCAGGAAACGGCCGAGGCGAAGCCAGGGCCCCCTCCCTGGCCGATCGAGGGACCACGGAGACCCTGGCGGCCGGACGGCGGCGTGGGGGAGGGGCGCGTGGGGGAGGGGCGGCCGCGCGGGCACCCCTCGGGCTCAGGCCCGGGTGGGGTTGGACTGAGGTAAAGTGGGGTTTCGGCGTGTGGAGCGGACTGCGGCCCTAACCTTCGCCCCTCAGGAGGCGGGAAGGCGGCGGGGTAGGGGGTGGCGATGTCCATCGGACCCCCACCTGCCGGGACTTCAGTGCCCGCCAACTCAGGGCCGGGCGGTGGGGGAGGGGTCGTGTGAGTGTTGGCGGCTGAGGACTAGGGGCTGGTGGTGGCCACACTCCACGCAGGCCACTTCCTGGAATCACTCGCTCCTACCCCTGTTCCCCACAGCTCCTCATTGGGAGAGCAGGCACTTAGAATAGGGGAGGGAGAGGCGAGGGTATGGGAAACCAGGTGCCCCCAATTCTACCTCCTTTATCTCTTCTTTGCTCGAGGCTCTTTTGTGTCAAGTGCGCACCCCCCCCCCCCCATGACCCTGTTAGTCTGGGGTGTCCGATCTGCCCAGCTGTGAATCTCACGTGGCTGCCATTCACTGTCACTCTCCCTGAAACCACCCACAACCTGACCATGTTTGGGGGCTTGAACTGCCCACCCAGCTGTTCTGCAGTTTGACCACCACTCAGCACCCCTTTCCTGGGGATGAGAAGTCGCCAGCACTCTCTGGGCAGTTCCTCCAGTGGTGGAGGGTAGAGACCGCTGCTTCGAACCGGGGGCCCAGCAATGGCCCCACTCAGACCACCATCCTAGTGAAATTATTTCTAGTCTTTAGGATAGGCGAGCATCTTTAGCGTGTTCACAACCCTCTGCTTGGGTAATGAAAGGGGATATCCACACCCCCAAACCTCTAGGTGCCATGCAGCACAAATGCACCAAACTTCAAAAGGTCTAGCATCATGTTCTTTGTAAAACTGTCATATTGATCTGTGTGGCTTCTGTGGCAAACGTCCTTTGAGGGAGTGTAGGGTGCTTTATTAGGGCAGGACGGTACATGTCTGATGGAAATAAGATAAAGCTCCCTCCACCACCAGACTTCTCTGAAAAAGGGAAAAGTTTTTAGAAAGTTATCCCAGCGGGTCTTTTGATTTGCAGAAGGGAAAAGGAATAAAGAATTGTGGGGAGGGAGGGTGCCAGGAAAACAGCCCAAGGGGCTAAAAAGAAGGAAAGAAGGGATGTGGGGTTATGTTAGGGTATAGGCAGCTGTCACCTATTTGCATTTCGAACTTGGAATGTGGCATTTGGGTGTTTTTGATCCCGGATTTTGGTACATGAGAGAGGAGCATGAAAAATCTGAGGTTGAGATGGGTCTTTGTGTCAATACTCCCTCCCCTTTGCCTGTGCTTTCTGAATAGACCAGAAGAAACGTCAAATGTTTTAAAAATTCTTTATTTGAAATGAAAACCCACCTCCTCTGTCTCTCAGGGCGATTTTATCTCTCTTTCAGCCCTCCAAGTCAAATGAGTGACCCAGATACACCCCCTTAGATGACTTTCTGGGGTAAAACTTTGGGAAAATATTTTTTGTCTGCTCATTATTTCTGTCTCCCGAAGTGTGGGCTAAATAACCCTTTTCTAAGGAAATTTGCTCAGGCAGCCCTCCCTCATCCTTTTCTAGAATATGAATTTGTGCCTGTTTGAGGTTTCTATTGTTTTTCGTTCTGACTGCTTTGATTCTCACCATTTTGTTTTACATTCTTACCCAAGACCAGTTTTATCCCTTCCCCCCTCTCCAGTCTCCTTACATTGTTAAACGTTTAAAATAATAGCACTCGTATTGATGGGGGAAGGGAGCAGGAAGCCCAAAACTCATTTCTTCTCCCTCCCCCTTCTGGCAAGTCTAGAGAAATAATATAACATAATATATAGATGTGATTCCTTGGGGGTGGGGGTGGGGAATGGTTGTGGGTGGTGCGGAAAATTCTGGTAGTTTCTTTGCAAAAGGTCTGAAGATACAAACCCACCCCCTGCATGCAATACGCATGTGCAGCAGACCTATTATGGTGGTTCGTTGTGGGGGAGGGAGGGGAATTTGAGAAAAAAATAAATATATGTGTGAGAGATTGATGGTGAGATTAGAAGAGAGGGGCGGGCGGGAGGCGAGGCTTGCTGCGAGACTCCTCCTGCTTTCTCTGGCCTCCAGGCTCCACCCTCCTCGCCCGCCCTCCTCCCTCTCCGTCTTCCCGCGATCTGAGCCCGGGATGTGGGAGAGTCTGGGCTCCAGGCCAGCATTGAATGTGGCTGGTGAGACAGAGGTTGGGATTTAGATTTGCCTTATTGCCCTCCCTTTCCTTTCCTAGCCATACTACTTAGCCTCTCCCCACTACCCCCGTCCTCCCAAGTTTGGAAACCTGCTGAGGTGGGGATTGGATTTAACAGGCTGCGAGGTCCCAGGGCTTCTGCCCCACCCCCAGCTGGTGGTGACCGAGGCGGTTTCCCTGATCCTTAGCCAGTTGGCCTGCTCTTGCCACTCTCCTGGCAGCTCCGTTTCCATGTTCATATTAATCTAAGTCCCTGGGGTTAGGGAGAGCTGGCTGCTGAGGCATGGCGCCTTACTGACTTCCTATTTCCTATTACAGTGTTCACTCTGCCCCCCCCCCCCAACTGGGGGGGGGCGGGGAGCTTTCTGCAGGCACTTCCCCCCCATTCCTAGAGTGTCCTCCTGCAGAAGAGTACACAGGATGCAGGAGTTATGAGGAGTAGCATCGAAGGGGTTCTGAGGCAATGGAAACTGAGGCCTCCAGTGTTAACTGGCTAATTTTCCCTTGACTGTTGTGGGAGGAAGGATTGTGTGTCCTAGAGCAAGGGGCTGGGTCAAGCCCAGGCTTTTCCCTCCTGCACAGCCACCTCTGCCTGAGCAAGACAGGTCTGGCTGGTTAGTCTAGTCCTTATTGTGGGAGGGAAGCCAATGAGGACTCCATGTCTGTATGGCATCAGTGTCTTCCTCTGTATGGAGTAACTCTGTCTCCTAAGTCTCTACAGATTGACAGGGATCATGGAGAATGGGGCAGGGGGGACATCAGGAAAGAACCAGCCCCAACCTCTCTGACAGACATTTGGAGAGACAGTTAGGGACCTAGTCCTGTTGAAAGCAGGTACAAGCTGCCCTCGATGTGTGCTTATGAGTATGAGTGTATGCTTGTGCATTTGAGAATACATATGCAGAGTGTGTCTGTGTCTATCTGTCTGGATCTCCCATACTGTTTATGAATGGTAAGGATGTCTGGAACTAAATTTGGAAACGAAGGGTAAGACCAAGGGACAAAGGATATGGCCCCAGAGTTCACAAAGGGAGCAGGGATATAGAAATAGATTTGAAGGCAGATTCCAGGCTACTTGGAAGGAGGAGGAATATTTAGGTAGTTGTGGAGACTTTCTATTGTAGGGTTAGGGTGTGATGAAAGAGCCAGACACTATGATCCTGTGGGCCAGAAGCAAAAGTGATCAGCTGATAATTTCTTTTCCTCCAGGGCTGTGTTGGGGTGACAGGAGGCTGGGTGATCATCTGCAGAAATATAGAGACCTCCCTCTTCACAAAAAGGATGTCAGGGCCCCAGGGTGTTAGTGTGAGAACCCAGGTGTCCACCTTTGGCTCTCTCTTCTCAGCATCTGGCTTAGGGAGCTGCCAGCTTGTGTCTCCCCACTCCAAGTGCTGGGGTCAGGCCAGGCCAGCAGCTGGGCATGGCTTCCCCAGTTCCTGGGCAGGATGCCAGCTGGCTGAGTGAGGTTGGGAAGGCAGGAGGAGCCCTGGCGGCGACTGAAAGGACCTGCCACAGTCAGAGCCCATGACCTAGAGCCTGGTCCCTTGTTAGTAGGAGGGGAAAGAAGGGAGTGGTTTGGCTGCCCTTCCCTTCTGACCCTTGACCTCCCATTCAGAACCAGAGCATCCCAGAGTATTTGAAAGACTCTCTGTTTGAATCCAGTGAAGGGAGTCAAGGTTTGGAGGAGTTAATGCTGGAGTTCCCTGGAGACTGGGAAGTAGGAACCGAGGAAGTAAGGAAAGGTGAGGTCAAGGGATTGCATAGACCGGGAACCTAGAAGCTTAGGTTTTCTGGTACTCTCTGCTCCAAAGATAAGGATGACATTCGGCTGCTGCCTTCAGCGTTGGGTGTGAAGAAGAGAAAACGAGGACCCAAGAAGCAGAAGGAGAACAAACCAGGAAAACCCCGAAAACGCAAGAAGCTTGTAAGTGTTAAGGACTCCTGTCTCTCCAATAAAGCTCAGGAGACCCATTCCCAGAGACTTAAATTGTTTCTGGTCCTGACTTCATGCTGTGCCCTCCTTCCCCCCACTGGCCTGTATCTCATGTATCTGGGACCTTAACTAACATCAGTCACTACAACCTAGCGAAGAGCCTAGTTTTCTATGTGACTTGCCTTAGCAGCAGAAACAGTTGAAAGCATAGGCTCAGGATGTAGACTGCATGAATTTGGAGCCCAGTGGTCCTGTGTCTTCTTGGGCAATTTATTTAGCTCTCTGTGCCTCAGTTTCCTCATTTGTAAAAATAAAAAAAATGGATAAAAATAGTTATTGTCTCATAGGATTGTTGTGAAGATTAAAAGAGATAATATGTGTTATGTGCTAAGAACAGTTATGTGCTAAGAATGGTAGGGCTGAAGAAATGTTATTTTTATTTCTCTCCCTTAGGACAGCGAAGAGGAATTTGGCTCTGAGCGAGATGAGTACCGGGAGAAGTCAGAGAGTGGAGGCAGTGAATATGGAACTGGACCAGGTCGGAAGCGGAGACGGAAGCACCGTGAAAAAAAGGAGAAGAAGACAAAGCGGCGGAAAAAAGGGGAGGGAGATGGGGCACAAAAGGTGAGTAGAATCAGAGAGTAAGGGGGAAGAAATCAGTATTAAAGGTAAGATAGACGTGAGGAGGGAGAATCCCAAGGAGGGCTGTTTGCTAAGTGGAGAGGCTATAATGGGGGATGGGTGTGGATTGGGCTGGAAAATGGAACATGAAACAGAAAGCCCAGGGAAGCTGGTGGGTAGGTAGAGGAGCCATGTTGGGGGCCTAGGACAGGGCCTGGAGAGGAGAAGTACTCACCTAACTAAAGCCTGGTCTCTCCCAGCAGGTAGAACAGAAGTCATCAGCAACTCTGCTTCTGACCTGGGGCCTGGAGGACGTGGAACATGTGTTTTCTGAGGAGGATTACCATACACTTACCAACTACAAAGCCTTTAGCCAGTTCATGAGGTGCGGTAGGATTGAAGAGTCTTTGAGAGCAGACGCTTTTTATTTTGGGGAGGCCCTGGCCCTTCTGGAATCTGATAAAAGCTAAGAAACTGATCTCCAGAGACATTCACAACACATACACATAAAATTCCCCATGTAATTTTGGGGAATTCCTAAACTTCTAAGGATCCAAGGACCCCAGTCAGGAACCCATTAGTGGTGGGGGGGTGGTCATAATTCCAGCACTAAGTTAAAAAATGCTCTATTGGCAAAACATAGGACTGACAGCCCTTCTTGCCCCAAGAATTCCAGTTTTTCCTGCATGACTTCTCTCTAGAGTGCAGCCGAGAGATAGCATCAGCATTCCTCAATTTTCTTTGCTCAGTTACCAAGTCCTCTGCCCCTACCTTAGGCCCCAATAATAATGGAAGATGCATTGCTAGCAGCAGGAACTGAGCTTCTATGGCTCCCAAGTAAAGTAGAGAATAGCAGAGATGCCTTTTAAGGAGCACTTTAACATAGCAATTCAATGCTCCAGAGGCAGCCTACTGAGGTTCAGGTCTTGGTATCATCTTGGGCAAGTTACTTTTTTTTTAATCCTTCCCCTAGGATATTTATTCCATTGCTCTTCAGAGAGAGTGGAAGGGAGAGAGAGGGATAAACACTGATGTGAGAGAGACACATCAATTGGTTACCTCCTGCATGAGTGGGATCGAGCCTGCAACTGAGGTATATACCCTTGGTTGGAATCAAACCCGGGATCCTTCAGTCCATGGGCTGACGCTCTAACTACTGAGCCAAACCAGCTAGGTCGAGCAAGTTACTTCTTTAATCTTTGGTTTCACACCTATAAAACTGGGATATCATAGTATGTACCTCATAGGGGTCTTGTGGGGATTTGATGGGATAATGAAAGGAAAGCCCAGTACAGTCAGAGCCTGGCTCTTAGGGAGCGTTCAATACCTGGTAGCTGTCATTAGTACTATTGTCTCACCTACTTCACGGCTAAAGACAGTACTTTTGTCAGCACTATAGTTACCTGTGTCCCCACAAGAGCCTAATGCCCCACTGCAGAGCAGAGCAGCACAGCATGGCCCATCAGACTCCACCTAATGGAATCCTTAATCAGGGCTCATGGAACTTGTTAGAAAATGCAGAGAATCATAGCAACTCATAGTATTATTGTGAGGATGAAATAAAATGTATATGAAAGTATTTTATGAACTGTAAAGTAATTCAAAAGTAAAGCATTTTTTATTGATGTCATTTTTTATTTATCCTCTTTATCTTCTGTGTATTTAAATTTTATTTTGCTTTTTCTATTTCTTTTTTGAATACTTTTTCTGTTTTTTCAATCTTTTTTTCTTTTTTCAACTTTTTATTTATTTTCAAATTGATGTTATTCTTAATAGGACATACTTTCACCACTCAGGAATCCTAGCTTGCACATAGACTTAATTGATAAGGGGAAATGGCAGTATTCCCAGAACATCTGTGAAGGGTCTGAGTCTTCTGCTTCTGTGTTTACAGGCCCCTAATTGCTAAGAAGAATCCTAAGATCCCAATGTCTAAGATGATGACCATCCTTGGGGCCAAGTGGAGAGAGTTCAGTGCCAATAACCCCTTCAAGGGGTCAGCAGCAGCCGTGGCAGCAGCAGCGGCTGCAGCAGCCGCAGCTGTAGCTGAGCAGGTGTCAGCTGCTGTCTCCTCGGCCACCCCTATAGCACCTTCTGGATCCCCTGCCCTTCCACTCCCACCTGCTGCTGATATCCAGCCCCCACCCATCCGAAGAGCCAAAACCAAAGAGGGCAAAGGTGAGAAACCCTATTTTTTGAACAACTGTCACCCCAACCTCCAGACCACATGTTCTCAAATTATAGTCTAGAGTTCTTTTGTCTTCTCAGTCCCAATAGTTGCAGGAGAAATGTTTTCCAGGAAGGGGTCTCAGTGAAACCATAACCCACAGAGAGGAGTCCTGGGGCCCCTGTGACCTCTGTTCCAGGATGTCATGACCTCTGCTTTTTCTCCCTCATTGCCACGCCTCATTCAGGTCCAGGCCATAAGAGGCGGAGTAAGAGCCCCCGAGTGCCTGATGGACGCAAGAAGCTTCGAGGAAAGAAGATGGCACCACTCAAAATCAAACTAGGGCTTTTGGGTGGCAAGAGGAAGAAAGGCTCAGTGAGTAGCCCTTCCCTGTTCGCTGTACACCTGGCAGGGTGTTGAGGACTGTGGGGTCCAGACACGGGTCTATGAGGGAAGCTGGAGTGGGAGCCAGAGGCCTGGGGAGGGGACTGGGATCAAGTCAACCTCTCTGACAGCCATGGGGCTATGGGCAGTATGTTTTTCAGAGTGACGAGGGGCCTGAACCAGAGGCCGAGGAGTCAGACCTGGACAGTGGCAGTGTCCACAGTGCCTCAGGCCGGCCTGATGGCCCTGTCCGCACTAAGAAACTAAAGAGAGGCCGGCCAGGAAGGAAGAAGAAGAAGGGTAAGGGGTGTTAGCTGTGTGTGATCCTGCCAGTTTGCTTTCCTTTCATTCCTTCGTTGTCTTTCTTATTTTCAATTTTGACTTCTTTATTCAATCCTTCTCTCTCTCCCCTCCCCCAATCCCTCTTTCTTTCTCTGTATTCCTTTGCCTCCACTGGGGTATATGACAGTCCTGGGCTGTCCTACAGTGGCCGGGGAGGAGGAGGTTGATGGCTACGAGACGGATCACCAGGATTACTGTGAGGTGTGCCAGCAGGGTGGGGAAATTATTCTGTGCGACACCTGCCCTCGTGCCTACCACCTCGTCTGCCTTGATCCTGAGCTTGACCGGGCTCCTGAGGGCAAATGGAGCTGCCCCCACTGTGTGAGTACCTGGTGTCAGCATCTTTTGGCCCTCAGGGACCCACCCATCTATTTCCTCCATGGTTTCAGTTGTCCTCTTCCTATGCCCAGATGCCTGGGCTTCTCAGTAACATGTTTAAGTGACCAGGATTCTAGTTTGTTTCTCTTCCCATCCCTTTGCCCCCAAATCCACATTTTTAGGAACTGAGGTGTCCTGTTTCTTTGTTCCCACCAATTTTCCAGGCACTTCTCGGATTTAGGTGTCCTGTCCTTGCCTCTATCTTCCAATCTTACTCCTGTTTCCTTTCTTCTGTCTGTCTCTGTGTCTGTCCTTGGCCTCCCAGGAGAAGGAGGGGGTACAATGGGAGGCCAAGGAGGAGGAGGAGGAATATGAAGAGGAGGGAGAGGAAGAAGGGGAGAAGGAGGAAGAAGACGATCACATGGAATACTGCCGTGTGTGCAAGGATGGTGGGGAGCTCTTGTGCTGTGACGCTTGCATCTCCTCCTACCACATTCATTGTCTAAACCCACCCCTGCCTGACATCCCCAACGGTGAATGGCTATGTCCCCGATGCACAGTGAGTGTACCCATCTCTCAGTGTTTACTGTCAGCCCCAACTCCTTTCCCATTTCTGGGTCCCAAATGTTTAACTCTTTCTCTGCTCTCCCCTACACTTAGCCTTTGATTCTCTTGTGGGACCCCTCTCCTCCTACTCTAATGATGGGCTCTTTCTGCCTCTTTCATTCCTCCTCCTTGTGTGTGTCCATCCCAAAGTGCCCCGTGCTGAAAGGCCGTGTGCAGAAGATACTGCATTGGCGGTGGGGGGAACCACCCGTGGCAATGCCAGCCCCTCAGGCAGATGGGAATCCAGATGCCCCACCACCTCGTCCTCTTCAAGGCAGATCAGAGCGAGAGTTCTTTGTCAAGTGGGTAGGACTATCCTACTGGCACTGTTCCTGGGCCAAGGAGCTTCAGGTACAAGGACCTTTCCTTTCCCTCTGTCCTGTGACCCCATTTGCTGCCATTCTCGCTCTCTCTCACCCCACTCTTTTCTGTTCTTCCATATATACAGACTTTGCTTTCCCTCATTTCAGGCCTTAGGCCCTCACACCATACCTCCTTCCTTAGTGTGCATGTATGTTGCTCTTGGTCTCTAGCCTTTTCTTAGTCTTTGTTAGATTTCTTCCCTTAGATATAACATAGTCTTCCTTAATTCCATCTCTTTATCTATCTTTAGCCGTATTTTACCTATATTCTCAATCTTAATAAACCTATTCCCTGCCTCCTTTTGCTTATTACATCCCCACACACGTCCTGACTCTGTTCTGTTTCATTGTATTCTCCTGCTTTGGCCTTAATTTATTATGTGTCTCATCTCACCTCTTTCATAGCTCCCTTTTCCATGCCACTTCCCCTGGTGGCTTCTTCCCTCTTCCCTTTGTTTTCTGTGGATGGTGGGATTATCTCTTCTCCCTTCCTCTGTGCCCCATCAGCTGGAAATCTTCCACTTGGTAATGTACCGAAACTACCAACGGAAGAATGACATGGATGAGCCCCCACCCCTGGACTATGGCTCTGGTGAGGATGATGGGAAGAGTGACAAGCGCAAGGTGAAAGATCCACACTATGCCGAGATGGAGGAGAAATACTATCGTTTTGGCATTAAGCCAGAGTGGATGACCGTCCACCGTATCATCAACCACAGGTGAATTCTTGGTCCATGGGAAGGCCTTGGTCCTGGCATATGCCACTCTTCTTGTTGAAGTTATGGCCACATGTTAGTATTTGTTAATTAACCAGATAAGTGATATATCTGAAAAACTCCTGCTGCAGCCCTAGCACTTCTGACCTTGTTTCCTCAATGGAAATGAGAGGCACCAGGAGGAAAGTCCAACCCAGCACTGACTTTTTTGCCATTGCTTCCTTTAACCTCTAATAGCATAAGAAATGATATGTGAATCTGGGGATCAGGGCATGAAAGCAAAACATGAAAAATATGATTCATTCAGACCAGTGTTTCTAGTATTTCTTTCTTCACAGTGCTTATTACTGCCTAATGTTATAGTATATATTTATGTTTTCCATTTCATTGCTGCCTTCAGTAGAATATGAGCTCCATAAGGATAGGGTCATTTGTTCTGTTCACTCCTGAATCACCAGTGCCTGACATATAGTAGATACTTAATAAATGCTGATTGGATGAACAAATGATGTTGAAGCCCAGGGGTATTCTTTGATAACTGATTTTTAGGAAGCCATCCTGAAAAAGTTAAGGTAGTATTTCAGCCATTCTAAACTCCCTTCTGGTGGCCAATGTTGAGAATTAGATGACAAATTATGTGTGTTTGCTGATAATTGTGTTTACGATGACTTTTTCCTAGTTGTGATCCATATTATTCTTCTCCTCCTTTCCCACAGTGTGGATAAAAAGGGGAATTACCACTATCTTGTAAAATGGAGAGACTTGCCATATGACCAGTCCACATGGGAGGAAGATGAAATGAATATCCCCGAATATGAAGACCATAAGCAAAGCTACTGGAGACACCGGTGAGGGAGCCATGTCGTGAGTTAGAGGGAGCCTGAGAATAGGGGCATGAAAGCTAAACCTTCAGCATAAAATGAGGTATAGTAGGGATAGACCCAATCCAGAATTTAAGACATTGGGTGCCTGGGCTAAATGAGGTATAGTAGGGATAGACCCAATCCAGAATTTAAGACATTGGGTTGTTTGGGGTGGGATTGGTGAAGAGGCAATGTGGGGAACAGAAATAAGATTTAGCCTGAGTAAAGGGAAAGAGGATGCTCAAGAATTAAGAGTGTTAACTATAGAGGTGAAATCCAAGGGTGAGGGTAAAAAGCCTGAGAGAAAGGAAGTGGGAGAAAATGTAGGTTATGGGAAGTAAGAGATAGGTCTGGAATGGGTTCAGAAGAGAGGAGGTTCCAAGGATCAGGCCTCACTCAGGATCCACTCTTTCCCCAGAGAACTAATTATGGGGGAGGACCCCGCCCAGCCCCGAAAGTATAAGAAGAAGAAGAAGGAGCTGCAGGGTGATGGGCCTCCTAATTCTCCTACTAACGATGTAAGTCCTCTCCCTTTGCCTTTCTCCCATTTCTGGAGCCATAGTGATTGAATATTTCCAGGGGCTACTGGTAGAACTTCCCAGAGTTTCAACAACTTCTTTGAATAGTAGCTCTTCTTTCAATATTCAGTCTTGCCCCAGGAGTGGCTAGGAATTTTGGCATAAGAGCAAGAGAGCCACTGGAAATAGCAGCACATAGAACTCTTCCACCAGTTTCCTTCCCCACAGTGCTGCTGGGTGTTGTTTTAAGGAATGGGGGGGAGGGACTAAAGATTAGAACTTTTCATGAGCTCAGGCTATGGTAGAGGGAATTGTAATCCAACTTGGTATCAGTGCCAGGGAGGAACGGGGAGGAAGAGACCAAGACCAGAAGAACGAACAGCTGACAGTTCCCTTGAGCTTTTTGACTTCTTGACTCTGCAGCCTACAGTGAAATATGAGACTCAGCCACGGTTTATCACAGCCACCGGAGGCACACTGCACATGTATCAGCTGGAAGGGTTGAATTGGCTACGCTTCTCATGGGCCCAGGGCACTGACACCATTCTGGCTGATGAGATGGGGCTGGGCAAGACCATACAAACCATTGTCTTCCTTTACTCACTCTATAAGGAGGTACTGGATTCTAGTGCCCCTTAGGGGGATGGCCAGGCTGAGGCTTAGCCTGGCCTGGGGAATGGGGGAGTGGAAGAGGGCAAAGGATTGGGGGAAGGGTGTAGCAGGCAGAGGATGGGAGTTAACAATCTAGACTAATGGTTGCCCTTGCCCTCTACTGCCAGGGCCACACAAAGGGTCCCTTCCTGGTGAGTGCCCCACTCTCTACCATCATTAACTGGGAGCGGGAGTTCCAGATGTGGGCACCTAAATTCTATGTGGTGACATACACGGGTGACAAGGACAGCCGGGCCATCATTCGTGAGAATGAGTTTTCCTTTGAAGACAATGCCATCAAAGGTGGCAAGAAAGCTTTTAAGATGAAGGTAAGCCCCTCTGCCTCATATCATCTTAAGACCCTCAAACCTGTCATTTCTTTGCTCCAGCCAGGATTTCAGTTCCTTTATTCCTCACTCAGCTTTCTTCCTCCCTTACTCACCCTCACCCCTCTGTATTCCATCCCTAGAGATGTAGTAGACACTCCCAGGGGTGTACATGGATCTGTCCATATTGGACATGTGGTGAAAGTTTGGCAGCTATATTCAGTAATCCCTGCATGGACTCAAAGCTGGAGGATAGGATAACTGACTCCCTTTGGGAACCATGGTCAGGACAGGGTGTCTTGGTAGAAAATGGGGATGGAGGTCTAGGTGCTTGGGTGTTGGGTGGCAGCCGAATGGACAATGTTGTGTTGGCAGAGGGAGGCACAGGTGAAGTTCCATGTTCTCCTGACATCGTATGAGCTCATCACCATTGATCAGGCAGCACTTGGCTCCATCCGCTGGGCCTGCCTCGTGGTGGATGAGGCCCATCGGCTCAAAAACAACCAGTCCAAGGTGAGTGAGATACTCAGACCTCAGAAACTTAAAGTTGTGGGTGCTTATTTGCCTTAGTCCTAAAATATTAAGTACCAGGGACTTTTCTGCAGTCCAGGAGGCAAGATGCCTGGGATCCTCTGGGGAGAAGTCCAGGTTGGAAGAGGGTGAGGACTAGGGATTTGGGGTCTCTGATCCTGAAGGAAATGGAAGCTGGAGGCAGGAAAAGGTCGATCCTGTGAGCCAACCACTTGCCGCTGATGAGCCCTTTCTCCTGTCTTTCTTTGCCCCATTTTCTAGTTTTTCAGGGTCCTCAATGGCTACAAGATAGATCATAAGTTACTGCTAACAGGGACTCCATTGCAAAATAATCTGGAGGAGCTTTTCCATCTGCTGAACTTCCTGACCCCAGAAAGATTTAAGTAAGTAGCTACTTAGGGTAGTCTGCAGAAATGAGAGGTGGAGGGGCTAAGACAAGTGGGTGGAGGATTCATCTAAAGTAAAGAATAGAGCCTGAGGTCAGAGGCTAACAACCTAACTGCTCTTCATTTTCTTATCTCCTTCTGGCTACTAGCAACCTGGAGGGCTTCCTGGAGGAGTTTGCAGACATATCCAAAGAAGACCAGATTAAAAAACTGCATGATTTGCTGGGGCCACATATGCTGCGGAGGCTCAAGGCTGATGTCTTTAAGAACATGCCAGCTAAGACAGAGCTCATTGTTCGAGTGGAGCTGAGTCCCATGCAGAAGTGAGATATAAGACGGGTTACCTGGACTAGGGGTTGGGGATTTCTTGTCAGCTTTCCAAGAATTGGTGTTCAGGCACAACATCATAATCATTTTCTTTATTATGTCTCTTCTCTACCCCTACCCCGGTCTTTAGGAAATACTACAAGTATATCCTGACTCGAAATTTTGAGGCCTTGAATTCACGAGGTGGTGGGAACCAAGTGTCACTTCTTAATATCATGATGGATCTTAAGAAGTGCTGCAACCATCCATACCTCTTTCCTGTGGCTGCTATGGTAGATACAAGAGCTGGGAACTGAATAGTAACTACCTGGCTTTCTAACAGTGAGAGGTGTTGAGCACAGGGCTGAAGTTGGGCTGGGAGGCAAGGGACTGGATTTCCGAGAGGAGTAGGAATTTAAAAGTTGTGGAGGTTGGATTTAGGCTTCTGGCTTCCCTAGGCACAGTCAGAATATAGGGGTATGTTTCCTTACTCTCTCCTTTCTTTTTTTCAGGAGTCCCCAAAACTCCCCAGTGGGGCTTATGAGGGTGGGGCACTTATAAAGGCATCTGGGAAGCTCATGCTGCTGCAGAAGATGTTGAGGAAGCTAAAGGAGCAAGGACACAGAGTACTCATCTTCTCACAGGTGACCCAGCCCTGTAACTCATTCTCGCCATCAGACTAATCCCTTACCTCATTCCTGTGCCTGCCATGGTATGAGAGGTTAGATTACACCCTTAAGAGTTTCTGGTATAGCTAAGTTCCTCTTGGACTCTGATCCCTGTTCTTTGGAGGTTGTAGTCCAGCTTCTTTTAAGCCAGATAGAGAGAATGGGGGGAGAGTGAACCATCTGCCTCTTCAAGGAGGTCTCTGGGGACTGGTAACTATTTCTTAACCTTATTGGAGCAGGGAGGAGAGACAGACCTTTTGGAAATCTTATGAAAGTTATGAGTCCACTCTCCAGAAAAGCTGCACAATTATACAGTTGTGTACAGATTTTTAGGGGGTTCATAGATCTCTTTGAAAACTTTTCATGGGACTCAAGAGAAGAGCCTCTGCCTTAGCAAGAATTATCTGAAATCAAGAAATTATCTGAAATCAAGAGTGTGGAATGAGGGGGGAGTGGGAGAAGCAGCACCAGGGGAACCTAGGAGTGCAAGGGTACAACTCTAAGATTTGGGGTTGAGGGAGAATAAAGGGATAAAACAGCCAAGGCACACCACACTACTTTCTCATTCTGGACTCATTTCTTTTCCCTTGCTATATAGATGACCAAAATGTTAGACTTGCTAGAGGACTTCTTAGACTATGAAGGCTACAAGTATGAGCGCATCGATGGTGGCATCACTGGTGCCCTGAGGCAGGAGGCCATTGATAGATTCAATGGTAAGTGGGGAGATATCTTGGTTCTGCTGTGTGTGGGAGACATGAGAAACCTATGCCTAGGTCCCTGGGCTGGGAGGCGCTTGTCCTGGGAGGATATTAGCCACTTGGGATTTTGAGTTGGGGGCATGGTTGTTTATAGTCAGGGAACATCTAGGAGCAGGTAGGCTGAATTGCTGGTTATAAGAAAAGCCTTATCTCCTAATTCACACCTCCTAGCTCCTGGGGCACAACAATTCTGCTTTCTTCTGTCTACCCGAGCTGGGGGCTTGGGCATCAACCTAGCCACTGCAGATACTGTCATCATCTTCGATTCTGACTGGAACCCTCATAATGACATCCAGGTGGGAACTCGCCTTCTAGAGCTCTTGCACCATTTGGCAAGGAGACATGGGTTCACAGAGGAGGGTGTCACGTTCTGGGGTCAGAAATCTCTTGGGGGGCAGGTAGAAGACCCTTCCTTGCCAGCCTCCTTTCCTGAGCATGTGGGTGGTATCTCCTCTGCCACTCCCCTGGCCCATCCTCATTTTCTCCCACTCCTGCAGGCCTTTAGCCGCGCTCATAGAATCGGTCAGGCCAACAAAGTAATGATTTACCGGTTTGTGACTCGTGCATCAGTGGAAGAGCGAATCACACAAGTGGCCAAGAGAAAGATGATGCTGACACATCTGGTGGTGCGGCCTGGGCTGGGCTCCAAGGCGGGCTCCATGTCCAAACAGGAGCTGGATGACATCCTCAAATTTGGCACTGAAGAACTATTTAAGGATGAAAATGAGGGTGAGAACCTCTTTTGCAGCTTCCTGAAAACTGGCCCCTGCTCTCCTGTGAGCACTCCTCTTCTGAAACCCTTGAAGAAAAACTACTCTGTTCAGTCTGTGGAGGAAGGCCTCTTTCCTTACATGTAGAGTTGAAAACAACAAATTGCTACATTGGCTTCCAGGGAAAGGGCCTTCAGAGCTCCTGTGGAAGGGAAGAAAAGTAGAATGCTTTCTTTGATCTTTTCAAAGTTTTGCCTGAGATTCTGGTTGGAACTCAAGAGGCCCCTCTTGTTCCCTACCTCCACCAGGGGAGAACAAGGAGGAGGATAGCAGTGTGATTCACTATGACAACGAGGCCATCGCTCGGCTGTTGGACCGAAACCAGGATGCGACTGAAGACACTGATGTGCAGAACATGAATGAATATCTCAGTTCCTTCAAGGTGGCCCAATATGTGGTGCGGGAGGAAGACAAGGTGAGAAGCTGGGGCTAGGTGGGCATTGTCTGTCCCGGGCCAACCCTGAAGGGCACGTCCTTTACTGGACCTCGAAGTAGGAAGATCCCCTTTCTCTTGTTTTTTCATCTGGTATTTTACCTTAGTGCCCTGCAAAGAGCAATAGTGGACCACAGCCAGCTTCTTGGTCTGATGGGTCAAATTGGACTTTGGGGAGAGACGTAGGCACAGAAAGCACTGATACATATGAAAGGGTACCTCCTGAGTCAGAGTAGGAGCGATGCCGAGGGCACCAGAGGAGAGGTTTAGAAAAGGGAAATAATGAGGAGAAGCATATTGAAGGTAAGAGAAGGAAAATGAAAATGTGCAGTGTCCAGAGAATTTGCCCAGAGTTGACATCTAAGAAGCAGGAGGCGAAGGGACTGGGTGAGAGGGAGGCCACCAGCGTTCATTCTGCTGCTATTCAGATTGAGGAGATCGAACGAGAGATCATCAAGCAGGAGGAGAACGTGGATCCTGACTACTGGGAAAAGCTGCTGAGGCATCACTATGAGCAGCAACAGGAAGACCTAGCCCGAAATCTCGGCAAGGGCAAGCGGGTCCGCAAGCAAGTTAACTACAATGATGCTGCTCAAGAGGACCAAGGTGAGGACTGCCTCCTCCCCGCAAGGAACTGAGGAGTGCTGAGGAGAGGGGCCTGGAGGCTAGGGGGCATTTAGTAGGAAAGGGAGAATTCTAGAGGTCAGGGCCTTCCTTCCTAAAGGGGAAGGAGATTAGGAAGGATTAGTAGGAGCTACCCAGAGGCCAGGTGGATTTGCAGGCGATCTAAACTATTTGGTGAGCCCTGGCCAGTGTTGCTCAGTGGTTAGAGTGTAGCCCATACACTCGGTCAAGGGCACATACCTGGGTTGCAGGTTCGATCCCTGGCCCCGATTGGGGTGTGTGCAGGAGGCAGCCAATCGATGTGTCTCTCACATCAATGTTTCTCTCTCTCCCTCCCTTCCATTCTCTCTAAAAATCAATGGAAAAAAATCCTCTAGTGAGGATTAACCAAAAATCAGTAAATAAACTATTTGGTGGTTGTGGAGGGCACATGTCACACCCAGGAGTCCTTGTTTAGAGTGGGATCACAGGATTCAGGAGGTACTCAGAGACAAAGTTGCTGGTGGGTGAGCATGGTTCAGGATATAAGGCCCCGAAGTCAGACTGCGGGCCGGCATCCAGCATCCCCAGGAGACATCCAAGCAGAAAGGGCTTGTCCAGGGAGCCATTGCTGGCCACTGAGCCATTTTCCCTTGCAGATAACCAGTCAGAATATTCGGTGGGATCAGAGGAGGAAGATGAAGACTTCGACGAGCGTCCTGAAGGTGGTATCTGTTTTCCTGACTTTCTACCACGTCTCTTCCCATCTCACTTCCTTTAAGCCCACTGTTTTTATATAAATAAATGCCGTATTTTTTTGTAGAAAAAGTAAAGATTACAAATGAACTGAAAGGAAGAAATATCTCTAACCTCGCCATTGTTAAAATTTGCAGCACAGGTTTAGATGTGAAAGATCAAGAAAGGTTACATCATTTTACTTTCCCATCCGTAATCTTGCTTGCATCAAATATTTACTACTAATTTTTCAATATGACTTGATTCTTTTAGACCTACTGAGTTAGTAGTTCTGAAAGTGCTTGGAAGAAAATTAGAAGTGCCTCAGACATGACACAGGCCTTCCCTGAGTTCTGTATCTTGTGGGAATGGGGTGTTGGGAAGGACCGAGGGGTGGAAGAAGTGGTGGACCTGCTAACTGGGGTCACCCCTATCCAGGGCGTCGACAGTCAAAGAGGCAGCTCCGGAATGAAAAGGATAAGCCACTGCCTCCATTGCTGGCTCGAGTTGGGGGCAACATTGAGGTGAAAGCTGGGCCCAGGCCCCTAAGAGTTCCCTAAGGAGACAATGAAGGTTGGGGGTTGGAAATCAAGTCACTGAGGGGAGAGAGGACCAAGAAATGAGATGCCTGGACATCATCACCTAGTCCCTCCTCTCCCCTATCCTTAGGTGTTGGGATTCAACACCCGTCAGCGGAAGGCTTTTCTCAATGCTGTGATGCGCTGGGGGATGCCACCACAGGATGCCTTCACCACTCAGTGGCTGGTGCGAGACCTAAGGGGCAAGACTGAGAAGGAGTTCAAGTGAGTGTGGGTGATACGGGACAGAGTTGGATGAAAGGGTAAGAGCTTTGGGTGTTAACTTTCTTCCTCTTGGCCACCATATGATGTGATCTTACTCAGCTGATCATCATGCTCCCTGCCATACAACACTTCCTGGCTCGGTTTCCTGGGGGGTGGGCTTAGCCTGACCCACCTTCCCTCAGACGAGCTTAGAGTAGAGAGGCCAGGCTTCCTTCCCCATGGAAGAGGTGGCTAAGAAAGGAGCCTCACCCAGACTGTCCTCGCCTCACATTTACTTGGCCATAATAACGAGGCAGGGGAGCTGGTGGAAAGGATGAAGAGCTGACTGATGGGGCCTAGGAACAAAGTACCAAAGCCGAGGAGATAACGGAAGAACAAGGGGAGGGGCAGATGGGGGTTTAGGATTTGGAGATGCTCAGGGAGGACCCTGGAGGCGCCCAGGGAGTTTAGGGTTTAGGGGTTCTGTAATCCCTGTGCTTCTCTTTAGGCTCTTCTAACTCACCTTCCATCCCCATGCTCCTCAGGGCCTATGTGTCTTTGTTCATGCGCCATCTCTGTGAGCCTGGGGCAGACGGCTCTGAAACATTTGCTGACGGGGTCCCTCGGGAGGGCCTGAGTCGCCAGCAAGTGTTGACCCGCATTGGAGTCATGTCTCTCGTGAAGAAGAAGGTATCAGTCTTTCCCTCACCAAAAGAACCAAGCTGGCTGCCGGGGCCCTGTCCTTCTTCTGCCTTGCATCCCTGAGTTCCAGACTCAGGCCGGTTCGAGACGAGACAGAGGGGACTGGAGCTTCCTATGTGTCCATAACCTGAAGCCTATCCCTGTGTCTACGACTCCCCCTCTCCCCTCAGGTACAGGAGTTTGAGCACATCAATGGGCGCTGGTCGATGCCTGAGCTGATGCCTGACCCCAGTGCTGACTCTAAGCGGTCCTCCAGAGCCTCCTCTCCTACCAAAACGTCTCCCACCACCCCTGAGGCTTCTGTTACAAACAGTCCATGCACCTCTAAACCTGGTAATTGAGTCAGCATGGTGGGAGAGATGGAGATGAGGCCGGTTATCTGATGGGGCTAGACAGAGGGGTTGGAGTCAAAGGTGAGGAGCTTCTGCCTTTTCACTCTGCCTTCCCCCTGTAGCTACTCCAGCTCCAAGTGAGAAAGGAGATGGCATAAGGACACCACTTGAAAAGGATGAAGCTGAAAACCAGGAAGAGAAGCCAGAGAAGAATAGCAAAATTGGGGAGAAGATGGAGACAGAGGTGTGTGGCTACCTGGCTCCCCTGAGGAGAGGGAGTGGGGGGTCTTGGAGGCCAGGTGTCTGGGAGCCCTCCAGTTCATCTGGACTCATTGTTGCCTTCCAGGCTGATGTCCCCAGCCCAGCCCTATCACTTGGGGAACGGCTGGAGTCAAAGAAGATTCCTCTAGAGGATGAGGAGCCAGGGGTACCTGGAGAGATGGAGCCTGAACCTGGGTACCGGGGGGACAGAGAGAAGTCAGGTGGGTGTATGGGCTTAGGGGTAATGGGCTTAGAATTTGAGCATTCCCTCTTCTGGAGTCAGAGAATGAGGGTGACATCCTCCCTTCCTGTCCCTTATCCCCTCCCACAGCCACAGAGTCGACGCCAGGAGAGAGGGGGGAGGAGAAGCCGTTGGATGGACAGGAACACAGGGAGAGGCCGGAGGGGGAAACAGGGGATTTGGGCAAGAGAGGTAATGGGTGGAAGGACTGGACACTTGGGAGCCTGAGGGAATCGGGATGTGGAGTCTGAGGGACCAAATGCCTGGCACCTGGGTGGGTAGCTGTTCCAAGTTCCAGCAGAGTACAGGGAGTAGTCTTGGGACCTGGAAGGAGACTCCTGAGGTGTGAGCTTTGCCCCATCTGCCCTAGTAGAAGATGTTAAAGGGAGCCGGGAGCTTCGATCTGGGCCTCGAGATGAGCCACGATCCAATGGACGACGTGAGGAGAAGGCAGAGAAGCCACGGTTCATGTTCAATATTGCAGATGGTGGCTTTACAGGTGAGGGAGTGTTTCTTACACCTACTTTTCACTGGGATTTGCTCATCCTCGTGGGATTTCTCGTTTTGCCTGAGGCCTTTAATTCCAAGTAACTGCCAGTGAAATGGTGTGTGCTGTCTCTGCTTCTTGCCCTCAGTCCTCCTTAAGTGTACTCCTAACTCCAAAGTTGTCTTTAATCCTACCTTTATTCTTAATTCTAACTTGAACCTTGTTTGTAACTACTTTTATTCCTAACCCTACTCTAACCTTGACCTGTTCCTCATAGAGTCCTTAGTGTCCTCTACCACTATTCAGTTCCCTCATCTCTACCTGTTTGTTGGGCTGGATGTAGTTTGAAAATTCCTGATGCCTTATCTGTCTTCTACCCTCTTTTCAGAGCTTCACACACTGTGGCAGAATGAGGAACGGGCAGCTATTTCTTCGGGGAAACTCAATGAGATCTGGCACCGAAGACATGACTATTGGCTTCTGGCTGGGATTGTTCTGTATCCTTTGATACAAGTACAAGGAAAATGTTCTTACAACCTGGAAAGAGGGGAATTACAGAGAAGAGGAGTCCACACCCAGGGAAGGGGGCATAGTGCCACCCTTTGGGGAGATCAAGCCAAAAGGAAGAAATGTTCACAGCCAGCTCCTATCCCTGTTAAATTCCTTGATGGTTCTCTTCCTTCATTGGCAGCCATGGCTACGCACGGTGGCAGGACATCCAGAATGATGCTCAGTTTGCCATTATCAATGAGCCATTTAAAACTGAAGCCAATAAGGGGAACTTTCTGGAGATGAAAAATAAGTTTCTGGCCCGGAGATTCAAGGTGGGGACGAGGGACAAAAGGAACAATGTTGAAGAGGGGCTTGGGTCAGAGGTGGGCCCACATCTGGTTGGACTGCTGCTTAAGGCTAAAACTGGAGTGTAACCTTGTGTTTGGGACTGTGGTCTGGATCTGGGTTGGTGCTAGGTTCGGTATTGATGTGGAGCTGGGGGTGTCAGCAGTGAGGGCAGTGTGGTCTCCCGCCTTTCATCAGGCTCACCATCTGCTCACCCACTGCTGGCAGACACTGCACTAACTCCCTCTCTCCATGCCCTCAGCTCCTGGAGCAGGCGCTGGTGATTGAGGAGCAGCTTCGGCGGGCGGCCTACCTGAACCTATCACAGGAGCCGGCGCACCCCGCCATGGCCCTCCACGCCCGCTTCGCCGAGGCCGAGTGCCTGGCTGAGAGCCACCAGCACCTCTCCAAGGAGTCGCTGGCGGGGAACAAGCCGGCCAACGCCGTACTGCACAAGGGTAAGGGCCGCGGCGGCCCCGCGCGGGGGAGGGCCCACAACGCTGCGTAAGTCTTCACCCCGCACCCCTCAGAATCTTCCCACCCCTTTGACCCCTTTACCCTCTGAACCGCCCCCCTCTGACCTCTAACCTCACCCCTGACCCACCTGGTACCCCCTTGGCTTTTAGCCTCTAGGGTTTGGGCAGCCAACCCTCATCCATGCCTAATAGCATTCACATCAGTGCTTAAGAGAGAGACTCTCCCCAGGACTCCATGAGACTGTGCCACATCCCCTCCAAAGGGCAGAACTTCTTGCTAACCCACATGCCTGCCATACTTGCTAATAGCACCGTTTCTGGGGCCTTGGCCTGTGTGGAGTCCACAAAAATTCTTATCCCCAATCCCACAAATCACATTCCTCACATCTTATTCACTCCACGAGGTGGAAATTACCACCATCGCACCCTCTGACCCTTCCCCATGAAACTTCCCTTTGATCTTCAGCCCTTCCTTCCAAACCCTCTTACCTTGAAAATAAAATATTAAATTCCAAAGCCCTTTAACCACCTAATCCTATCTGATGTAGTGACTGACTCCTGGACCCGTTGATTCCTGTTCTAATTCCTAATGCTGACCCTCTAACCTCCCTCCCCCCTAACATATTAAAACCTTGATCCTTAAACCTCTGACACCACTTACCACCTCCCCATGCCTCCTATTTCCTCCCCAACATCCCCAACCCCAAACCTCACTCTTCCAGTATGGGATGTTCTGACAACTCCCCGCCCCCATGTCTTCCAATGTCCTCCCCTATCTCCCTCTTCTCCATATTCCCTTTTTTTCCTTTCTTCTCTCTCCATCTGTCTCTGTGATAATCTGGTTTCTGCCCCTTTACCTGACACTTACTCCCCCCTTCACTGAGTCACTCTCTTTTTCTGTGTACTTCTATCATTTTCATCTGGCTCTTTGACATCTGTGTCCTCTCGCTCTCTTTTTCTGACTTTATCTGTCCATCTGACTCCTCATCTCTTTTCCTGGCTCCATCTCTTCCTTTTCCTGTCTTTCTCTTGCCCTTCTTTCTCTGTGGCCTGGGCCCCAGTTCTGAACCAGCTGGAGGAGTTGCTGAGCGACATGAAGGCAGACGTGACCCGCCTGCCAGCCACACTGTCTCGAATACCCCCCATCGCAGCCCGCCTTCAGATGTCCGAGCGCAGTATCCTCAGCCGGCTGGCCAGCAAGGGCACGGAGCCTCACCCCACACCGGTAACCTCCTTTCCCTAACTCCAGTCTCCCTTTTGGTACTCCTGTACACATACATACTTACATTGAATCCTATACTATATGGAAAAATGATTTACTCTAGCGTACTCATCACCCTTGAGTCTCCCGTATATCATACCCCTCAGTAGTTCTGGAGTTTGACCCATAAGATTTTCCCTACAGCTTTTCTTTCCAACTGTGGACTAACTTGAGCTTCCTCTCTATTCCAGGTCTTTCCTCCGGGTCCCTACGCTACACCTCCGGGGTACGGGGCGGCCTTCAGCACCGCTCCCGTAGGGGCTCTGGCCGCCGCAGGCGCCAATTACAGCCAGATGCCTGCAGGGTCCTTCATCACAGGTTAGCTGACTTCCTCTCATTCCTCCTTTTCCAAGCTTTTCCCTGCTTAGCTACCTTTTTGCTGCTCCAGCCCATCTCATTTCCTTGGAAGTACCCAGAGTTTTATGGAATGGATTCTGGGGTTTGTTCTTCCCACCCCTTTCTCAGCTTCTCTTCCCTTGGTCAAAAACCTCATCCAGGGTTTCAGTGGTTCTGCAGCTTAGTACCTCTTACCTGAGCCTCCTCCATCTGGGCTACTTCAGGGAAAGAGAATATGAATGAAAAAGGGGTATAGTGAGAGTTGAAGCATATGTTCCACCATGTGGCACAAGGGGGAATCTCAGGGAGAGGCATTTGCCTTGGTCTTCCCACCCCTACCCTGGACAGTTGCAAGTGGCATGAGGTGACTTAGAAATGAGAATATACTATTGTCAGAAAGTGGTGTTTGGGAGTGAAGTAGGGATTTGACACTTCCTTATCCCCTTCTCCAATAGCCGCCACCAACGGCCCTCCAGTGCTGGTGAAGAAAGAGAAGGAAATGGTGGGGGCATTGGTGGCAGACGGGCTGGATCGGAAGGAGCCCCGAGCCGGGGAGGTGATCTGTATAGACGACTGACTGGATCCCAGGCCTGCCCGTCACCCAGGCCCCGTGCCCGAGGCCGACCCCCAGCTCAGGGTCTGGGGCCTGCTGCCAATCCTCCGCCTTCCCCACCCCTTGGGCCACCATTGGGCTAGGAGCCCCTTTGCCCCTCTTTACGACGCCTCTTTCCAAGAAGGGCCCTTTGTCGTTCTCCACTCCTGCACACCTTTCCCACCACGCTTTGAAGACTGTGCTGGTGAGAAGAGGTCTAGGTAGGAGATGGTTAGCAGGGTCTTCCAAGTACCTTTATCCCCCACTGCCAAACATACACAGCTTCCCGGTAAATGGTTGTGGGGAGGAAAGAGTTGGAGCTCCCCAGTCTTTATTCTTACAATATAAGCTCTCCATCTTGTGCAGAAGTGGGGGATTAGCATTACCTGGCCTTTAGAAACTTTGGTGGAGGAAAGGAGCTTTGAAGAGAGGAGGGGAACTTTAGATAGGGATGACAGCCCTGGGAGGGAGGAAGGGAAGAGGAGGGGTGGCTGCATGTTTCCTTCCCCTACCTCTCCTTAGAGTGTGGAGCAATTACAAGGGAGTCAATTGCTGTTCCACCTCAGAATAAAGGCGCCATTCACTGGCTTAGTTACCTCCTGCGTACTGGCATCTTGTGTTGGGCATCTTACCCCCTCCACAGGGACCAAGAACCACCCCTACAAAGAGAGTAAAGGTTGGGTGATACTCCCTCAAGCCAAAGAGGAGCTCCCCAATCTGTTCTAGGGACCCAGGTAACCTAGAAAGGGTGGGAGAGAACACAATGGGCCAGATGTTGGGAGAACCCCCAGCTCTGGGGCTCAGGTTCTTTGAGAACTTCTCCCCTTTCTCCTGAAGGCCTGAATACAGACTAAATTTGAGTGGATCAGGCAGGGGGCCTAGTCAGGGGACTACCTTGCTTTTAGGACCAGAGCAAAATAATGGAGAGCAGGCTGGGGATACATGGGCACATACACCCTCCTCCCCAGAAGGGGCTGAGGAGAGTCGCAGTTTGCATAGCGAACCTCCCCACTTCCTCTTCGCTGCCCCTTCAGTTTCTTGCTGCCCTTTCCCCAGTCTCTTCACACTCACTCCTGGTCTGTTCCAACCCCCTCTTCTGTATCAGGTTTATTGGTTGTACATATAAATTATACTTTCCTTTCTGTGTGCTCTGTTATTTTTGAGTGGGAGTTCTTTGACTGGGGGGAGGGATAAGGAAAGAAGTGTGTTACTTTCTGCTGTTTCATATTATCCATCTTTTTCTCTTTTTTAAAATCTCATGACTACCTTTTTCTCATTTTTATTTCTCGGATCATCAGTTGAAACTCTGAGGCTCTTTTTCCAACCCCAACCCTAATGTAATGAGCTCAGTTTAGAGATGGAGGGTGAGCAGCAGGATACCTACACAGGCCTCAGGTTGAGATTAGAGAGAGAGCAGGGATTACTAGACTGAAGTGTGTGAGGCGTTGCCTGCTAAGATTCAGAGCTGCCTACTACTATTCATCCTTTTGATCATCCTTTCCACCTTCAAGTTGCTTAGTTCCCACAAGTGTCAGTAGAGGTCACCAAAGCTCTACAGGTTCAGTTCCAAGTGTGCAGAAGTACTTTTTTGGGGGAGGGGGGGCAGGTCAGATCTCCACAGCTTGCTAAGTATTTGAATTGCTAGACACTTCCTTGACATGTATTGCTCATTACCAAGGCTGCTCAGAGGCTGAAAGAGGTCAGACACTTAGTTTTTGAGTGTTAAAAAATGAAAGATAAATCCAACAAACATTTATTGAGTACATACTATACATTAACACTGTTGTTGCCCTGGAGATACAACAGTCACAAGTCAGTCGTTGCTCTCATGAAGCTTACTCTACTGGGGGACACCAACAAAACACATACTATCTGAAAATAAAAGCAGTGAACATAAAACGGCATTATGTTTTCTGAGGGAAGGGGCAACACCAGGTAGAATGCTAAGAAAGGCCTCCCAAAAAAGGGAACATTTAAGCTGAGACAAGAAAAAAAGCTAAAATACGGTTACAAAAATTGAGGTTTATACTTAAGTTCACATTTTAACTCAGGAAAATGCAACTATGCACATGAAGAATATAGATTTCCTCAGCAACAGACTCACTTTAGAACCTTCAATAAAATCGTAATTTATTAAATACCATTTGTGTTCTAAATATTTCACCCATAAATGGTAACATCCTAGAGCATCTAGGACTTGGACTGATGCTTAAATTTTTATGTCCACACAGATCAGCTGGGATTCTTGTTAAAATGCAGGTACTGATTCAGTAAGTCTGAAGTGAAATCCTGAGATTTTGCACTTCCAACAAGCCCCCATTGACTGTAATATACTGATGGGGTTTTAAAACAATTCATGGCATACAGTAGAACTCCAATTATGGGACACAAGATTAAAATTATATGATGAGCATCTTTTTTCAGTAGTGACAGTGTTTCCCTATTACTGTAAAAACATATCAAAAGTTTAAAACTTGATGCCTTTACTGAATGTCTCTCCCTTCCATCCTTGAGTAGGCCCTAATTAGGTGCCTCAGATTACTGTTCTTTGGACCTTCTGATACCTAACAGGTTGAAGGGAGATTCTGAAATGAAGCAAGGCAGAAAGCATCTTGATAATTTTAGGAATACAGTACTGGGAGCAGGAAAGTGGGGAAACAGCAGGCATACCAGCATGGGGAAGGGGGGCGGTGGGGCAAACAGCTTATTTTTCTCAATTCTCCTATGTGGTGGAGAAATGAGATTAACATGACATGAAAATCAGCCTCTTTCCTGTTCCATCTTTTTGAAATTTTTAAACCATTGACACAATTGCTAAAATGGGACTTGTTGCTCCCACACACCAGAGCTGCCCTGGATGAAAGCCAAGTCACAGCTAAGGAAACAATCTGTCGTCTTCCCACGGGAACACAGACTTTGTTTTTATCATTCCTGGGCCACTCTATCCTGAGTGTGTAAGGCTGGCACAGTCAGCAAATGGGGGCGATTCGTCTAGGAGCCTCCCCAGCTCAGCATCAACACCTCCCAGGGCGTTCCCTCCTGCCCTAGGCTCCACTTCCTCATCAGTGCCAATACTGGGATGGGAAAGGGGGTAGCCTTGGCATCAACCGCTTGAACTACAGCACGCCCTGAGAGTGCAGCTCCCACCTTCCTTCTGCCTCAGCTTCTAGGGCCCCGTGGTTACAGCGTGCAGCGAGTCATACGGGCAAAGTCCTTGATCTCCGGACAGTACAGAACTAGGGGAAAGAAGAAGGGTTAGTGGCAGCGGGAAGAGGCAGTCTAATCCTGGGCTTTCTCCCCGCCTTCCCACCCCCGCAGTCTCCCGGGATGGCCCCTCACCGTTGCTAGGCAGCGGGCGCCGCCAGCGGCGCGCGGGTGACAGCAACCTGTCCCAGAGCCGTCGGAACGCGCGCCACCCCGCGCTCCTTGACCCCGACCCTTTGTCGCTCTCCTCTTCCTCATCGTCGGCTTTCCGGTAGGCCTCATCACCTTCCCTGACCGGGCTACCAGCCTCATCAGGCTCACGTTCGGCGCGCGCTTTTTCCTCCAACCGCGACCACAAGTCCGGGTCCACAGCGACCTCCGTGATCCCACCGCGCGGGAGCGGGGTGGCGGCGCGGCAGAAGGGGCACGTGACGATGCGGCGCAAGCGCACCACGCGCGCGGCCGCTCCGCCGCGGTCGCCGCGCGCCGCCAACTCGCGCAGGCAGGCGGTGCAGAGCGTGTGGCCGCAGCGGGCGCGTGCCGTTCCGGGCAAGCGGCGCGGCGCGCGGCCCCCGAGGTTGAAGGGCCGGTAGCAGATGTCGCAGTCCAGCTCTCCCAGCTCCGGAAGAGACGGCACCTTCGCCAGGAGCTGCATGGTGCCCGCCGCAGACTCGAACGCGGCCAACGCTGTCCGCAGAACAAACTGCTGCTCCCTGGGACCCGGGTCGGGTCTTGGGGCGGGCGCCGCGGCCTCTCGCCCCTTTTAATAATGAGACCCCGCCCCTCGAGTCGTCACGCAGTGGTCAGGCCGCTCCCTGCGGCGGCACGCGTGGGGGCGGTGGAAGCCGAAGGCCGGGAATGTCAACACTGGCTGAGCTGGGGGGGAGGGGGGTAGGAGGCCCTGGTAGTGCCAGGACTGCAGCGATCAGAGGCACACAGCCCTCTACTCCCTCCACCCATTCCTTCATCCCTCAGCACAAAGCCCGCGCTCCTCCATTATATGGAGGTGCAAATCCCCGGTCCCCTTCCTGTGCCCCACCTCAGCCACCGGCACAGATCTTTACAGTCCCTTGGACCTGTTCGTTCAGTTGGTCACACAGCCCCATCCAAACTTCCTCAGCCAGTGACAGTGCCCATTCTGCCAAGTCTTTCGTGGGCTCCTGCGTGTTTGAATGGACGCTGCCTGGCAGTAACTCTCATTCTGCCCACAACTCTGCTTAGTATATATGACCCCCACCCCTCTGCCCCGTGTTTTTGTAAGGCTGGCTTCCCAAATTTCCTTCTCAAACTGCTCAACTACCAACTGACATCTCAGCCTTAGGTGGGACTTATAGATTTCAGGACCATGGCCTTAGGAATCCTGGGAATCCTTTCCTTCCGGAGTAGCCAGGCCTGGACACCCACACACAATGATGGCCCCAGCAAAGCAGCCCAGAATGAGTTCTGACTCAGGGGTCTGACTTCCCTCACAGGTAAACAGGACATAATACTCACAGCCCACATTCCCTCGTGGTGCCACACCCATCCCCAGCTGCCTCCTCACCCTCCTCTCCTGGACCTGCAATCCAGGTTCTGGTGTGGGGGTTAATATATAGATCCAGCTGGCTTAAGTTCATATCCCAGCCACCACCATTTACTAGTTGTGACACTGAGCAAGTTACTTAACTTCTCTGGGCCTTGGTTTCCTCCTCTGTAAAATGTGGATAATAATAGGATTGAATGAGCTTAGAACGGTGCCTGGCACAAAGTAAACACCACATATTAGCTATAATTATCCTGTGCCCCCAGCCTATGTTGTATTCATTTTAACTTCTCACTACACAGCATTATCAACCCCCATCTCTCTTGGTCAATACGAGATGGGCTTCTCTACTAGACCCATGGCATTTAACTGGCAGAATAGGCAATGTAGAGTTGGTTTTGCTTTTTAACTAGTTTGTTAAAACCTTAGAGGGTAATCTTGGTGAGGAGGTATACTATACCATTATTTTTAAGCAAACATTTCAGAACTTCTGAGTTGTATTGTCCTCATGGTCACTTGGGGGAAGCTAGCTACTTATTTCAATGATGTTGTCATAATTCAAAACTGTTTTGGAACTTCTCTTTGGAATGGTGTTCAGGGGTCTCACATCTTTTAATATCTCCAGTTGGTGATTAAATCTTAAACTTTTAAGGTAGATTTGATTATATAAATGCTCCCAAAGTGTTTCACAGTTAAAGCCTCTGTAATTCAGACCTCGATATCCAGTCACTTGCTTGACTTTCTTTCTTATTTATCTTCAAAAATCCAAACTGATGATCTCCTTGTCCAAATCAGCATTTCTTCCAGTGTTTCCTACTTCTTTCTTTATCCAACTCCAGAAACCTAGGTGCCATCCTTGACCCCTCCTTCATTTTCATCTTCCTTTACTGACATCACCACGCCCAGTTCACTTTGTCTCCTAAATATCCCTCTAATCCACCTACTCTTCTCCATCTCCAGTACACCACCCTAGTCCAAGCTGCCATCATCTCTTACTTAGACCCTGGTAAGAGCCTCTTAACCAGCCAGTCCACAGCCATTCTGGCCTTCTGCAAGCTTTTCTCCACACTGCTTAGAGTGATCTTCCTATGTCTCAAACTCAATCATGTCCTACCACACACCGCTTGCACTGCGTTTCAAACCTTTTAATGTGGCCCTAGCTGGTTTGGCTCAGTGATTAGAGTGTCCACCCACAGACTGAAGGGTGTCCCAGGTTCGATTCTGGCCCTGGTCGGGGTTCGTGCGGGAGGCAACCAATTGATGTGTCTCTCTCACATTGATGTTTCTCTCTCCTCTCTTCCTTCCACTCTCTGAAAAGCAATGGAAAAAAAAAAATCCTCTAGTGAGGATTTAAAAAAACAACAAAAAAAAACCTTTTAATGTGATGGTAGTTTAGGAGCTCCCAATTCCTTTGCAATGTGACTTTGCTGCTTCTCTCATTGAGGAGAAGGAATTGGGATCTATTTCCCTATCCCTTGAATCTGGGCTTGCTTCATGACCTGCTTGACTGATAGAATGTGGCAGAAGTGATGAATTCTGGAGCATAGTCCTTCAGAGACCTTGTAGTTTCTGCCTTTGTCCCTTTGCAATATTTCCCTGAGACCGCCAAATAAGGAAATTTAAACCAGTGGTGGATGAGGCCACATGAAGGAGAACTGAGGAGCCCCAGCCAACAGCCAGCACTAAGAACCAGATGTACCAGTGAGACCATCTTGGATTTTCTGGCTCAGCCAACCTGACAGTTGAATTCAGCCACATGAGTGAGCTTAGATGAACACAGCAGAGGAAGCCCATAGCCAGCCCACAGAATTATGAAAAGAATGATGAAGAAGTTTGTGCTTAGAAGTTGTTTCAAACCACTAAATTTTGGAAGTATATCAATAGATAACTGATCTAGGTTTCCTACTGTCCTTAAGATAAAGATAATATTCTAAAGTGCCCTATAAGGCCCTGTATGTTCTGAACCCACCCATGTCTCACGCTCTGCTTCCATTCCCTTTTTAGACACTCTGGCTTTGGAGATCTTTGGCTTGTATGTTCTTTTCTGCTACAAGGCTTTCTTGTATGCTGTTCCCCAACCCTCTTGCTTTCACCTTCGTAACACCTACTCGCCTGTCAGCTCTCATTGCAGGCTTTCCTCTGGCCTTTGGACAACTAAAGTCTCTGTTTGAGTGTTGTTTGTTTTGCCCATTTGTAAGTTCCACAAAGGTCATTCTGAGTCTGGTTTTGTTCACCATTGTATCCCATAGTAGGACTCAGTAAATCTCTGTTAAATTAATGGATGAGGTTCCCTGTCCACTGTGGCTCAGTTGCTTGAGCATTGCGCCATGCACTGAAAGGTCGCCAGTTTGATTCCCCGTCAGGGCACATGCCCAGGTTGCAGCTCGGTCCCTGAGATGTGTACTTGAGGTAACCAATGTTTTCTCTCTCTCTCCCTCTCTAAAATTAATAAAAAGCATATTTAAAAAAAATAAATGAATGTAGTAAATAAGGTATGACAATAAAGTAAGTTTTCTTACAAGGGGTTTCTAAATTGCCTCTGAAGGTAATTATAAGGAGTTTTTTAAGTGTTTTGAGCAATGGGGGAGGCATTGTTAAAATAAATGCATAACCCTCCAAAGTAATTATGTAAGAGAGGACTATTTGAATTTATAAATTCATGTATGTTTGTTACAGAATAACTAATCATAGTTTAGTCATACATTTTACTTTTTTTTCCCTCTACAGTCTTCCAAAATGAGTGCAAGATGATAGGAGTAGGATGTAAGTATTCATTAGTTGATCTGGTTGGTTGCTAATCCAGAAAGTGTCATGCTACTTTTTCTTTTTTGTTTTTTTAAATATATCTTTATTGACTTCAGAGAGAGGAAGGGACAGGGAGAGAGAGAGAAAAAAAACATGAATGATGAGTCATTGATTGGCTGCCTCCTCCACACCCCCAACTGGGGATGGAGACTGCAACCCAGGCATGTGCCCTGACTGGGAAGTGAACCACCATCTCCTGGATGCTAGGTCAGTGCTCAACTGCTGAGCCACGGCTGCTGGGCTGCTTTTTCTGTTTTGGAAATTGATTTTTCTCTGCTCTCTCAGCTTCAGGATCAAGGGTGCGGATGGGTAGCAGGGAGATGGTGAGGTTATAATTATTTTTTTAATCCTCACCTGAGGATATGTTTTCATTGATTTTTAGAGTAAGAGACAGGGAGAGAGAGAGAGAAACATCGATCAGTTGCCTCCTGTATGTCCCCCGACTGGGGACTGACCCCATAACCTAGTTATGTGCCCTGACGGGGACTCAAACCTGCAACCTTTCTGGTGTACCGGATGATGCTCCAACCAACTGAGCTACCCAGCCAGGGCAAGGTTGTATTTTAAGGAAGGCAGACCGCTTCTTCCCTGCCTTGTGATCTTTAAAGGTTGTAACTTTCCACCCACTTTCTGTCTCAGGGAAATCAGAGTCCTTTGGGGAAGACTAAGGGGCGGTATCTGACATAATCCCATTTGATTCTGCTTTTCTGCCATCCTCACACTTGATCTTTCACTTGTTTTCTTCTTACCTTTATAATGATACTCCTTTCCCTTTCTCTGTATCATCTCAACCATGGACCAGGTTTCATTTTACCTCTCCTTCACCAAATCCCAATGCCTCAACCTCAGAACAGCCCATCCCACTGAGCCACAAGAAAACCCCCAGTATAGTCCCTTGGCATATGTGTGGGTATCAGCCAAGAGTGAAATAAAGAAGTATAAGACCAGAGTGTGGCTAATATAAGTTCAAAACAAAACAAGGGCAGTGGTGTCAGAGGGAGGAAAAAGACCATGAAGTCAGATCTCTCTGGGTTCTAAGGAATGTGGCAACTGGAGAAAGGAAGAAAACTGGGGCCCGAGTAGTTTGGTGCTGGGTCCTTGATGAGAATGATGCCTAGGAGCACAATGCTTGGGTCTCTGAGGTGAATGAGCAATGGAGAGAAAGCTAGTACTGGAGCTTTCTAATGGAAGGGTGCTAGAAGGCCAGATATCTGAGACTGAAACCCTAACCTCCCATCGTCTGCAATTTCAGACACAGTGCGTGAGAAGGATTAAGATTTTATTTACAATCCCCTGGAAAGTCTTACACAAGGGCCATCATTATTGCTTTAAGATTTTTGCCAGAACAAAGACCAGTCCTCCTCTGCTGGGTAGGAAGTCCCACTCAAGGCTCAAAAGTCTATCCCCAGAGCTTTTTATGTCAGCCCCATATCTCTGCTGTGACCTAAAGCCTGTCACTATTTCCTGCAAAGCACAGCCCAACTCTTTTCTAAGGGCTACCTTGGCCAAGCTTATACATCTGCCATCAAATTTCCCTCTACTTTTGTCAGAAACAGCATATTAACTTTAATTCTAGTTTTAAGCCCTCCTTCATCTCCTGGCAGGGTGGCAGGGTCCTGGTTTCCCAAAGATTATCATTTACTTCCTGCCAGGGCCAGCCTGGCTTCCTTTGTATCGCACAACATTTTCCTTTGTCCCAGATGAAATCACACTCACTTATTAGGTTATTACCCCTTGATGACATTTCAAGGGCCACATTTGAGGTACTCTGCCTCTCTTATGTCTTCCATTTAGCTTTTTTTTAATGGGCCTCAGCTATTGAGATAAGAGAGAAGGGAGCGAGACCAAATGGCAGAGGGGACGGCTCAGTAGCTCATGCCTGGGATTAGCAAAAAGGCCTAGGAGAACGCAGCAGGGAGCAGCGGACTACTTTTCCTCTCAAGCTCCACTGCGGAAGGATATGGCTTTGTTCATGCGAGTCGATTTTCGAAGCCGGAACTCGTTAGTGGGCGGGGCTGCTCTGGCTCTGGCCGCTGCGTGGAGGGACCTGGAGCAGGAGGGATTCGGCTGCGGGGAAGCAGTTCTGGGTGGGCAGGGGTGCAGCGGCCCCGGGTTTGGCTCGCTGCGCCCCCCGACGGACTATTTCTTGGAATGTGGTTTGTTCCCCAGGAGCCCGTCTATCTCCATAACCGTCTGCGGGGTCAGCTGGCTCAGCACCTGGAGGAGAATGGGATGGTTGGGTCACTGAAGAAGGGCATGAAGTTTGAGGGCATGACCTTAGAGGACGCAGGGGAGCAGCACAGAGGGCCAAGTGCCAGGGAAAGAGTCACAGCTGTGCCCGTTTTGCTTTGTCACCCTGGGACCTCTCATCTGCAAAGTGAGGACTTTGTAGTGAGTGACTTCACAGGCCCATTCTGGGTTGGACAATGAGGCCTTGACTCCTGGGGAGGGGACAGAGATGGGCTCTGCCTCTGATTCTCCAGCTCACCTGTAGCGCGCCCAGATGTTCAATCAGCTGCTCTGCACTCGACACCCCCAGCAAGACTGAACTGACACCCTCACTGCGGAGACACCACGCTGGGGCCAGAGGAGGAAAACAAGAGAACTGATGGATAGTAGTGAGCATATGGACTTCAGAAGCGTCTCTGAGGAAGAGCATCCTCCCTAAGGACAAACCAGTCGGGTTTGGGAGTTTCTCAGGAGGAGAGGAGGCCCCTGCAGGGTCCAGGATTGGCAGTGCCTCACCAATAGCAAGCTGTGCCACAGTGCAGCCCAGCTGGTGAGCAATGGGGAGAAGGTCCATGACTTTGGCTTGTTGCTTCTTGCCTTCCTCACTCTGCCCTTTGTCCTTGAGCCACTGGTAGCCCTGGAGACCAAAGAGAATCAGCAAAAGACCCCACCACCACCCCAGAAAAGCCAAAATAGCCCAGTCCTGCCATCCTGAGCCCGGAGATCAAACCTTGATGGTGGCCCTGCAGGGATCTGGGACTCGCCCATCATACTTGCTAGTGATGAGGCCACAGGCCAGAGGGGACCAGGTAACTGAGCCAACACCTAAGAGGAAGAGGATTGGACGTGGGGAAAGGAATCAAGGTGATGGTGAGCCCAAGGGAAAGGTAGGGATGAGAGGGCTGCAAACCAATCTTGTGGTAGAGCTCTGGTAGCTGCATCTCCACCTTCTCTCTCTGAAACAGATGGTGCTCTGCTTGTTCACACACTGGAGGGATCAGATTGAACTGTCTGGCCATAGAGTAGGCTTCCTGAGTGAGATGGGGAAGAGCGGGGTGGGGGTGGGGAAGAGATGGGGATCAGAACACTCCTTGCATTTTCTTCCACTCCTCCTCCAATAGAGTAGCATTTGGAGTGGCCATGTGAAAAGTGGGAACCAGTTGTGGAACAGGGGGAAGTGGGGTAGCATACTCACCATGATTTCTGCAGCTCCCCATCGGGATGTCCCCCAGTATAGGGCCAGGCCCTGGTTGATGACATAGGTCATGGCTCGCACAATCTCTAGGCATATGGGAGAGGGAGAGCCTTACTGTCAGATCCCTGGCATCCAGGACTCCAGATCTGCATATATCTGCCTACCCTACCAAGACCCCAGGCATCTCTGTGGAATCAGAGAGGTTGGTTTCAGCTCTTTGCCTCCCTCCTTGTCCAAGTCCTGGGGTCTGAGCCTCCATTGTGGAGCTTGGGAGGCCTGAGCAAGGACTGGCTTCCTATCGAGGGTTTGAGAAGTGCTCAGTTTTGAAGGTCTCTCAAGGGTTGGGATGCTGCTTTTACCCTCCATGGGACTGTTGGGGTCTGAGCGATTAGCAAAGACGATGTCCACATATCCCAGCTGGAGGCGTTCCAGAGATCCTCGCAAGCCTGGGATAGGGATGAGGAGAGGAAGGTAAGCACCTCAGTTTCAGTTTCTGAAGAATTCAGATCTTACCCCTTTGCCATGGCTGCCTAAATCCCAGTTCCCCTATTCAAAGCCTCTAATTCAAGAGCTTCAGAGAATGTTCCCAACTCCTCTGGGCTCCATACCAAGCCACTTCAGGTTCCCAGTCTCTAACTCTCACCCTCGATGATGTGTTTGCGGCTCAAGCCTCGCTCAGTTTCTGCCCTATAGGAAAAGGTAAGTCAAAGATGAGGTGTGACAAAGATAGGAGACCAGGGCTGGCCTGGCACCATGAGGAACTGGGATTGCATGCTTCTCACAGGTGGGATGCAGACCTGGGGTAGCAGGTATGGGGACAGCTGTCACCACCCCCATCCCATACACCTTCACATCCTCTGTAGATCTTCTCCCCACTTATAGTGGGGCAGCCACTTACTGTCCTCCCCCAAAAATCTTGGTGGTGATGACATAGCTTGATCTCCTGGAAACAGAAATGGGAGAACCAGCAAGAAAATTATTTAAAAAAACCAAAAAACCCCACACATTTTTAAAATGTTTTAATTGATTTTTAGGGAGAGAGAAAGGAAGAGGGGAGACAGAAACATGGAGAGAGAAACATCAGTCTCCGGCCTCCTGCACACCCCCTACTGGGGATTGATCCTGAAACCTGGGCATGTGCCCTGACTGGGAATCGAACCATGACCTCCTGGTTCATAGGTCGATGCTCAACCACTGAGCAACACCAGCCGGGCAAGAAAAAGATTTTTGATGATCATGTCCCCAGCAACCCCCAAAACACAGTCTCACCTCCAACCTTTGCTCTTGAGGATGTTGCCTAGGGTTCTTTCAGCCCTGGAAGAAAGACAACATAGAAGCACTGACTCCTCCAAGGTGGATCAGTTCCTTCCCCTTTTCCCCACTTTTCCCTTCAACTAATTTCGTCTCATAAAGTGGAGCATAAACCAGGAGACAATTGGGTTGTCAGCCCCATTCTGGACTAAATAAAAGAGGCTCCTGGAACTAGGGGTGCATATAGTTTTCATTCAATCATTCAACAAATATCAACTGTGCATCAACTGCACCAAGCTCTGTTCTGAGTTCTGAAGGGAAGGACTAGGATGAAGGGAGTGGAACAGACTAGGGAGACACTGGTTCTAACCATCTGTGTGTCCCCTTCCCTTGAGTCTCTGCAAAATCCCACCTATACTTCAAAGCTTAGCTCAGATTCTGCCTCTGAGCAGAATAGAAAATGTTTTCTTATTACTATAGATTATGGTCAGTCCTTGTCAGCTTCCATAGCTCTTACTGGCTACACTAGTGCTTTTCAACTGGTATGCTGCAAGGATTTTTAAAACATGCAATACCTGACTATTTAGTCAGAGGCGCTGAACTAATTTCCCTTAGATTGTCAAATAAAAAAATGGCATCAGCCAACATAACAGTGGCCATCCACTGTGAATGAATCAAAATTATACCTATATTTTTTGTCAGAATGGCAAAAAATATATATTTTTGGAAGTGCCACAGAATTTTGGTAATTAGTTTATGTGCCATGAGATGAAAAAGGTTGAAAATCACTGGACTACACAATTCTTTGGCATTTAATCATGAGCTAAGATGTGACAAGTCTTGAGTTATGGTGGACTGTTAATTCAGTCTTTCGTATCTCCCTGTCTTTTTGGTTGGTTTGTTTAACCACTTAGACTGTGAGCTTTTTGAGGGCATACTGATGTCATTCTACAAAGCAGTGCCTGCTTTGTGCTGGGCTCTGTGTAGGTATTTAGGTGACATGAGGGAAAGCAAGACAAATTTCATGGGAGGAGGAGCATCCCAGTTGAGCAGCAGATATGGCCACATGAATCAGTAACTGATGATGGTGTGTCAGAGGGCAGTATAAAGTGTTTGGGGAATTGAGGGGGCTAGTGACCAACTTCAGGGAAGTAGGTGAAGGCTTCTGGGAGGAGCAGACGTTTGGGCCAAGTGTTGAAGATGAGTGGAACAGCAGAGGTAGGGGTAGGCCAATGTAGGTTTTGGCTACTCCCAGCATGAAGCCATGAGTGTGTGATGTGACGTGGTGTGTTTGAAAATTTAGCTTTGTAATCCCCACACAGTTGCACATAACTGATGCCCAAGATGTATTTGTTGGTTTTATTTTATTTTGACTGCACAGTATGCCCACTGCCCTCCAAGCTGGAGAGGGATTGATGTTTGGGACTGTGATTCCCATAATGTTTCAGGGCCCACTGGCTGAAAGGTTAGAACTTAGTGTTGGCAAAATTCCCAGGGTTCTTGAGAGGGAAAACATGAAGCCCTGATGTTCTTCTCAGGCTTCTAAATATAAATTAGCTCTTTCACCCCAGTCCTTACTTTCCAGCTGCGTACACTTCAGTGGTGTCAAACAGGTTTACACCGTGCTCATAGGCTACTGTCAGCACATCCTCTGCTGTCTAGGGAGGTGAGAGAAAGAGTTGAAGATCAACAACTAGCCCCTCAATTACCTCCCTCACTGCACTCTGGCCCATAGCACCTCAGCCTTGGTTTCCACATTCTCTCCCCTTTCCTCCTCCTCCAGCTGCTTGTCCCATTCACCATTCCCTCTGCTTGTCCAAACCCCTTTCCCCTTGTTCTGGTTCCCTCATAGCCCCTCACCCTGCTTCTAGGTCCCATCACTTATACCTCATCTGAGATCTGAGAACCAAATGTGACCCAGGTACCTGCAAGAGAGAAGCCAGGCACGTGAGAACTGTGGGAGGCAAGTCATGAAAGAACACCCTTCCCTTAAATCCAACATCTTTCCCTTAAATCCTTTTTTCTAACTCACCTAGGCCAAGACAGGACACACGAAGACCAGACTTTCCTAGGTTTCTGCAGGAGACAGAAGTAGCAGGAAGGTGTGGAGCCTCCATTAGGGACATAGATTATCAGCTCCCAGCTCCTCTCCTTCCAGAATGAGAAGCCCTCAGGGTGTCCAGTCCAAAGAAACTAGACCCAGTAGGCTACAAACTGGGCAGTGCTATGCCCACAGCATAAGTGAACAAATAAATGACTTCCTCTGGATACACTGTCCAATGCCTCTCTTCCTTACTATCACACTGAAGATGTGCTGCTGGTTTGTGTTGCTCCTGGTGGGATTTTGTCTGTGTTTGAGGCATCTCTGGCATGTGTGGAGTTGGGGGCCCCAAAGAAATGTGACTGGCTGATTGTGATGAGTTTGTGGAAACAGACCTTCAGACAGAGAGTGCTATGCTAAAGGGCAGACACCAGAGTGGGAGGGGTAAACCAAGTCGAATTCAGGCACTCAGGCAGGCAGGGGTCCCTTGATAGGCTAGGCAGATGGGCCTCCCACAAAGTAGGTAGGACACCTAGGTGGGGAGTATGACAGGAAAGGCCAGTTCTCCCTCTTCCTCTCTCCACTCCCTCTGCTCCTGTGGGTTTGTGAAGTCTGTCTCTGAAATAGAGCGCCCCTCCTCCCAAGGCCCCCACTCAGGTAATCAGCTCAGCTTCCTAAACAGAACTGCCACATGGAAGGGATCAAATTCCTCAACTGACAAAGCCAGGTCAGATCAGTGATCTCTGCTCACACCCAAGCAGGAGCCCCTCCCCTGCCCCTCCTGCCCCCCATGCCAGTTCTGAGAGCCCAGCAGTTCTTCTCTGAGATAAAGTTGGTTACATTACAGTCCACTTCCCCACCTGACCCCTTTTCCTCAGCATAGGCTTGAGAAATGTGGTCTATCCTTCGGACTTCTGTCCCCACCAAGATAGGTTGCAGGAGACTGGGCCCATGGGGCCGGTGAGGGCAGTATCTGGGTCAGGCACCCTGAGCAGGCCAGAGTGAGAAGCCCTTTCCTTCCCCCTCTTCCTAGGACACAGACCCAAGGACACTCTTGGGGGGAGGGGGCACAGCCTGGAGATCCATGCATCCCTGGCTTTCCTGGGGGTAAGGAGAAAAGCTCAGGAGCATCATCCCCTGGGACTGACAGGACCGGATCAACCTTGGTAAACTTGAATTTTTCCTAGTCAAGGGTATCAACGGAGACCAAGAGAGGGACCAAGTCAGGGAGTGCTGGTGATGGGAAGAAGAGATGGAATGAGGCGGGACCTTCTTAGCGAAGTTTGAGGGGGTCCTGGGGCATCCCAGGAAGCCTCGGGGCTCAGGAAAGGGGAGCAGATAGGGTGGGCTGCCCGGCCACCCCCATACCTGTATTTCATGCCAGTGCCTCGGCCGGTGCTCTCTCGGAGGGCCCCAGCGGGCGCTGGGGGTCTGGGGACCACTGCGGCCCGGGCCTTGGGGCCCGACCCCCCTCCTCCTGGAGGATTCCCATGCACCCCACCGACCGGCCCACCGTTACCGCCCCCGGGGCCCGGCCGGGGTCCACACAGACGGTCCTCACTGCTCCGGCTGCGAAGGTTCTGCTCAGTACACGCGATAGACACCTGCATGCCGGCCGGCCACGGGGGAGGGGGCTCCGAGGGGGCGGGAAGGGTAGGAAACCGGGAAGCCCGAGGGCTGACAACCGGGGGTGTAGTGGCTGGAGCCCTGAGGAGAGCGGGACGGCTGAGGAGGCTGCGGAGGGAGTCAGCAGGCAGGATCGGGCCCGCGGGGGCGGGCTGCTGGAGGTCGCGGGGTTTGCGGTGGGAGGAGAGAAACCCCGGGGGAACCACGAGGGGAGATACTCGTTTACGGGGCACCGGCGCGGGGCGGGGGGGGGGAATGAACGAGGGTAACGGTGGAGGGCGATCCAAGGAGGGTAGGGACCTAGGGACCAGTGGGGCGGAAGAGAGGTGCCTCCCCAAACCGCAGTGGGACCCACTAGGTTCCCAGACGCGTCCGCAGCGGGCCCAGCTGATCAACATGCAGGGACCGCCCCCTTATCTGCTTAAACCCGCCTGCCTCCCGGTTAAACCGCCGACATCTGCATAAGCCCCGCCTTCCGAGGCTCTACCGCAGGCATATGGGGTGCACTCCGAGGAGCCGGAGAGCAGAAGTCGGGAGGGTGGTTCTTGGTACTCTCTGGGACCCGAGGCAGGGTCGGGCTTCCTCCAGCTCAGTAATTCTCAACAGGAGATGATTTAGTCCCCCAGGGGACATTTGACAAGCTCTGAAGACATTTTTGACTATCAGAGGGCTGTGCTACCAGCATCCAGTGAGTGGCGCCCAGAACAAAGCACAGGACAGCACCCCCACCCCCAAACAATGAAATATCCAGCCCGAAATGTCAGTAGTGTTGCTGTTGAGAAACTCGTGGTTCAAAGCCTCTGTGCAGGCTCAGGGGATGCGGCCACCCCTCATGAGTCCATGAGTGGGGCAGGGTCTCTGACCAACCACCCAAACTGACAGCTCAAGACGCAGATAGTGACAAAGAGTTTATTCTGTACTTCCAGTGGCATCTGGTAGAGGATACAACTGGAGAGAGAGCCTGGTTTGGACGGGGAGGGCACCAGTGTAGGCTTCCTGGGGGCTCGAGGGGTTGGAGGGGCAGGCAGTGGGGGCCCTCAGGTGAAACAGGTTAGGAAGGGCCCAGGCACACAGAGATTCTCCTGAGGGGTGAGGTACGGTGCTTCCTTCAGCCAGCCCTGGCAGAGAAAAAGGGCAGAGAGCGGACGTAGGAGTCCAGTCGGGAGCGGAAGAGCTCACTTTGTACGGTTTGTCCCAGCGGGCACAGGGGATTCTTCACCACCAGCTCCACGTACAGCTATGGAGAGGGAGGGTGTTAGAGCCAGGCTTTAGACACTTCTTGTTTCCAACTCCAAACCTAGTATAACCTCAGGGATGTGTGAACACAAAAGGATCAAGGGCTGGGAGGTATGCCTCCTTGAGGAGAAACTGGTGGTGGGAGTGTTGAAAACTCTGATTTCAATAGAGATACAATACAATACAGTAGGATCCTAGCAGGGAATCTGAAGGAGTCTTGGGGCTCTATATGGCCATGGCATAGGTTGAAGGGTTTTGGGGGAAGGGTCCCAGGGGCTGGTACTGACCGCACTGTAAATGTGATGCAGCACATCTCGGATGGGCCCCACGCCCAAGTCAGTATTCATGACAACCTTGATCCCAGTGGGCGTCTCATAGTAATGGAGTTTATAACGACTAGTTTGGAAGGCCAGAAAGCCATCCTTCCTGCAGGGATGAGGAGGATGTTAAGGAATGGGAGCAGAATCTCTCCCAAAAAGATACTTCTAATCCTCTCTAGGTCGACTCCCTTTTCTCTAAACATATCTGTAGGAGCCTGGTTGAGCAGACACCCCCCATTCTCTCTCCCCCTACTCCTGCCCCCCACTTTGCCCCCACTCCCAACCTCTCTACCTTCAGATTTTCCCCACCAGGGCTCCTTTCAGCTCCAGCACTCTCGCTCTGAGTTCAGCTTCCCTTCTCTGGGGGCAAATAGCCCATTCCACTCCAGAAAGTTTCCCCCACCCCAAAATTCCCAAGGCTAGTCCTCCTTCCCTCAACATCTCCTCTGACTCCGCGTACATGTCTAGCGGGGACATCTTGCTGACAAACGAGCGGATAGAGAAGAGCATCCCGTACATCAGCTTGAATTCCTGGAGGGAGAGAGGCACAGTTAGCTCTCGTTTGTTGAAGCAGACAAGCCAGGGTTTGGAGAGGTAGGGCTGGACTAGGACTATGTGCATCTGGAGATGCGAGGTCACCCGGTTGCGCGGGGCCCTCTCGTCACCTCCTCCTTGGGGATCCCCGCTTGCTTCTTGCGGTGCCACTCGCTGTAATGCAGACATACTCCATTTCGGTCAAACAGGTACAGGTTGTGGACCGTCATCTGCAGGGCACAGAGTGTGAGCCTTGCTCTGGAGCCGCCCACCCTCCGTGGGTTCCAGTGTTCCGTCCCGGATCCCTCCAACCAGGCGGGATCCCCCCTCCCCCAAACTCACCGGAACTGCTCCAAGTGCCTGTCACTAGATACTTCCGGTTTCCGCGGAGCCCCGCCCCACCGGTTCCTCACGCTGCGGCGGAGCAGTAACTGCCTCCCAACACCTCTCAGCCAATTCGTGGCCGTAGGGACCGCGCATGCGCGTCCAGGCTCTCGGGCTCCAGAAGCCGTGAGCGGCCGCGAGCGAAATCCCGGACTGGTGACGTCATCGAGGCGAGCGAGGCGGGGCTTCAGCCGGTGGGCGGGCGGCTGCCAACGGTTTTGAGTGTGGGGAAGCGCGCGAGAGTGGAGGTCTTGGTCTTTCCCTGTGCGGGCTCGGTGGAGGGGGCTAGCCCTTGTCCTCACCTTGACGAATTGCGGGGCTGAGGACTGAAAGTGCGGGATCATTGGGACGGGGTAATCGCGGTAGAGCATCTCAGGCTAGGTTTGAGGGCGGCGTAGTTTTTTGGGACGTTCCGAGAGTGTGACTGAGTGTTCACAAGGTTTCTTTTGGGGTAGTAGGAAGGGAGGGATTCTAGGGGGCCTTGCCATGGTTTTCTTGCTAGGAAGGGTTGGAGGGGGTATACAAGAGAGTTGACCCTGGGTAGAAGGGTGCAGCGGGCTGAAGGGTGTGGGGAGCTTGACGTTCCTGCCTCTCTGAGACTGGAGCAAGTTGATGGGCAAGTAAGGCAGCTGGACGGAAATTAGGCCCCTATTGGATTTGGGTTTGTTTCAGTTTGCACGTCTGGGTGTGAGATAAGGGCTGAGTGGACCAGTGGTAGCCTGTGCCAGAAGTTGACCTGCAACTTTCAGCACTTCAGATGAACTACAGTGGTGCTTTTGCCCGGCAATCGGTCTTCTGTCCCCACTCACTCCTTGCTGCACCCTCCTTTTTCACAGTTTCCAGGAGCTGTGGAAAGAAATGCTTTTGCTCTCTCCCATGACCTGTGGTACCGGTGGGAACCTTTCCTCTAACCAGAAAGACTCCATACCCTTATTCACCAAGGTTCTTTGGCTTGGAGTCTTCCTCCTTTCTCCCAAATCTTCCTTTTCTGTGTACTTTCCCCACTGGGCTCTTCTAAAGCAGAACAAGGAATTCCCAGCTCTCCTGTCTCCACTTGTCTCTTGCCTGTACTTATGGCGACATCAGCTACCAGCCCCAGTTCACCTCTCCGGGCGGAGGATCTCCTGAGTGATTCATCAGAAGCCCCTGGGCTGAACCAAGTATCCTCTGAGGTCACCTCCCAGCTCTATGCTTCTTTGCACCTCAGTCGTCAGGCAGAGGCCACAGCCCGAGCGCAGCTGTATTTACCCTCCACCTCCCTACCGCCTCATGAGGGGTTAGACAGCTTGGCCCAAGAGCTGAGTCGCAGTTTGTCACTTGGATTGGAGAACAACTTGAAGAAAAAGATGAGGGAGGTGTGTCTGGGGGACCTCTAGGGTCTTGGGATTGGGGGTGGTAAAAAAAACACACCTTTACTGAGACTTGAACTATCAGATTTCAAATTCCTTTTAAGTACAATCAGTATTGCTTGTTTCTGGGAGCAAATGTTTAGGAGGGGGAGAGTGGCCTAGGACACCACAATTTGGGAAATTGGGAAATTTCCCAGTGTTTTCTTTGTTAGCGATACCTGCACTGTGGGATAAGTTCCTGTGCTTTGACTGGGATTTGGGGACTGGGGGTGAGGGTGAGTTTTCTTCATTCTAAGAGGTAACTAGGGACTTAAGGATAGCAGCAAAATATGCTAAGATCCTTCCAGCTCAAAACTGTTATGATTGTGTGGTTCAAAATTAGGCATGTAAATCATTAAAACATAGTTTAATCAATTACACATGTTACAGAGAAGATAGTTATTAGTATTGCATAGAAAAGGTCTCAAAGCCAATTTGCAGACTGGTTAGGTCTTCCAGAGTCTGAAAAACTGATAGCCATGAGCTACACAGTCTTTAGGCAGGGTATTTGCTCTCCAGTTGGCAAGAATCCTCACCACTGTTGTCTTAATGTGCCAAATTTATTTACACTACCTGTCTAGCTTCTGTACACATTTGAGTATCTGACCCTTATTGGATTAGTTCTCTTGTTCTTTCTTTTCTAGGTGCTGCTGGGGTAAAAATTCGTGGGTTTTAGGGAGTACTGGATGCCATCTACCCTAGCAGTAGGTAGAATATAGATTATTCAAGTTGCTTCTGGTTTCTGTGTTACTTTTCTAGGATGGTTCCAAGCATATCTTTGAGATGGAAAGTGTTCGGGGCCAACTCCAGAGCATGCTCCAAACCTCACGTGATACAGCCTATCGTGAGTAAATCCCTTCCCTATAAAGGAGAAGCTATATTTTAAGGGATGGGAGAAAGTAGAGAAAAGAAGTGGAATGTGAGGAGTACCTAGGCCTCTGACAAGATTTCAGGAGCAAAGGCTCCAGTTCTTTGGGAGAGGGGCCGGAGGAGTGGGTGAAGTAGAAAGGAAGGCTCTCTGCTCTCTTCTCCTCCGAGTGGTCCCTGTTCCTATCCTTACCTGACCCTGGCTGTGGGATCCTTCTGGTTCTCTGCAGAGGATCCCTTTGCTCTAGGCGCTGGTTCAGAGAGACGGGAAGAAGACTCCTTTGACAGTGAAAGCACAGCCACCTTACTTAAGTGAGTTCTTGGGATTCTTCTAGCTTGCTTGCTTGCTTTCTTGGAAAGCTGAGTGTTCTGTTCCTTTGATCTTCCTTTACTGCTATTGTACCTCTTCAGACCTAAGACACTTGTCACTTACCTGTTAGTGTTATCCTTTCTCTCCTATCTGCTACCCCCTTTAGTCCTTCAGGAACGTGGGCATCTGCTGACTAGTACCTGGCCTTCTCCCAACCTCTAGTCCTCCTTCTCCCAGAAGAGTTAGCTTGCTTCTGCTGAGACGTTTACCACAGGGAGTGTGGCATCGAGAAAGGAGCACTATAGAGTGAATCAGAGAACTTATGTGCTATTTATGGTTCTATCACTACCTAACTTAAAAACTTCTTGCCCTTTCTGAGTTTGTTTCCTTATTTGTAAAATGTCACAATTGGTCTAGTGGGTCTTAAAAGCTTTCCCAACCCTAATATTTCTACCTGATTTGCTCAGCACCCGGCCTCTGCAAGACTTATCTCCATCTAGCTCAGCCCAAGCCCTGGAGGACTTGTTTCCCCGCTACACCAGCCTTCGGCCAGGACCCCCACTCAATCCCCCGGATTTTCAGGGCCTGAGAGATGCACTGGATTCAGAGCATACCCGTCGCAAGGTGAGATATAAAGACTTCCTTTTGAAAGCAGCAAAGATTAGAAATAGGGCTGACTGTTAAAAAGGGCAGAGGGTTAAGGGCCCACAAGCTGGGACTTTGCTCAAATGGGTCTTCAGGGAGACCCCCTTTCACCATCCTATCTAAAATGCCACACCTCCCCTCCCATTACTCTGTTATTTCTTTCATATAGCTTATCATAATCTGATATATCTTGCTTGTTTTGCCCTTCTAAAATGTAAGCTGCTTGTTCAGCACTGTCTTCCTAAAGTTTAGAATATACCTAACATATAGAAACACTCCATAAGTGTTTGGTGAGTGAACAATGAACTTTGTTGTTTTGTACAAAGGTTTTATAGTTGTTGATATAATGAGCTTTATCTCTTTGAACTTCAGCCTGTCTGAAGTGGGAAGAAAGAGGGATAAGGCAGAAGAAAAGTCAAAATCATTAGTTGTGTTGTCATTTTGGAACTCTCTCTTCTATTTTCAACTCCCTGGGCATGAGTGCAAGGCTTTTGCCTTTATCCTTGCTATGTTTAATCATTGTGTTCAATGAGCTTCTCAAGGCAGGAGTAACTTCCCACTCTGCAGCATGGGGTGCTGCTCCTTTACCAAAAGGCCCATGGAAATTTTTCTCAGGAGATCCAGGGAAGGGAAGAGCCTCGAGCTAAGCCCCTGCTTTCTGAGATGGCAGAGGAAGGTGTTGGAGGTCTTGGGCCTTAAGGTTCCTGCTCCAAAATTCCTGATTCTCCTCCATACCTATTCTGTTCTTGGGACAGAGCCCATTTCCCGTCTCCAGCCCATTTCCCCTTAGAGGAGCTGGAAAGTTTGGTGCTTTGGTCAGACTAAGAATGGCAATACTCAGTTTCCTTATCCTCTTCCCAGCATTGTGAGCGCCATATTCAGAGCCTGCAGACCCGAGTGCTAGAGCTTCAGCAACAGTTAGCTGTGGCTGTGACTGCTGACCGCAAGAAAGATATCATGATTGAACAACTGGACAAGGTGCCAGGGTAGCAGAATGTGGTGGATCTCTCCATGGGGTGCACCAAGGAATAGTAAATAGGGGGTGGCCAACCAACATCTCTTTGTTCATGCTAGGAGCTGGGTTAAGGTGTGGGTTTACTGACTACTGTGACTGTTAACCTTGCTTCTATGGGCAGAAAGAGGGCAAAAATATTATTTTGAAATGCCATCTGACTTTCTTCTCCTGAGACCCTGGCCCGTGTGGTGGAGGGCTGGAACCAGCATGAAGCTGAGCGCACAGAGGTACTTCGAGGACTCCAGGAAGAACGCCAGGCAGCTGAACTCACTAGAAGCAAGCAGCAGGAGGTGGGCAATATGGCATTAGAACCTAGGTCACTGATTGCTAGAATGAAGGGGGTAGAAATAGCTCTGGAATTAGGGTTCTTAACAGATTGACCTGAATCTTGCAGTAGCTGGCCTGACAATTCTCTCTTATTTCTGTTCCTTCACTGTTTCTGCTATCAAACTTGCATCACTGATGTCTTCCCAGCTCTCCCTACACCATGTAGTGTTTTTGGCCCTCAAGTAATTTAGTTAACTTTTGGTTTTAAAGTTTACATTGTTAATGCTTTTTGAAGTATAACATATAGAGATTCCCCTTAGTTCCTCTGTCCTATGTACCCCTCTCCCCAAAAGACAGTAACCCGCCTGGAACAAAGTCTTTCTGAGGCCATGGAGGCCCTGAATCGCGAGCAGGAAGGTGCCAGACTACAGCAACGGGAAAGAGAGATGCTGGTGAGAATGCTGAGTTGGGTTAATTCCAGAGGGCTATGGGCTGTTGGTGGATTGTGGGAGTTCATAACTTTAGTTGCACTAGGGCAGTATTTCCCACTCTACAAAAAGGGCTCTGCCACCAAGTAAGTTTGAGACTGCAAATTATACCCTCACTAAATTATCTGGGGAATTATTATTATTATTTTTAAATGTATCTTTATTGATTTCAGAGAGAGGAAGTGAGAAAGAGATAGAAACATCAATGATGAGAAAGTCATTGATCAACTGCCTCCTGCACACCAGCTGCTGGGGATCGAGCTCGCAACCCCGGCATGTGCCCTGACTGGGAATCAAACCTCGATCTCCTGGGTCATAGGTGGATGCTCAACTACTGAGCCACGCCAGCCAGGCTGGGGAATTATTTTAAAATATAGATTTCTGGGCCCCATACCCAGAGATTTTGATTCAGTAGATATGCAGTGGGGTTTGGGAACTTAAATATTTTCAGAAATTTCCTAGGTGATTTTGTTCAGCCAGGTTTGGAAACTCTGGTCTAGGGCATAGCCAAAAAAGGTATGGGATGAGACTCATTCACATTTCTTATTGCTGAAATGATAAGGTGATTACCCATATGAATTAGTAGCCAAGTTTGGAACTTGTTGCATGTATGACACATGCTTGCTACATGCATACTGGTACTTAAAATCTTAACAGGCTATACCCAACAATGTTGATGATGGTTGCTGGTTGGCTAGTACATGATGGTAGGCTGGATTTTTTATCCTTTGTGGAACTTCTTTTGATGATGGTGATAGCTATTGTATATTGAGTAATTACTATGTGCCAGACACTGTGCTAAATGCTTTACATACACTTTTTTTTTTTTAATATATCTTTATTGATTTCAGAGAGAGGAAAGGAGAGGGAGAGAGAGACAGAAACATCAATGATGAGAGAGTCATTGATCAAGCCCACAACCCGGGCATGTGCCCTGACCGGGAATCAAATCCTGATCACCTGGATCCTAGGTCGACGCTCAACCGCTGAGCCATGCCCGGCCGGGCTACATACACTTTTTAAAAAAAGATTTTTAAATTGATTTTTAGAGAGAGAGAATGGAAGAGGGAAAGAGAGAAACAGATGTGAGAACAATACATCCATCAGCCGCCTCCTGCATGCCCCCTACTGGGGATCAAACCCACAACCCGGGCATGTGTCCTGACTGGGAATCAAACCAGCACCTTTTTTTTTTTTTTTAATCCTCACCCAAGGAATGAGGATTTTTTTTTCCCCATTGATTTTAGAGCAAGTGGAAGGGAGGAGGCAGGGGGAGAGAGCGAGAGAAACATTGATGTGACAAAGACACATCGATTGGTTGTTTCCCACATGTGCCCTGACCAGGGGTGAAGATTAGACCTGCAACCCAGGTACGTGCCCTTGACTGGGAATTGAACCTAACATCCTCCAGTATGCGGGGGCAACACTCTAACCACTGAGAAACACTGCCCAGGGCTTGAACTAGCAACCTTTTGGTGCATGGGATGATGTCCAACCAACTAAGCTACACTGGCCAGGGCTACATATACTTTTTACTTTAATCTTTACAAGGTCGACCCTGATATTATGTCTGCCCATTTCACAGATAAGGATGTGTACCTAAGAACACATAGTAAATGACAGAGCTGGGATTCAAACTGAGATTGGAACCCAGATTTACCTATTTCTGGAATAGAAGCTCTTATCTACTATATTATAACTCACTGGGGGCTTTTGTTTTTGCTTTTTAAAAAAACACATATCTTTATTGATTTCAGAGAGAGGAAAGGAGAGGGAGAGATAGAAACATCAATGATAGGAGAGCCATTGGTCGGCTGCCTCCTGCACCCCCCGACTGGGGATCGAGCCCACAACCCCGGCATGTGCCCTGACCGGGAATCGAACCCTAATCGCCTGGATCCTAGGTTGAAGCTCATCCGCTGAGCCAGGCCTGGGCATGCGGGGCTTTTGTATTTTTAATGGACATAATTCTCAGTGGGTACATTGTATATGGGTGAGGGGGCAGTTTGCTGGTCTCTTGAGGGCATGCTGAGGATCTTGGTTTTCTCCTGGGGCTATAGGAAGAGGAAAGGCAAGCTCTGACCTTGAGCTTGGAGCTAGAACAGCAGCGGTGCCGGGCCCTGCAGGAAGAACGGGATGAGGCTCGTGCTGGGCAAATCAGTGAGCATCGACAGTTGGAGACGCTTCAGGTTGCCCTAGAAGAAGAAAGGCAGACCCGGGCCCAGCAAGAGCTCCAGCTTAAGGAACGCTACCAGGCACTGCAGGAGGAGGGCAAGGCTCAGTTGGAAAGGGAGAAGGTAAAAGCTGTAGTTGGGGAATGGGGAACATATGAAGGGCAAAAAAATTAAATGAGATGTGATGTTAGTATATGGGGTGTTGAGGACTGGGATGGAGGGTGGAAAACTATATGTGGAGACAAGATGGAGAGTGTAGGGCCAGCTAGAAGGCTTGGGCATCAAATACACGGAAGACCAAAGAGTAAGATTAAACAGAGATTAGGAACTAGATCAAATGTGGAGAGGAAAAGGAAGCCTGGGTTTTAGGGTCTTAGGGTATGGAGGTGGAGATGAATTGCAGAATAGAAGTAACCAGGAGACAGGAAATTAGGTATGTACTTAAGTTTGATTTCTCTTTCTCAGGGGAACATGCAGAGGGAAGCGCAGGCCGCCCGGGAGGCCCAGCAGCAGCTGACATTGACGCAGTGTGAGGTGCGGCGGTTGGAAGGAGAGCTGGATACGGCTCAGAGAGAGAGAGATGCCCTGCAGCTGGAAATGAGCTTGGTGCAGGTCAGGAGAAGTAGCTCTGAGGCAGAGTGACCTTTTAGGAGTTATGACAAACACATTTCTAATTAGAATTTTGATTTTTATGGGCCTCTGTTTTTATGTGTAAAATGTGTGTTAAGGACAAATTAACAAGTTTCTGAGAACAAGTCAAATCTGAGAGACTTTTTGCCCTTATTAATGGTTGATTTAAGGAGATACTCAATTTCTGGGTTAGTTAGACCAGTGTTTGAACAAACACACTTCATTCACCTAGCCCATTGAATTGGAGGACTGACCGCATGGAAACTAATTTATCAAGGAGGCCAAGGGTAAAGATGTTAGTAAACAATTTATAAATAGCAATTTGTAAGCTGCTGTGAACTGGTGCTAGATGTATCTGTGTACTTGTGCATTTAATAAGCCTGTTAAATAGCCTCTCTATGAAAACTCTGTGCTAGGAGCTGGGGCTAGTCCTCACCAATAAGGAGCTCACCAGCTAGATGGGGAATTTTTCTAGTGCACACTTTTTTTTTTTTTTTTTTAATATATCTTTATTGATCTCAGAGAGAGGAAAGGAGAGGGAGAGAGAGATAGAAAGATCAATGATGAGAGAGTCATTGATCAGCTACCTCCTACATGTCCCCTACTGCAAGTCGAGCCCACAACCCGGGCATGTGCCCTGACCGGAAATCGAAGCCCAATCTCCTGGATCCTACCTAGGTTGATGATTAGCCGCAGAGCCACACCCGGCTGGGCTCAAATAATTTCTTAATTCCTTCCCCTCTCTCTTTTGCTTCTGGTACTCCTATGGTGCAAATGTTGATAGGCTTGTATTTTTGTTTTGTTTTTAAACCATTGTCAATGTCTGCTCTTTTTTTGTTTTGACTTAATTTATCTTTATTGTTGAAAGTATTACACATGTCCTTTTTTACCCCCATTGATCCCTTCCACCCTGCACACCACCCCTCCTCCAGGCCTTCACCACACTATTGTCTGTGTCCATGGGTTATGCATAGATGCATAAAAGTTCTTAGGTTAATTCCCTACCCCACCCCCACCTTCCCTCTGAGATTCGTCAGTCTGTTCCATGCTTCTATGTCTCTGGATCTATTTTGTTCATCAGTTTATTTCATTAGAAGTAAGATCATGTGATACTTATCTTTCTCTGACTGGTTTATTTCTCTTAGTATAATACTCTCCAGGTCCCACCATGCTGTCTCAAAGGGTAAGGAATTCTTTTATACAGCTGCATAGTATTCCATGGTGTAAATGTCCGAGAAGATGCTTGATATGATTTTATTCTTCTTGAACTTGTAGAAACTTGTTTTGTGTCCTAACATGTGGTCTGTCTTTGAGAATGTCCCATGTGCACTTGAGAAGAATGTATATTCTGTAGCTTTGAGGTGAAGTGTTCTGTAAATGTCAGTTAAATTCATCTGATCTAGTGTATCATTTAGAGTCACTGTTTCCTATTCTGCCATTTTTCATGACATCACTCTATTTTTGTTTTTTAATTCTATTTTCTAAAAATAAAACACTGCCAGAAAACATTATTAATATTGTTCTATAAAGTCAATATACATTTAGAGGTGACTACATAATTACTCCTTTCTTTGCTCTTTTTCCATTTCTTGAACTCAGATCTTCCATCTGGAATCTTTTTCTTGATGTCAAAATCTCTTTCATTTATTTATTTTAGTTTGAAAATATCTTTATTTTACATTCATTTTTGAAGGAATTCTTGGGTTGGCAGTTATTTCAAAATATTGAAAATATTCTGGTTTTCATTGTTGAGAGGTGAACTATCAGTTCATCACTCATAATTTAAATTTTTGTCTTTGTTTTTATTAGTTTTACTTGGCTGTGCTTAGTGTGCATTTAAAAAATCCTTTATGGAATTCTTTAGGCTTCTTGAAATAGATTGGTGTCTTTCATAAGTCTGGAAAACTCTCAGTCATTATCTCTGCATATTGCCTCTGCTCCATTGTCTCTGCCATATCTTTCTAGACTCTGATTAAATATATGTTAACCCCTGTATCTATGTTGCTCACTCTTTGTTTCGTATTTTCCATTTTTTGTGTTTTAATGCTCACTCGGGGTAATTTCCTATCTACCTTCCAGTTCACTAATTCTCTATTTAACTTTGTCTAATCTACTGTTAACCCACACATTGAGTTTTTAATTTTTTATTTTATGAAGTACTATTTTATTTTCAAATATTAATTTTCCATAGTTTCTTGTTCTCTGATATTTTCAAGTATGTCTTTAATTACTTTAAACACAATTTTATCCTCTGTAGGTGATAATTTCAATATCTAAAATGTTTGAGGATCTTTTTCTGTTGTCTCTTGTTTTTGCTGGCTTTCCTGGAGTCCAGTTTTTTTTGGTTATTTTTAACCATGTGTTGGACCTTGTATTTGAAAAATTGTAGGAATAATTTGAGGCTTACAATGAAAGTACTTTGCTCCAGAGAAGATTTGCATTTGCTTCTACCAAGTCCTGAGAGACACTATAAGTCCATCACCAATTTAAATTAAATTTTCAATGGTTGGGATTACTCAAGTTGAGCTTCAATTTTGAGGAGGGTGTTCCACTTCTGGTTCACTTTCACCTTGAGGATGAAGCTCATTTGAGTCTCAGCTTATTGTGAATAGAGTCTCCAGTTAGACTCCCCAACTTATGTGGGCCTTGGCCTTTGATTTCTGATTTTCCCTTGAAACTCGATCAAAATAAAGGTTTTAATTTTCTAGGGTAGGTAAATGCCTACAGGGCAAAAATGGCTGTCTACCATGCTTGCTAGCATGGCTAGGTGCTCTCTCTCTTTCACCCTTTGGCCTGTTGATTCTATACTGTTTTATTACCTCTTTGATGCTTTTTAGGAAGATTTTCTATATAGAGAGAAAAATAGAATTAAATTTTTAAATTTTATTTAATTTGTTTGTTTTTGTGCAGCAGGAGAGTTAATCTGAATAACTTAACCTGCTAGTACTAGAAACAGGAGAATCTAATTGCTTTCTTCTTATACTCTGAAATAGTCTGTAAGGTGTGCTTCTTGAATATTTGATATTTGGTGACAGATTTTGCTTCTTATTTAATGTTTATGGAGATATTTAGGCTTTTTATTTCTTCTTGAATTATTTTTGGTACACTCACATTCTCTCTGTCACTCCATATATGTTCATTTCAAGTCTAAATTTTTTAATTTATTGACTTAAACTTGTTCATAATTTTATCTTTTCAACGTTCATGGTGTCTTTTCTATTTTTTATCCTGATACTTATTTGTGTGTGATTTCTCTCATCTTCTCTTTTTAAAGCCATCTTACTTGTAGTTTAATTGAATATATTTTCAGAGAATCTACTTATGGCTTGGCTTTTTTTTTTTTTTCTGTTTTATTAATATCTATACTTTATTTCATTCCTTATTTTTTTTTGTTTTGTTTAGTTGTTCATTTCAAAATCTTCTTAAGATGGACGTTCCCTTATTCATTTTAGCCTTCTTTTCTAAATTTCTGTGTAAGTATTAATTTAAGTGCATCCCACAACTTATCCTATGTAGTATTTTCCTTATTGTTTGGTTCTGAATAATATTCAGTTTTTTATATTACTGTTTTTTATCTCCTGGATTATTTCCAAACATATAGTGCTTTTCTGATTATGTTTTTATTATTGATTCATAGTTTACCTGCTTTGTGATTAGAGAGCATGGTCTTTTAAAAAATTACTTTTTTATGTATATTCCTACCCAACTTTTTGTTGCAAAATATTTCAAACTTAAAGAAATGTTGCAGTATAGAATAACGAATATACTTAGATTCATCAATTTCATATTTTGTTACATTTGTCTGTTGTCTGTACTTCTCCCCCCGCTTTGGCCCTCTCTTCTATTCCCTCCCTCTTCCTCTTTCTCCCTTCCCCACTTCATATCATTTGAGAGTTTCTTTTGGACATCATGAGAGAATATGCTTTTTATATAATTTAAATTTTTTGAGACTTATTTTATCTCCTAATATGTGGTCAGCTTTTCTAAATGTTTCATGTGTGCTTGAAAATATGTATAGTGTTTGTAGCGTTTGGGTGCAGTTTTTATTTGTGTCTAGTTTGTTAATTGTGCTGTTTAAACCATTATATCCATATTGATTTTTTTTCCTATTAAATCTCCCTTAGTGTGGATTTGTCTATTTCTCCTGCAGTCTGCTAATTTTGCTTTATACATCTTGTGGCTATATTATTAGATGCATATGAATTTTAAAATTGCCGTATCGTTTCCTGGTAATTGCATGTTTTATTCTCAGGAGGTGACTCTCTTTATATCTTTTATAATGCTTTTTGCCTTAGGGTTTATTTTTCCTTAATATTAATAGAGCTATACCAGCCTTTTTTAAAAAAAAAATAGAATTTTTTGCGGGGGGGGAGGGGGAAGAGATTAATCAGAGAACTTACATGCATATATGCATAACCCATGGACACAGACAATGGTGTGAAGGAGGCCTGGAGAGGGGGGAGTGTACAGGGTGGAGGGGATCAATGGGGGGGAAAAGGGGACATCTGTAATACTTTCGACAATAAAGATAAATTTTTTAAAAATAGAATTTTCCTGGCAAATATTTTTCTAAATCTTTTTACTTTCAACTTTTATAGATTTGTCTTTTAGCCAGAGCATTAGGTTCATTAACATTTAATTTATTTATTCATAGGTGGATCTGTGCTCTACTTTATATCTTATTTTGTCTTGCCTATTAGTATTTATTTCTTCCCTCTTCCTTGTATCTTTTATTTTAGATTCATTACTTTCTGCTCAGTTTTCTCATTGACGATTTTTTCCTCAGCTAGTTCAAAGTCATAAGCTCAGTTTCTGTTGTTCGTTTGTTTGCTTGCTTGTATAGGGTTACTTTAGGAGTAATAACATGCATACTCAAATTATCAAAGCGTACTAATCAGAAGTAAATATCAAAGACAAGGACAGGAGCCAGAGATCTACATGGGTGGGTCAGGGTAGAATTCTCGGAGAACTTTAAAGAATATCTAAAAAATATAATAAAAGTTATCTGTAACAGAAGTTCAAATAATACAAAAGTAAGAAGTATTGGTTGCCTCCTCTTATCACACCTTTTGGTGTGTCTCCTTCCAGAGCCATCTCATACATGAGCCTATGGGTTGGTGCATTAAAAATATGTGAACATGCTATGTATTTGCTGCAACTTGTTTGTTTTTTAACCTCATAATATATTATAGATATCTTTCCATGTCAATACATACAGATGTATATCATTATTTTTAAGGGTTAGATAATATTGCAATGAACAGATGCTTACTTAAGCATTTTCCTTTTGAAGAGAAGTTTACATTGATACCAATTTTTCACTGTAAAAACAGTGCTGCAGTGAACATCAGTGTGCATAAATCTTTGGCACCCCTTCTGTAGCACAGATTCCTGAAAGTGGAATCGCTGGCTTAAAGGGAGTGTATATTAAATTTTTTCATTAAAGAAATTAGATAAGATATCTAGAGTAGTCAAAATCAAAGAAACAGAAAGTAGGATGCTGGTTGCCAGGGCAAGGGGAGGGAAAAATGGGGAGTTGTTATTCAGTGGGTATAGAGTTTCAGTTTTACAAGATGAAAAAGTTCTAGAAATGTGCACAACAATGTGAATATAGTTAACACTACTCAAATTTATATTTAAAATGGATTAAGAGGATAAATTTCATATGCGTTTCTTACCACAATTAAAATTTTGTTTTTTTAAATTTTAGGTTACTGTAAGAGTTTGGTATGACTGGGACATATTTGGGAAAGATAAGGTAGATGGGTGGTGGGAGATCAAAAAGGGCCTTATAAGCCATTTTAAGCAGCCAGAACTTTATTTTTTAAGCAATTGGGGCATTTGAAGGGTTTCAGTAAATTGAGCATTTTCATATTTTAGAATATTCACTTAGGCATGAAGTGGAAGATCTATTGGGGCCAAAATGGGAGAGGGGAAAGGGAACAGTAGAGGCAGGGAGGTAAATTAGACTTGAAATAATATTGAATTAATGTAGTAGTGAGTGGAGGGTAAATTAGATGTTAAGGAAATAGAATGTACTGACCAGTTGGAAGGGGTAAAGTAGGAGGAGTCAAGGATAACTCCAGGTTTCAAATAGTTTGTGTGTTTCAGTGGAGAGTGGTGCCATTAACGAAGGCAAGAAATATAATAGGGACAGAAGGTTTGAGGGTAAAAAAACAAATGATCTCATTTGGGATGTATTGTTTTTGAGGTGTATCCAAATAGAGCTATTCACTAGGTTACTGGGTATATGGTGTTAAAGCCTAGAAGAAAGGTCTAGGCTAAAGAGAGCTTTAAAACATGTTTTAAGGTATAAATGGTAGCAAAAAACATGGCCTAAAGGGCAGACATTTATTACATACATGTGAAAGCATCAGTGACCAGAGTGTTAGTGTATGGTCTAAAGCAGACTGAGGACAGAACTCAAGGAAGCATTCAGCCTTTATGGACAGATGGAAGAAGAGCAATCAGCTGAGTCTGAGGAGCAGTCAGATAGAATGAAAACACGGAGATGGTGACAGGTGGCATCATGGGAGCCAAGGGAAAATGGTTTTAGAAGGAAGAATTGGTAGAAGTGGCAGATGTTGCAGCCAGATCACGTAAGACTGAGAAATCACCACTGTTTGTATTTAGAAATTAAATTCTTTGCCATGAAGTATGTTAAAAGTAGAAATCAGATTTCAGTGGGTTGAAAAATATGAGGTGAGAAAATGGAGAGAGTGATATAGACTGATTCTGCTTTAGGAGGAAGGGACACTGACATTTATTGAATGTTTGCTGGGTTTCAGGTACTGTTATCTCTGACTCATAACAGATTTGATTGTTCTACCTGACATTTCTACATTTCTTTTCTTTTTATTTATTTATTTTTTGTTAATCCTCATCCGAGGATATTTTTTCCATTGATTTTTTTTTTAATTTATTTTTTTTTTAATTTTTGTTTAAAATATTACAAATGTCCCTTTTTCTCCCCAATGACCTGTTCTACCCTGTCCCCTCCCCCTCCCCAGTCCCTCTCCCACCATCATCCGTGTCCTTGGGTTGTGCACATATGCATACAAATTCTTTGATTGCTCTCTCCCTCCACCCACCCACCCTCCCTCCCTCTGACATTCCTCAGTCTGATCTGTGCTTCCCCGTCATTGAACCTATCCTGTTCATCTATTGATTTTTAGAGTGGAAGGGAGGGAGGGTGGGGAGAGAGACACACATCGATTGGTGGTTTCCCACATGTCCCCCAAGAGAGGCTGGGGATTGAACCTGCAACCCAGGTACGTGCCCCTGACCAATAATTGAACCCACAACCTTTTGGTGCATGGGCCAACACTCTAACCACTGAGCCACACTGGCCAGGGCTCTAACATTTCTTTTGGTTAAAAAAATACATTTCTTTTGTCCAGAGTCATTTTCACATTTGTGTACTTGTACAGTGTGAGTACCTCATAATCTAAATGGAAAGGGAACCTCTTTCATTCCTTTTGGCAAAATTCTTGTTCCTCATCCCTTGGGTATGTGGCGGGAAATATTGGCACGGGGATTTTTTGGTCCACATTATATTCTCCATCCTCTTAATTACAACCAGAATTGAGCTATTAACCTACCCTCCTTCTCTCCCAGGCCCGGTACGAAAGCCAGAGGATCCAACTGGAGTCAGAGCTGGCTGTGCAGCTGGAGCAGCAGGTGACAGAGCGGCTGGCACAGGCTCAGGAGAGCAGCCTGCGACAAGCAGCCTCCCTGAGGGAGCAGCACAGGTACGCGGGTTACTGGATGCTGCCGTCCTCAGCCACACAGGTGTTGTTAGTGCCCTGCCCATACCCTCTCAGATCCCTTTATCATTGTCCAACATGCTGGCTCCGTCAGCGAGGACCCAAGTCTGTGCGACAGCTGCCTGCAGGTGCACTTAGAGAGCCAGAGTGCTTGACGATTTTCATTCCACAGGGCTAGCCCTTACCCAGTAACTGATGGGTGCAGGAATATAAATTTCCCATCTACAGAGCTGCCCTGCGGGATTGAACTTCCTTCCCATCCCAGTCTCACTTCCCCTCACCCCCATTTCCCTACCAATTTTTTTCTGGAAATGTTTCTTAAATGAATCATCTTCCCATAAATCCTCATCTCTGTCTCTGACTCTGGGAACCCATCCTAAGGTACCGGCTTTGACCTTACCTCTTTCCTGAGCCCACTGAGCTGTGCCATGCTGGCTGCCTGTGGCTGGCTGTCTCTCGCACACTTTCTGGCTTTTTCTCATTTGATTACTTCTGTCTCCAGATTCAGTTCTCTTTTCTCAACTGTGTCCTCTTAGGAAGCAGCTGCAGGACCTAAATGGACAGCACCAGCAGGAATTGTCCACTCAGTTGACTCAGTTCAAGGTGGAAATGGCAGAACGAGAGGAAAGACAGCAGCAGGTGGCTCAGGACTATGAGCTCAGGTACTGGTCCTTGGAGTAGCCCTTTTAGGCTTGTCTCCTTCCTGCACATAGAGCCCAAACTGGGAATGGTGAGAGCTGCCCCCTGTCCTCTTCTACATTGGCTCCACTCCTTTCAGAATTTCCAAGGTCTGTCTGACATTCCGTTCTGGTTCCACTTATTCTCCAAGTCTTTGCTTTCTCAAAGGCTACCTACATCAGCTCTCCCATCTTCTCTTCAGACTGGCCCGGGAGCAAGCACGAGTGCGGGAACTGCAGAGTAGGAACCAGCAGCTGGAGGAACAGCGGACCGAGCTGGTAGAGCGACTCCAAGCCATGCTGCAGGCCCACTGGGAGGAGGCAAACCAACTGCTCGGCACCTCTACCCTGCCTTCTAACCCCCCAGTAGGCATTACCCCTTAAGCTAAGCTGCTCAAAGTTGTGTTTGGGTCCCTTTGCAAATCTAGCTTCCTCCCAAGGGAAGTCTTAAGTTCAGGTCCTTGGACCTGCATTTAAAAAAAAAAAAGTGGACTTTCCCCAGAAATAACTGTCTCATGAAAAGAAATCTTTTTTCCCATGGCCATAGCTCACCCAGACTGGCCACATTGCATTGGCCTAACTCTCTTCTCCCAGCCCAAGAGGTGATGAGGAACACATGATAGTTTTGCCAAATGGTGGTTGAATTATGATGTTAAGGGCCAAAATTGTTGCTAAGTCCTGCCCTAGAGTAGGCTTGAGAGTCTCACCCTGACCTGTCTTACGTTGGCATCTCCTACTTCTTTTAATTATGAAATTTTTATTATAAGCTAAAATTTTTTTTGGAATAGGTAGTAATATGCACATGGTAAGAAAAAAAAAATCCAAACAGGTCAAAAAGGTACACAGTGAAAAGTAATCTCCATCCCATTTCTGCACCTCAGTCTGCCAGTTACTCTCCCAAAAGGAGCCACTGTTACTGATGTCTTGAGTGCTCCCCCACAAATGGTAGCCTTCTATGCAAGGTTGTATAATTTTTTATTTAACTCAGTACTTATTGGTGGAATTTAAAGTTGTTTTCTATAGTTTGCATCTACAAACTGCAATAAATATCATTAATATATGTTTTTGTGCAAGTGTATCTATAAAATTTCTACAAATGGAATTGTAAGATCAAAAATAAGCTTTTTAAAATTTGATAGATATTATCAAATCTTCTTTTAAGGAAATTCTACTAATTTGCTATCTTATTTAAAGTGTCTGTACCATGTTTCTTAAATGCACTGGGCTTTGACCCTTCTTTCTATCTCCCTCTTATACTCAGGCCCCGGCTGCCAGCTCCTCCAGCCCTGGGCCTCAGGAACGAGAGAAGGGGGAGAGGAGGATCTGGACTATGCCTCCCATGGCTGTGGCCCTAAAGCCTGTATTGCAGCAGAGCCGGGAAGCAAGGGATGAGCTGCCTGGAGTGCCGCCTGTTCTCTGCAGCTCCTCCCCAGATCTTAGCCTCCTATTGGACCCCACTTTCCAGAGCCAACATTCCTTCCAGCCCCTGGAGCCAAAGCCAGATCTCACTTCAGGTAACTGGGGACAGACATCATTGGGGTTCCCCTTACATGCACTAATTGGCTCCCTCTTACCTAGCTTCCTTTCTGTCTGGGGCTTGAGTATTTAGTTTCCCAGATGTCTGAGTGACCATAGGTTGCAAGGAGCAGAAATCTGCTCAGGTTGGTTTGAATAAAGGCAGTGAGATCTCATGGAAATGTGATATAGCTGGACCTAATGAGACCTGGAGTTTGGATCCAGCAGTGCTATCAGGAGCTAAGGCAGCTACTCCTCTTCAATTTGGGCTTGCTTGCATGGGCTCTTGACTGCTTCTCCCTGCACGTCTGGTCCTCTCTTGGTAGACCAGCACTTTCTCTCACTCAAGGCTCTAGCTCTCTTAACTTTGCCTCGCACATGGATTTGACCAGCCATGACACTGATTCCAACCAAGACTCTAGGTAACCTTATATAGACCATGGTGTCTCTGTTTCTTAGGTCCAATTTGAAGAGAGGCGATCTGATGAGTTGACAACAATCCCTTGGATTGGCTAACCTTGGGAGTGGTGTCCACCCTGGTTTAGTCATCTGCAACTTGGGTGGATGGGGGTGCTCTGTGTGGTGCAAACATGACAACCCAGGTTGAATTAAGAATGAGGGATGCCCTGACCAGTGTGGCTAATTTGGAGTGTCGTCCTGTGCACCAAAAGGTCATGGGTTTGATTCCCAATCAGGGCACATATCCAGGTTGCTGGTTTGATCCCCTGTTGGGTGTGTGCAGGAGGCCAATTGATGTTTCTCTCTCACTTTGATGTTTCTCTTTCTCTCCCCCTCCCTTCCTTGCCCTAAAATCAATGAAAACATATCCTCTGTTGAAGATTTTTTTAATTAAAAAAAAGAATGAGATATGAATTATATCACAATTTTAAATATAAAAATTATGTAATAATAAAAACGAATGAGGGCGTGTTCTGGTGAAGGGACCAAAACATGTCTATTAATCCTAAACCATTCTGAGTATTAGTTTCTCTTATTTAAGTAGTTTGTGGTGGTATTTATTTATTTAGAGTCTGAGTACCACAGCTTTCCCCTCCTGTCTATACTTCTTAGAATTCAGTTGTTCCATCTCTCAGTCCCCTTCAGCCCTTCCCTCCAGCTATTTTAATTTTTTGTTATCTTCTTGCTGCAATGTCTCTCCTATATTTAATAGGCCTCTTTTTTTCTGGGCGTTTGGTGAGTTGAGTTGTGGAGGAACCTGCAACATACACGTGTGCTTGTGTGCACGCACACACGTTTCATTTTACAACTGGGAACTTCTCTGCAGTTGGGGCCTTCCATTCCAATCAAAGAGCAGAACGGCCATTCCCTGAGGAAGATCCTGGGTCAGATGGGGATGGATTCCTAAAGCAAGAGCTGCCACCTCCTCCTCAGCTGGAGGGCCTCAAGCATTTTTTGCACCAGGTAAGAAAGGGCCCACTCATCCCACCTTATTTTCTTCTTCCTTCCTCATTTTCTCTCCCTACTCTAGGAGTCCAGGGCTCTGGCTTCATCTCCCTTTTAGGACTGATACTTTGTCCCAGCTTCTTACTCTCCCAGTCTAATTCCTATCTCGTAAGTCCTTTCTGGAACTTAGGTGACCAACCTTAGCTCTTCCTGCCCCAGCCTTTGCTTCCTTCAGATATCTAAGCCTCTTTCTTTGTTGGTCTTGAGGGAATCTTACTATCTTGTCCCCCCAGCTGCTGGAGACAGTACCCCAGAACAATGAGAACCCCTCTGTGGACCTGTTACCCCCTAAGTCTGGTGAGTGCCAGCTCTAAAGAAGGTTGGGGCTACGCCTGGAAAAGGTGGAAGTGGGTTACCTGGGAAGGATTTTAGGAGCTGGTAAAGTGATGAAGACTAATAAAGGCCAGGGCATAGGACCTCCTTGGCTCTTTAGCCCATTTCCTGATTCTTTGATTTCTTTCCTTTTGCTAGTTCCCCTGACTGTCCCATCTTGGGAGGAAGCCCCTCAAGTGCCACGCCTCCCACCCCCTGTCCATAAAACTAAAGTACCGTTAGCCATGGCATCTAATCTTTTCCGGGTCCATGAGCTTCCCTCAACCCATCTACAGAGCAGCGGTCCCAGCAGTGGCTCCCCAGAGAGGGGTAAGCAGGTCATGGTTTACTGGGAGATAAAAAGGGAAGGGGCTGGGTGTGGAGCCAGTACTTGGAACAAAGGCCCTTCTGGGTTCCTAGGGAGGTGGGATGAGGGCTGGGGAGAGGAGGCCTAGGATGACCACCATTACTGATACGTCTTTAGGTAGAGATGGGCTCACATCCTCGAGGCAGCTGATGGAGATGTCTCAGCTCTTACGACTATACCAAGCTCGGGGCTGGGGGGCACTGCCTGCTGAGGATCTGCTGCTCTACCTGAAGAGGCTGGAACATAGCGGGTACCAGTCTGGGAGGGAAGGGAGGAAGGGTTAGGTGGGTAGAGTCTGGATTGTGGGCAGGCAAGTGGATCAGGCAGAGAAGGAAAGGCATGTGTATGTTGTCCACGGAATACTCTGTTGTCCTTTTCTGGGGAAGAAAGTGGGGGTGAGATGTACGTACATCAGCAAGTCTCCTTCCTGCGTCTCACTGCTCCCACCTTTCTTTTGTCTCTTCCTTTCTACTTTGTTTTTTTCTTTACTTCTAAAAAAGTCTCTGTGCAGCGTCTTTCTCCCTTAGTTTTTTCTTTGCCCTGCAGCTCTTACCCCTGAGTCCTAGCTTGTGACTACCTAGCGTAACTCAGTATTTGAATCTGCTGGTATCTCCTCGTGTTCAATTCCAGCTCTATCTTGTTTATTCTTATTCTTAAGAGACAGGGTTGGAGAGAGTGGGGGGCTGCTCCCGCATCCTCACCCCTTGATTTGTATGGCAGGACTGACAGACGAGAGGATAGCATCCCAAGAAGGAACACAGACTCCCACTTGGGTGAGATCCCCCGGAAAGAGGTGAGCGAAAGCAGGGCGGACGAGGAGGGTGGAAGGGCTCTCGCTGACCAGTCCCTCCGACTCTGCACGCCCTGGCTGGCTCCGTCCTCTGTGGCCTGTTCCCATTTTCTGTAGTGTGGTCACTCCCCTTTGCCGAATGCTCCTGGCCTTCTCCATGACGCCTTTCCTCGGTGGGGTGGGGTGGTCAGGGTACACAATGCTGACTTTCTCTTCTCTTTCCTTCAACTCTCAGATTCCTTCCCAGGCTCTCCCTCGCCGCCTTGCCACAGTCCCTAAGACTGAAAAGCCTCCAGCACGCAAGAAAGGTGGACACCCTGCCCCTACTAGCGTGAGGAGTCGGGCAGGAATCTGGAGATAAGTCCCTGCCCTTTCCCCTCTTTTTTGTTTTCTTCTTATTACTATTTTAATAAATGCTCAATAGTCTGCATTAGAGTCTGTGACTCTTAGGAATTTGGCAAATGGAAGTTTTGTAGGAAACTATTTTGTAAGGAACCTTATTTTATTCTGTTTGAGTATGTTTTTTATATGTTACGTTTCTATTTTATAGTCTGTGGAAAAAGACATGAAGACAGTCTTATGGCTAGATTGGTGAAGTTTTAATGAGCTAAGGTTCAATGTTTTGAAAATAAAGCCCACAGAGTGATTAGCTCTGGTTGGTAGTATAATTTTGAATGATTTTTATTTTCTTTATACATTCCTGTGTCCTCCAAATTTTCTAAAACAAATATGTATTATCAATCAAAAAAACCAAACTTTTAATAAAAGAGTAAGTTATATAAAGAGTTTGAGTAAAAATTTAATTGTTAGAGAGACAGATCTCTCTTTTAAGAACAGGTAATGATATTAAGATACAACTTTTTTAAAAAATTTATTTTAGAGAGGAAGAGGGAGAGGGAAGGAGGGAGAGAGAAACAGCAATTGGTAGCTTCCTGTACACGCCCCAACCTGGGATCGAACCCTCAACCTAGGTGTGTGCCCTGACTGGGAATCGAACCTGCAACCTTTTGGTGTATGGGACAATGCTCCAACCAACTAAGCTACCTGCTGAGTGAGTGTTTTGAGGGACATAATTTACTAGATTCTGTGAGGCCCTTCTGTTTGCTCCTGAATTATTTGGTTAAATCCAGAATAGACATGATAGAATATAGACTCATATAGCATTTCATACTGATAAATGTTTAGGTCTTATTTCATTCCACCTAAAAGTAACTTTCTAGCCCCTGAAAGAGGGAAAAAAGGAAGAAAAGATAAACACACCTGACCAGCAGCTGTATTGGTTCTCCTGCCCCAACTCTGGCCTGGACAGCATGGTCGTCAGTCTAACTCAGGACTTCTCCCCCTGGCAAAGAAACAAGAGGCACACTCGCACAGGCATAGCACTAGGCTCGGGGACCTTTCAATCTGTCTCTTCACCTGCCTGTGGAAATGTTTGCTTTTCTATTTTTTACCTCAAGTGCATAAAATTGATTTGACCAAACTCTGTGACTTATGGAACAGTATAATTTTGGTAGCAGAGGGTTTTATACCATTTTTAAAAGCTGGCAAAATGAACACCCAGTCTTATTTCATTATCTCTTGGATTCCAAGTTGCCACCATCAGTCAGCATGCCCTACATTTTTCTTAACATTAAAGACAGTCAGGAGAATATTTTCCAACTCCCCAGAACAAAATCAGAAAAGGGCAGAGTGCTGACTTAACCATTTTGTGAGCTAATTATTTTGATTTTTTGAAAATATGTTGTATCCACATTAAAAGTCTGCTTCTTCAAATACCGCCAAGGGGGCTGGGGAGGAGAAAACCGGCAGTCAAGCAGCCCCCCATTTTCCCCAATAATTGTCTTGGAAATATTTTGAGAGAGGAAAAAAAGATTTTTGGAGCTCTGTAAAAGCCCACATTTAGACAACATGGATGCATCCTTAAAACTCAAGTTTCACTTGGTATAGACAGGGTGTGATATGGGACTTTGTCTCCTGAGAACTCCCACAGCTACTTGGTATTGGTAGGGGAGGTTCTGGTGGTAGAATATGTTAGAGTAAAGGCTAAGCTGTTATAACAAAGAAACCCAATGGTACAGTGGCTTTGGGGCAAAGTTTATTTTCCTGGTAATGGTCCAGAGTAGTGGGGTGGTCCTGCTGCATATGGTCACCTACGTCTCAGGTTTCTTCCATCTTATTGCTCTGCTCTCCCCTATATCAGTGTTGTTATTTGTGTTGTTGAAGCAAGATCATTGTCATGGGGGACTCTCCGCTGGCAAGAAGGGAAAAGAGCCATGTCCAATGTCTTAAGACCCACACTTGGAAATACCACACATCAATTTTGTTTTTATTTCATTGGCAAGACCTTGGTCACATGGCCACACCTGACTGCAAGAGAGACTCGAAAATGTAGCCTAGCTGGCTGCCAGGCATGCAGCTATAACTCTATTACTGTGCAATAGATCTCCTCAGGAGGAAGTAAGAATAAATTTTGGTGGACAACTAGCAATCAATGTTGACTGTGCAGATAATGAAAAAATGTGCCAGACCATGTAAATTCATCCGTGTCAAGCATTGCTGAGGATGTAGAGCAATAGAACCCCTGTTATGCTCTGCTGGTGAGAGACCCAGGAGAGGAAACGCAGATCACTTTGGGAAAGGTTTTGGCACTGTGTAGGAAATGTGATGGTGCTCACACCTTACAATGCAGTGAAGCCGTCCCTGCGGAGGTGCCCTAGAAAAACTTGCCTGTGTGTGTGCCAGGAGACAAATATAAGAATGTCACAGTGAAACCTGCAATTCAATGTCCATCAGCAGTGGTGGATTCATATAATGAAATACCACACAGTAGTACAAATGGATGAGCTAAAGTTACATGCATCAATATGGATGAATTTACAAACATAATGTTGAGTGGGAAAAGCAGATTGCAGAAGAAAATATCCAGTACACTGTTTATGTAAAATTTGAAAACAATCACAGCACAGTCTAGTCCCGCATGGGAGGAGGGGGCCCTCACAGGGGGCAGCTGGCTCAGTGTTGGAGGTGAGAAGCAAGTCCATTGGCAGGGGCGGGGTGAGAGAGGGCATCTGTGTGAGGATGTGGTGGGAGACTGTTACATACGGGGGACTGATCAAATACGTAAATATATTATGAACAATGTTAGCTAGGTTTCTCACTGTTGAAGAAAGGATTTATAAATTGGAAAGGGAGAAAACTAGAATGAATTCTGTGGGGTTGAGTTAGAATTGAATGCATCAGTGTAGACTTGTGGTCTTCAAAATAGATATGGAAGTACATATAAATGTAAACTGGTATATGTACACACACACACATATTCCCGAGCAATATCCTGTATTTTCCTAGGATTGCTCTAACAAATTATCACAAACTGTGTGGTATTACAGAATGGACATTTATTCTCACAGTTCTGGAGGCTAGAAGTCTGAAGCAAGGTGTTGGCAGGGCCACGTTCTCTGAAGGCTCTCGGGGAGGGTACTTCCTTACCCTCTTCCTAGCTTCCCCCAGGGGTTACCAGTGATCCTTGATGTTCCCTGGCTTGTAGACACATCAATCCAATCTCTGCCTCTGTTGTCACATAGTGTTTTCTCTGTCACCCTGTGTCTTCACATGCCCTTTTTATTTCTTTAATCCTTATTTGAGGATATTTTTTCCATTGCTTTTCAGAGAGAGTAGAAGAAAGAGAGGGAGAAACATTGATGTGAGAGAGACACATCGATTGGTTGCCTCCTGCAGGCATCCTGACCTCGCCAGGGATTGAGCCTGCAACTGAGGTATGTGCCCTTGCCTGGGAATCGAACCCATGACCCTTCGGTTTGTGGGCCAATGCTCTAACTACTGAGCCAAACCAACCAGGGCTATAATTCTTTTTGGCATTATTTTGCTATATCAGGGACTTCAAAAATTTTTTAAAGAGCCCTGGCTGGGTAACTTAGTTGGTTACAGCATGGTTCCCACTCCAAGGGTGTGAGTTTGATCCCCAGTCAGGACACATACAAGGAGCAACCAATGAATACATCAATAAGTGGAACAACAAATCAATGTTTCTCTCTCCCTTCCTCTTTCTCTCTCAATAATTTAAAAAAAAAAAAAAAAAAAAAAGGCCTTATGTTCTGGAAAGCTTATTCTCATTAAAACTTTAATTTTTCATGTGGTACCACTTTTTACTGTTTGAATTTTATTTTTACCATGAACATGGCTTTCCTTTTTAAATTATAATGTAATAATAATATCTAATAGTCAAGAGTTGGTGAACAAAATGTCTAGCATCTGTGCTGAGATGATTTAAGGCTGGCTCTGCGCTCCAAAGCCAGGATTTCCAACCACGTTTTGGCCTCAGCACTGAGGCTGCAGTTGTGTTGCATCAGTGCAGGCAGTCAGTGCTGCTGATGTTGACAATTTATCACCCCTGCCTTTTGGGTTGACTAGGGAAGAACTACCAACAGCCACAAATTGAGTGTTTGTGTGCAGCAAAGTATGAAGATTCCTTTGTATCGGGGTGGGGGGTGTCTCTGGTGAGGGTAAACATGGGACATGAATATTTATAGGTTGTATTAGTCAGGATTCTCCAGAGAAACAGAACCGACAGGATGTGTGTGTGTGTGTGTGTGTGTGTGTGTGTGTATAAATATATATACAGAGAGAGAGACTTATTTTAAGGAATTGGCTCACATCATTGTGGAATCTTGGCAAGGCCAAAAATCTGCAGGGTAGGCCTGCAGTCTGGAGACGGGTAAGAACTGCAATTCGAGTCCAAAGGCAGTCTGCTGACAGAGTTCCTTCTTGCGTGGGGAGGTCATTCTTTCTATTCAGGCCTTCAGCTGGTTGGATGAACCCACCACATTATGGAGAGCTATCTGCTTCAACTCAGATATTTAAATGTTAATCAGCTGATAATAGAAAATCTCCCATAAGCTGTTAGGGATGACAGCATGCCAGATTCTGGTTCAGTCCCTATTATAAATCGTCCTTGACTTTTTAATGTGTATTTTCCCCCCTTTAAAGAGAGAGGAAGGGAGAGTGAGAGAGAGGAAAACATTCATGTGAGAGAGAAACATCTATCAGTTGCCTCTCGTTCATGCCCGACCAGGACCAGGTATTGAACCTGAAACCTGGGTATGTGCCCTGACCGAGAATCAAACCCATGACCCTTCCATGCACAGGACAATGCTCTAACCAGCTGAGCCACACTAGAGAGAAATATCGAGGTGGGAGAGACACATCGATTGGTTGCCTCCCGCACGCACCCTGGGATCGAGCCTGCAACCGAGGTACGTCCCCTTGGCCCAAATAGAATGCGGGACCCTCTGGTCCACAGGCCTACACTCTAACCGCTGAGCCATGTCAGCAGGGCAGATATGCAAAAATTGAGGTAAAATTTTAGCAACCAAAATATAACTTTAAAAGAAACATACACTTTAAACAGTCTATTTTCCCCCCTGTAAAACTCAAGCCATCAGCGTAACTAATGATATTACTGTAAAAAATTGTAAAAGTTCATATGATTATTTTTATAAAGCCAAAAGAGAATTCTTCATTGAAACACTTCCTAAAAGCAATAAAGGATTGCCTCTTTAACATGACAAAAAGGCTCTGTTGAAAACCAAAAGTCAAAATTATACTTAATGGAGAAACATGAATTATTCCTCTTTAAAACAGGAACAAGACAAGGACACGTTATCAGCACTATTTAACTTAGCTCTAAAAATTCTGACAAAGCCATTTGAGAAGAGAAAGAAAGATATATATAAAGAAAGGGAAGAAAGAAAACCATCTTTGTAAATGAAGTGAAAAGCACCTCGAAATTACTAGACATAATAAATGAAAGCATTGAAGAAACAAGATACAACGTAAATTAATTTAGGAGAATTTTTATCTTTACAATAGTGCATCTCATTTCTTTCCATTTGTTCATTTCATTTTTATTCTTTAGTAAAGCTTTATAATTTTATTCTAAAGATCCTGCACATTTCATATTAATTTTTTTACCAGTAGGTAAAAATTTTTATTGCTATTGTTAATGAAATCATTTTTGGTCATTACATTTACTCTTTTTCTTAATATTTTAAATAATACATTCATTATATGCATCAATAACAACATTGAAAAAATTTTATTCAATTACAGTTGATGTACAATATTATATTTGTTTCAGGTGTATAGTATAGTGAGTAGACATTTGTATAACTTACAGAGTGATCATCCTGACAAGCCCAGTACCCAGCTTACACCATACACAGTTATTACAATACCGTTGACTCTGTTCCCTCTGCTGTCCTTTTCATCCTCGTGACTGTTTTGTATCTGCCAATTTGTACTTCTTAAATCCTTCACTTTTTCCCCTAGTTCCCCAGCGGCCCACCTGGCAACCATCAGTTTGTTCTCTGTATCAAATATAACATAACATTTGGAAGTATTTGAAATTGTCTTTCACTTCTGTTTATCACTTAACCAGCATCAGTTATTCACAGTCACTAATGACAGCGGTATAGCACATGAATATAGTGATAAAGTCTTAAGTTTAGAAGTTTATTTTTCTGGCTTTCATGTAGTTATGCTGCTTCCCTTTTTCTATTGTTCTTTTCCTCTCCATTTCTTTTGTGATACCCTGGGAGACACAGTAAAAGCAATTTTATTTTAGGTAATGAAATAAATCACTGGGTGGCTGGTATACAGCACTAGACCAATTATGACTTGGTTACAGAATCTTTGCTAACCATAACCTCAGATTTCAAACAGTTGAAAAGTGACTAGTCTAATAATGATAGACTAGTTTTGGTCTATCTAGATACATTGTTTTGGTTATATATTGCTATGTAACAACTACCCCAAAACTTAGCGGCTTAAACAAAGGCATATTACAGTCACTTGTGGCGCTGTGGTTTGACCGGACTTACACGAGCAGTTCTCACCCAGGCTTTGCAGTGAGCGGTGAAATCTAAGCCTCAGCTAGACTGGACGCCCAGGGTGGTGCACTTACATGACTGGCAGCTGACTTTCCATGGTGGCTCGGTTCTGAGAGGGAGCATGCCAAGAATAAGTGAGTCCAAGAGACCCATGCAGAAGCCGCAGGCATCTTGTAACCTAGTTTTGGAAGTCCCAACACATCACTTCTGCTCTGGTATATCGGTCAAGGCCAGCCCTGGTCAAGGAGAGGAGAACTGGCCCCACCTGTTGATGTGAAGTTCTGCGTGCAGGTATGGAGAGGGAAGGGACCAGAGGAAGCCTTCTTTAAAGATCATTTACTACACTCATACAAGTTGCAAAAATACTTGAGACAAAACCAGGCTAGTAAGGGGTTGTTTTTTATTTCCGCTTTAGGGTGTGGTCTAGTTCAGCGCTTCTCAGACTTCAGTGTGAATACAGATAGCCTGTGGATCTTGTTCAGATGCAGACTCTGATTTAGTAGGTCTGGGAGGGGACTGAGATTCTGCATTTCTAACACACTCCCAGGCGGTGCCCACACTGCTGGGCTACATTTTGAGTAGTGAGCATCTGCTTAAACAGCAGCAAGACAATTTACATTGGACAATTTTATACGATTTTCATTTAGTTTAGTGAGGTTTTAGTGCCCCTTATAGATTGGTGCCCAGCAAGACCCATTTGCTAGTTGGTTTTTCCAAGTTCCCAGAAAAACAATTGATTTTTGTATATTTTGTTTCTGACCTCCTTTTAAATATTTTCTTGTATCTGACCAATTTTTCAGTTGATTCGCTTAGATTTTCTAGGTAGAGAATTTTATCACTGTTTTTTCCTCACCCATATTATAATTTTTATATATTATTATTGTTTTATTTTGATCGCTAGAATCTTTAAGATAGTATAAAAATGGTAATAATTGGTATTCCTGTTTTATTCCTGACTTTAATGGAACTACTTCTGATGGTATGATATTTTTTTATTTTATTTTATCTTTATTGAAAGTATTACAGATATCCCCCCTTTCATTCCCCCATTGATCCCTTCCACCCCGTATCACCGCCCCCCCCCAGGCCTTCACCATGTTATTGTCTGTGTCCATGGGTTATGCGTATATGCATATAAGTTCTTTGATTAATCTCTCCCCACCCACTCCCCCACCCCTGCCTTCCCACTGAGATTCATCAGTCTATTCCATGCTTCTATGTCTCTGGATCTATTTTGTTCTTCAGTCTGTTTTGTTTATTAGATTCCACATATGAGTAAGATCATGTAAAACTGAATCAGGAAGAATAAAAAAACCTGAATAGGAAGAATCAGAAAATCTGAACAACTGATGAAATTGAAGCAGTAATAAAAAAAACTCCCAGCAAACAAAAGCCCTGGTCCAGACGGCTTCACAGGGGAGCTTTCTACTTCTTTAAGTTGTAGGGTTAGATAGTTTATTAAAAATGTTTCTCTTTTTGAGGTAGCCCTATAGTGCTATGAACTTCCCTCTCGGGACTGCTTTTGCTGTGGCCCATAGATTTTGGGTTGTATGTTCATTTTCATTTGTTTCCAGGAAGTTTTTTATTTCTTTCTTGATCTTATTGGTAACCAATTCATTGTGTAATAACATGCTATTTAGTCTTCATGTGTTTGAATGTTTTTGAGTGTTTTTACTGTAGTTAATTTCTAATTTCATGCCATTGTGATCCGAGATGCTTGATATGATTTCAATCTTCTTGAACTTGTAGAGACACATTTTGTGTCCTAACATGTAATCTATTTTTGAGAATGACCCAGGTGCAGTTGAGAGGAGTGTATATTCTGCAGCTTTGGGGTGAAATGTTCTGTAAATGTCAATTAAATCCATCTGATCTAGTGTCCCATTTAGTCAGTTTCTGTGTTGACTTTTTGTCTGGAAGATCTATTCAGTAAAGTCAGTGGAATGTAAAAGTCCCCTGCTATGACAGTATTGCTGTCGATTTCTCCCTTAAAGTTCTTAAGGTTATTATTGATAGGTCCTTATTTATTGCCATTTTAATTCTTTATGCCTGTGTTTCTCTATTTCTTATTATTACAGCAGTCCCTTTAACATTTCTTGTAATTCTGGTTTGGTGGTGATAAACTCCTTTAGCCTTTTTTTTTTCTGGGAAGCTCTTTATTTTACCATCTATTTTGAATGATAACCTTGTTGGATAGAGTAGTCTTAGTTTCAGATCCTTGTTTTACATTACCTTGAATACTTCATGCCATTTCCTTCTGGCCTGTAGAGTTTCTGATGAGAAATCAGCTGACAGCCAGATAAAGAATTGAAATGGCAATCAATAAAAACCTTAAGGACTTTAAGGGAGAGATCAACAGCAATACAGTCATAATCAGGGACTTTAACACCCCACTGACTTCACTGGGAGCTCTTTTGTAGGTAACAGATTGCTTTTCTCTTGCTGCCTTTAAGATTCTCTCTGTCTTGAATTCTTGGCATTTTAATTATGATGTGTCTGGACTTGGGCCTCTTTGGGTTCTTTCTTGGGACTCTTTGTGCCTCCTGAACTTGTGTGGCTTTTTCCTTGACCAGGTTAAGGAGATTTTCTGCCATTATTTCTTCAAACAAATTCTCTACTGCTTGCTTATTCTCTTCCCGTTTTGGTATTTCTGTAATGTGAATATTGTTACGTTGCATGTTGTCCCACAGCTCCCTTAAACAGTACTCCTGTTTTTTAATTGTTTTTTCTTTTTGGATCTCTGGTTGAGTGATTTTTCTACCCTGTCTTCTAATTTGCTGATCCAGTCCTCAGCGTCCTCTAATCTGCTGTTTATTCCTTCCAATGTATTCTTTATTTCTGCTATGTCATTCTTCATTTCTGACTGATAATTTTTCATAGTTTCCATATATTTTTTTCATGCTGTTGAAAATCCTTACAGTCAGTATTCTGAACTCTATATCTGATAGATTGCTTATCTCCATTTCATTTAGCTCTTTTTCTGAAGACTTGTTCTTTCATTTGGGGCTTGATTTTTGGCTCCCCATTTTGGCTGCCTCTTTGGGTTGTTTCTCTGTATTAGATGGATCTACTAGGATTCTCAGTCTTTATGGAGGGTCTCTGGTGCAGGCCAATGTCAGATGCTTTTTGTGACTGGCCTTGAGTACCCTGTTTGGAGCTATCAGCAACCTGTGGCTTGTGGTTCCATCTGCTGGGACTGGGTGTGTTTGAACAGGACCAAGATGCACACTAAAGTTTGCTTTTCCAAGTCCTGGGTCCAGAAGAAGATCAGGCAAAGACTCAAAGCTCCCAGAGGTCCTCCTCTGCCTGCAGGTTGGTTGATTTTAGTATCTTAATGAGCCTCAGGCTGTAGATCACAGCAAGGAATAAACTCCACAGGGTGGGGTGAGAGGTTTTCCAGTGGGTGAGGCAATTGATTCACCCCCAGGCAAAATTTGCCTGGCTGGCAAAGGTCTGCCTGAGAAAGATGTCCTCTGAAGTATGGGGGAATGACTCAGCACAGGAATCCAGATGGCCGCCCTCTGAGTTCCATCTCCAGAGCCTGCAACCCCAGATTTTTTTCACACAGCTCCAGTCCACTCTGCCCCCCCTCTGCTGGAGCCCAAGGTGAGTAGCTGCACATGAAGCTTTGTGTGTTGGCCCTTTAAGAGGGGGCCTGCATTTCCAGCCCCTCTCCCTGGCAGACAGAACCCCTGCTGCTTTTCACAACCAGATGTTATGTGGGCGCCTTTCTCAGTCCTGGTGCCCTGGGCTGGGAAGCCCAGCCTGGGGTTTAGGCCCCAGAGTTCTCAGTGGGAACCCCCACAGCTGAGATATCCCACGGGACCTTCATCTGCTCCCTGTGGGAGCCCAGCTAGGCCTCTCGTGCCTCCGCACTTCCTATCAATCTCTATGCAGTCTCCACTTTTCCTCCTTGGTTATGAGGGTGCTCTCCAGCTTGTCTTCAGTTGCAGTTGATTATTCAGGATGGTTTTTCTATATTTTAATTGTAATTCCATTTTGGTCTGGGAGAGTGTCAATGTAGCTTCCACTCAATCTGCAGCCATCTTCATCACCTCTGATGTTAACTTTTGAATTATGATGTTACCTTCTGATTTCTGGTTTTATCAAGTTAAGAAACTATTGCAGAACAGTTTGGTAATAGTGCCATTATTAATATTTTCTTTTGATTCCCTTAACCTATTTGCAATTTGCCAGTCAGAAGACGGTAGGTAAATGCTTGGACAGTTCTAAATTTCTCTTTAGAATTTTCTATTCATTTTGTCTCCTCCTCTCCTCCCCCTTTTTTTTCATGAAAGTTCAAGTTAGAAAAAGATGGGAAACAAACTTCTTGCCTTCCTGTGAGTTCTACACACTGCTAACCAGATTTTTTTCCCAAAGAAAAACACACTCTTATTCACCTACCCACCCCCTTTTTTTTAAGACTTTGCCTCAGGAAGGTGCCCTCCTGGTGCTAACTTTTTTTCCTGACAGCCTCATTGAGATATAATTCATATGCCATGTAATTTACCCATTTAAAGTATATAATTCAATGTTGCTGTTTTTTAGTCTTTTTCACAGAGTTGTACAACCACCACTACAATAAATTTTGGGACATTTTCATCACCTCCGAAGAAACCCTGTACCCCTTAGCCCCCAACCCCCAACCTCTCCATCCCTTCTAGCTCTAAAAAACCACTAATCTACTTTCTGTCTCTGTATAGTTGCCTATTCTGGACACTTTATATAAATGGACTCATACAATATATGGCCTTTATGGCTGATTTCTTTCACTTAACAGGTTTTCAAGGTTCATCCATGTTGTAGCATGTACCAGCACTTGTGGATATGCCACATTTTGTTTATTCGCTCACCAGTAATGGATATTTGTGTTATTTCCACTTTTTGACTGTTAGGAATAATGCTGCCATGATATTTGTGTATAAGTTTTTGTGTGGGATATGTGTTTTCATTTCTCTTGGGAACATACCGAGGATAAAAATTGTTGGGTCATATAGTAACTCTTTGTTTAAACTTTGGAGGAATTGCCAGACTGTTTCCAAAGCAGCTGAACCATTTTACATTCTTACCAACAGTGTGTAAGGGCTCCAATTTCTCAACAGCCTCACCAGTACTTGTTACTGTCTATCTTTTCTATTATAGCCACTCTAGTAGGTGTGCTATCTCATTGTGGTTTTGATTTTGCATTTCCCTGACAGCTAATAATGTTGAGTATCTTTGACAAAGGAGGCAAGAACATACAGTGGGGTAAAGACTGTCTATTCAATAGGCTGTTGGGAACACTGGACAGGTAACATGCAAAAAAATGAAACTAGACCACTTTCTGACACCATATGCAAGAATAAACTCAAAATGGATTAAAGACTTAAATGTAAGACTCAAAACCATGAACTCCAGGAGAAAACAGGCAATAAACTCTCTAACATTTGTCTTAGAAATATTTTTTCTGATATAGCTCCTTGATAAGGAAAACAAAAGAAAAAAAATAAATGAGACTACATCAAACTAAAAAGGTTTTGCACAAGAAAGAAAACCATGAACAAAATTGAAAGACCACCTACTGAATGGGAGAAGATATTCACCAGTGATATATCAATAAGGGGTTAATATCCAAAATTTATAAAGAACTCATACAACTTAATACCAAAAAACCCCCAAACAACCTAATGAAATGGGCAAGGGACCTGAGTAGAAACCTCTCCAAAGAGGACATACAGGTGGCTAACAGACATATGAAATTCCACTTCTGGGTATACAGCCAAAGAAATCCAAAACATTAATTCATAAAGATGTATGCACCCCTATGTTCATTGTATCATTACTTACAATAGTCAAGATATAGAAGCAACCCAAATGCTCATCAATAGACAAGTGGATAAAAAACTCTGGTACACATACACAATGGAATATTAGTCATAAAAAAGAATGAAATCTTACCATTTGCAACAACATGGATGGGCCTAGAGGGTATTATGCTAAGTGAATTAAGTCAGAGAAAGACAAATACCATGTCATTTCACTTATATGTGGAATCTAAAGAGAAAATAGACAAAACAGAAACACTTGGACACAGAGAACTGATGGTTGCCAGATGGGAGGGAGTTTGGGGGTTGGGTGAAAAAGGTGAAGGGATTAAGAAGTACAAATCGGTCGTTACAAACTAGTCACGGGGATGTAAAGTACAGCACAGGGAGTACAGTCAATAATATTGAAATAACTAGGTATGGTGCCAGGTGCATACTTGAATTATTGCGTAAATTATATAATCGTCTAGCCACTATGCTGTACACCTGAAACGAATATAAAATACTGAATGTCAACTGTAATTGAAAAATAATTTTTTAATAAATGTAAAAAGTGTTGAGTATCTTTTCATGGTCTTATAACCATTTATATATCTTCTTTAGAGAAATATATTCAGATCCTTTCTCTTTTTAAAATTGCATTTTTTATTATTGAGTTGTATCATAAAAATTTAAAAGAAGTTGCTAACTTACTGAACCACCTAGAAGCTGACTTCTTACTCATATTCAAACCTGCTTTTGAATGCGGCCAGATTTTTTTTTAGAGCTGTGTGTTAGCGTTCAGGCGAAGAGAACACAAGCGACTTTAAAAACAAGTTTTCTCTGCTCTCAACTGGCCAAGACAGGGAAGGCAAAGAAAGGTAATGTTTCGTAGGATCACTTGAAGAAACGGTACTTAAAAGGTGTTAGTTCGTAAACTGTGCTGCTATGAACATAGGGGTGCGGAATCTAAAGAACTTAATAAATTGACGAGCAGAATAGATTCAATGACATGGAAGCATAGTTGAGACTGACCAAATGTCAGAGGGATGGAGGAGGGCGGGGGGGTGGAGGGGGAGAGAGCAACCAAAGAATTTATGTGCATATATACACAACCCAAGGACAGGGACAATGGTGGGGAGAGTGACTGGGGAGGGGGAAGGAACGGGGGGGGCAATGGGTCATTGGGGAGAAAAAGGGACATCTGTAATACTTTAAACAAAAATAAAAATTATAAAAAGTTAAAAAAAAAAAAGTGTTAGTTCATTCTTGACTTTTAAAACAAAAACTGAAAGTCGTAGCGCCTCCGTTCAGAGAGCCCCAGGCAGAGACGGGGACTAGATGAATGGCTTGGAGAGCTGATCTTTGACTCAATTAGGTTGAATCAATCTTGTCATTGAGTTCCCAGGAAAATTCAATTACAGGTCAAGTGTAGGAAGCCCAGTAATTGTGGCTTAAGCAGCAGAAATGACAGGTGATCGATAGCAGCCTGAGGATGAGTTTGACTTCAAAGCCCCTGAATCAGTGGTGGGGAAAAAGGCAGAAGAACCACAGAGAGGAAGAGGTTCCCGGAGTTGAAGGACCAACCACTAATGGTTTGCCCAAAGCCAAGGGGACGCTGGAAATGGCACTGCCACCCATGCCTGTGTTTCCAGTTACTGACCTGACTCATGGGGCAGAGCGACTCATTGGTGAGACCGTCAGGCCCCGTTAGGAGCCTCCAGCTGAGTGCTGTAGCATGCGACGAGAAACTGTGCCACCCAGGCTAAGGTCAGAGGCCGGGCTGCAAGAAGTGGGCTCTGGGGAGAGCAAAAGTCACCATTTGGGACTAAAGACAACTCCTGAGGAGGAAAAGCATCTCTCCGGGAGTCCCCTTTTCCTGCTAAAGTATGAGATTCATGGTGATAACTGCTCCCTCTAGTGGTGACACAAATATTGCAAGAGGAGCTTTGTAACCTCAGCCCAGAAGCTATAGATTGATGAAGTCCACTATCTTAAAAATATATATAAAACCACCACCGCAGCCCTGGTGAGGTGGCTCAGTTGGTTGGAGCATTGTCCTGTACACGAAAAATGTTGTGGGTTCGATTCCCTGTCGGCACATACCTAGATTTGGGGTTCTATCCCTGGTCGGCGTGTGAAGAGGCAACCAATCCATGTCTGCCTGTCTGTCCTTCTCCCCCCTCTCCTCTCCCCCCTCCCTTCCTCACTCTCTAAAATCAATAAACAGCCCAGCCTGCGTGGCTCAGCTGTTGAGCATCCACCTATAATCAGATCAAAGCTCAACAACTGAGCCATACCTGCTGAGTGGCTCTGTATTATTTTTTACTCAAAAAGTGTAATTAAATTGTACATAAAGTCAAAAGGCATACAATAATCTGAGATAAATATGTGCAACTCATATCACAGACCTGGGGCTAACTCTAGTACACAAAGACCTTCTAGAAACTGAGAAGAAAAAGACCATAAATACAGTAGGGAAAAAATGAGCAAAGGATATGAAGAGATAGTTCACAAAAAACAGATATCATATAAAAAGAAGGTCAAACTTCCTCATAAGATAAATTCAAACTAAAATTCTAGTGAGACGCCATTTTTTTCCTACCTCACAGATTGGCAAAAATCCCCATATAGAAAAAGTGGACAGCACACTGCGTTTCCCGGGAGGTAGCCTGGGAAACAATCTGAGCTACAGCCGCTAGCCTCAGGGCCGCTACTAATGGTGAAAATTATGCTGAAACAGCATAGCAAAGGAAGTTAGACTGATTTGTAAGAGAACAGGGAAAGAGAAGGAAGCGAGTTTAGGGACTCATCCCCGCAAGGTGTAAATCTTTAAATGGTAATTAGGAAATGGGGTGGGTAAAGCAGATCTTGGCAAGTCAATAAAAGGTCTTAATGCAGCACTCTCGGAATTTGGGTGGACTGATGGAAGCCCAGGCTGGTCCACCAACATTAGGGACCCTAAACAAATCTGCTTTCTTCACAGTAGTTTGGAAGAATTTGAAAATCCAGAAGGCAAAGATGACAATGAGAAACCTTACTTCAAATATCCTGAGACCATGGTCTCACAATCCAGTCAAATAAGGACTTTTGAAAGGGCCCAAGTTTCTTGGCCTTCCACCTGCCTGGGGATTCGGGTCATATGCACATACGTGGGTAAAATGGCCAGGGGACAGAGAATGGCTGGGACTCCCAAAACTGAAGCTCCATACACTGTGGTTCCAACACCTGCTGGCGAGGCCCCACGGGGACTACAGTTAGATGGAAAGGAAATGGGAATGCAGCAGTGAATGAGATTAAAGTCACAGTCTGGATGAAAAGCGTACTGGTTGAACAGGCTTCATGTGAAGTGGTTTTGTCCCCTGTATTTGAATGTATTATGGGGATGCATAGTGTGACTGGGGAATGTCTCCCTTCCCAGTACTGCAAAACAGAGGCATGTGAATTGGTCGGTCGTGCTAATGGGAACCAGTAAAATGGCCTGAGCCCATGCAGGTTGTTAATTTGAAGCAGTATGGAATACCTGGTAGACAAAAGGAGATTACCGCTTAATAATTGCCCCATTAGAAGCTAGAGTGCTGGTGTGGACAACCTGTGTGCAGCACAGACAAAGGCTACGTATGATAAAAGCACCACTCAACAATGACCACTGGGATTTTGAACCAAACATTTTCCATTTGAGAGAGAATTACTACCTCACTTTTGGACATTAATCGAAACTGCCCCCATCACTGAAGGATATAAAATTATCTTGAACCTGAAATACCCATAATATCTTGAGTGAGGTTGGAGAAACACTCTAAGGGGTTTCGTAACAAAAATGGGAATGGTTTACACAAGAACATGCTACCAGGGGATGAAGGGAGTTACTGTCTTTTCCCCTAGGGCCAACTTTGGAGCCATCTCAAATGCTGCTGGATCCTGTGGCCGCTTGGGCCACTTGGACAGTGCCTTATGAACAGCTCTCTCTTTACCAACAAAGAGCTTCTTGGTTTATGGATGGCAGTTCCAAGACGAACAGACAGCACCCTGTTTGGAGAAACACCACTCTAACTAAGAAGGTGAAAATCAATTCAGCTCAGTGGGCTGAACTGCATGCTGTTTGATGCTCTGTTTAAATTTTTACCAGCTCATAGGTGCTGCCCAATTGCCTAGCCATAGGGTTATGCAAAAGGACCATGGAAAACTGGACTGTTAAAGGGATGGCCATATGGAGCATTGCTCCATGGAAATCACCATGAAAATTTAAAGTAAGACATGTCAAAACCCACCGAAAGAGCTCCCTTCCAGGAGTGCAAGGCGATTGGAATCTGCAAGTGCATATCCTGCTGTGCTTGCTTGAGGTGGCCACCCAAGTCCATAAAATGAGTGGACATGCCCAGCCGCCTTGGCTCAGCGGTTGAGTAACAATCTATGATCCAGGAGATAGTGGTTCGATTCCCTGTCAGGGCACATGCCCAGATTGTGGGTTTGATCCCCAGCAGGGGTTGTGCAGGAGGCAGCCAATCAATGACTCTCTCTCATCAATGTTTCTATCTCTCTCTCCTCCCTCTCCTTTCTCTCTGAAATCAATAAAAAATACATTTAAAAAAATGAGTGGACAGGGGTGTGCTGAAGCCAAGCAGAGATGGGCTGAATCTAGACGTATTCCTCTTGCACCCTCTGAGACACAAAGAAACGTTCTATCTGCCAGTAAGAGAGCCGAGTACTGCAGATGGCTACGAATGGGCCCAGAAGGGAATAGACACTCTGAACAGGGCTTTGTATACTTGGTGGCAGATGCAAATGCTGAAAATACTATAAAAGATTTAAACAGAAAACACTGCACCAATTTGTACTGCCGAGTCACATTTCTTTGTATCACGGAACACAATTTTCATCTTCACAGTGACCTTTGATAGGAATTGGAATAGACGGGGAAAACTTTGTTGTGTGAAACAGGGAGAGACAAAGACATGGAGGGCTGGCTTACACACCTTCATCAGCGTGAGTCACGTTCAACATTAGGGAGGCCAAGGGAGAGTGGCCACTAGGTAGGTTCCTCCACTTTTCTGGGTGATCTGGAGACAAGAGGGAGGAGGAGGGTGCTGCAGAACTACCCGGTTCTCCCCACATCACCTGACTTTCTTTTTTCTACCTGATGCAGTGGTCCCAGGACCGGGGCTGCACCTGTGGGTCCCAGAGGCAGAGATGATTCCAGAGCAGGAAACTAACTTCACCTTTGAACCTTTATGTCAGAATCCCCACGGGCCTGATGGGGTGGACTGTGTCTTCCCCTCACCTGACAAAAGTGGGGTTAACGGCAAATACAGCCCGAGCCGAGAGAGCCCCCTAGCTCTGTACCTGTACAGTCGTGTCCCGTATGCGTGGGGGTGGGCCGAGGGGGAAGCATTTGCTAGAATAGCATTACTCAGGGCATTCTGAGTGACCAAAACCAGCTTCCCTTTCAAAGGTGGAAACGTTTGGATATAAATGGAGAGGGAAAAAGGCAGCTGTGTGTAAAGGAATGAATAAGTGAACTGTGCAGTGAGGGAAATTCAATATTATATGATGCCTCGAGAGAGGCTCAGAGCAAGAGATTGCATTGTGTCTGTGCTCAGTTATGTAGAATGCAGCGGCGAGGCCGCGTGTTACCAAGCCCGGCCTTGCTTCGGCGCCTGGCAAAGTCAGGGGGAAGCCTGGCACCTGAGCGGCCTGGTGCTTAGACGGCGCTGACGGGGGGACTAATTGCTGACGGCTGAGCAGGGCTTTAGCAACGTGCCCGTGTCTTTTGACTTATTTTGCAGGTCATATCTACTGCCCTACTAATATGGTGTAACAACCTCTTTTCTAAAATTCAACTACCTTGTGTAAACAGGCTCAGGAAGAATCTGATACCAAGACTCAAAGGTGCTGGGGAAATGACTGGCCTGAGGAAGAACGAAATTAGCTCACCGTCAGCTAATTTCCATGCTACCATCGAGGAGAAGCCCAGGTGACATGGAGACTCTACCCAGAGAAGGACGAATGTCCTTAACCGACAGCTCAGCTGAGCAACGGGACACCAGCGCCCGAGGCCAGCCATGCCCGTGAGCCACCTCGGTGCCCAGCCAGCATCGCGTGCAGCCGGAGCAGCGCCCAGGTGACTCCTGTCAATCCACAGGGTCGGGAAATTGCGAATGGTTGTTGCTTCAAGCCACAAAATATTGGGGTATTTTATTACCTAGCAATCAATAAGCAAAACACCTGCTACTTCCAGTTATCAAGGCTTCCAGGATTCTGCCTTTCTGATGTCTGTCCCCGCCAGCGCTGGGTTCGAGCTTTCTTTCTCTGCTGGGTCAGTGACGGATCACCCGTCCCCAGGCGCTAGAACGCTGACTTCCCTGTCCGCTCTCATTTCCTCTCCCATTCTTTGTGTCCTATGGATTCATGCCTTTTTAATTCCTTTATTGTAATCTTAATGGGGTTTGGGGAGGGGAGGAGAGAAACAGGTCTCTTTAATCTGCCCTGTTTAATTCAAAGTTTCTCCTGCATTCTTAACATGGTCACAGAATCTCCCCTCCACTTCCTTTTGAACTCAAGAGCTCCTCTGCTCAGAGGCTCCTCCCAGACACCCCCCCCACCCCCGCACACCCTGGAGTTGGGAGGTTCGGGGTCATCGTCCTCCCTACCCAACGCTTCTTTAAGGAACACGCCACCTGTTCCCTGATGAGCGCCACCACCTACTGACCAGTGAGCACAGTCTCTTCGTCAGCTCTCTATCTTCTCCTTCTAGTGACTTCAACCTCCCCATGATCAATTCATTCATCACTCTTCCTTTCAGTTCTCTGCCCTGCTAGTGTCATGTGGAGGATGCATCCTTTAGCCACCCCCTCACAGGACCAAATGCCAACTGTGTCATCCCCCTGGACCACTCCATGCCTGATGTCACTAGTTTGGCAGAGCCTACTCATCACAAAGGCTGGCCAAGGAGTCTCTCCTGCCTGAAACTGCTCCTCCAAGCTGTACTCCCAGCTCTGCATGATCTCACTCCATCTCCCTTGTGTCTTCACCATATTTTCTGAGGTCTGCCCAGCACCCACTCAGCCAACTTCCAGTAGCAGAACCTGATTTTTGTCTGCAGACCTCTCCTCCCTCACCCTCTGCTCATGTCATCTGGGCCCCAGCCCCAGATGACCGAGGCCTTGCCAATCTATCACACTGCCAATCTATCACACTGCCAATCTATCACACTGCCAATCTATCACACTGTTAAGTGTCTGAGATGGGCTGGGGAGTAGACAGAGTCAAGAGACTCAATTCTCAGACTTTCATGGTGTTACCAGACTGAAGGAGTCCATTTGCCTGCGTGCATCAAAGCCCCATAAGACACAAACAGGAGTTTGCAGCCAAGAAAGTAAGGGTTTATTAAGGAGCTGGCACCAAGCCCAGAGTCACAAGCAACTCATTCTCAAAGACCTGACCCCCAGATGACTTCCAGGGTTATATAGGGGGGGAAATAATTAATCATCATGACTAAGGGAGTTAGGGTCATGGTCAGGGTCATGGTATCTACTGATTGGTCACTCCTAGGGTAGAGGGTAGTTGATCATTGCATCTGGTCCTGAAGTTAGCCAGTGTTGCTTTGTCTGATTTCACAAGGATGTGGTTGGTGGAGTCATTTTGGAGCTGAAACACAACTGAGGCCTAGATGTTCTCTCTAGTTAGACTGAAACTTTCTCTGTGGTCAACAGACATGAGGCTTTGTTTCTAAGACCACTGGATGTCGGCCAGAACCTCATTGTCCTGAGGATTTAATGACTAAGCAAGGGAGTGGGAGGTAGGTGAGTCAGGGAGCTAGGTGAGGCCAGTTTCAAAGGAAAAAAATAAAATAAAAGGGCAAATTAAAGAAAATAAGGTTCCTGTGTGTTTACAGTGGATGTAGGATCTTGGTTGAACTTAAGCCTGGAAGGATGGGAGGCCAGAATGGCTGCAGCCACTTTGCCACTATGAGAGGAGGGCCTTTGGTCAATAAAGCCAATCACAGGGAAGAGCAAAGCCTAACTGAAACCAGGGGTTGTTTATACCTGAATCCAGCTGTGCCTGAAGTCAGTCCTATCCCACGACTTTTCAGTTATAAGAACCCACTAAAGGCTTTCTGTCTTAGCCTGTTTGGTCTTGTGGCCCTCACTGAATCTATCAGGAGAATCATGTTTAAAAGTGGCATAAGAAATACTTAAAGAAACATTTCTCTCTTTAAACAAACAAAACACCACTTCAGCCATAGTCTACAGCTCCCCCTGGTGGAAAACATTATTTCTCAGCGTCTGGATAATATACGTTTATTTCAATCCACCACATACCCCAATAGTCTGCATATATCTAGGTTAATTTAGAACATCTTTCTTAGTTCAAAAAATATCTAACTGCTTCTATTTATAATCCTGATCACAGCCCTTTTCCACAATACTTTGTAGTTCAGGACTATGATCCCGAACAAAGCATGTCCCAAAATCATGCAGTGAATTTGGAATGTGCTAGACCATTAGGAATTAATTTTACAATTATCTAAAAAGGGAAAAGTAAAAAGACAGGACAAGAGAAACAGACAATTGTAATATCGTAGAATTTTAAAATCCAATCAAGTGTAATTTCATTGGCTTCTGGTTTCAAGGACTGTTCCATACACACTGACCTCTTTTCTCTCCACATCTCATGGAAATGATCAAAGAGAGAAATACAGCAAGAAAAAAAAACTCTGTTCCAGCAAACCAAAAACCTAGAGAGAACCTATTCTGCCATCAACAGAACAGAATATTTGAGCAATTTGAGAAAATGTGTTTCCCTTGGGAGAGAGGTCAAGCAGTGCTGAGTGGAGACCTCCCCACAAAAGGGCTTCCCGGGGAAAAAGGTGGGAGCCTGGCGCATGAGCACAGCAAGGCCCCCACGGGCTCAGCAAGGCCCCCACGGACTCAGCAAGGCCCCCACGGACTCAGCAAGGCCCCCACGGGCACAGCAAGGCCCCTACTCCAGCGCAAGGCCTGCGAGTCATGCCTGAGGGTCCAGGCAAAAGGGCTTTTGAGCTGTGCGGGTGCCAGTGGCTCGTGGTGCTACTCTTCCTCGGTCACCGAGCCTGTGGGAACTTGCCACAGCAGGTACAGAAGTGAGTGGGGAAGCCAGAGACGCAATGTGCGCAATGTTCCAGCAAATTCCAGCCACCACCCCAATCCAGCCCTTTCGGCAGTTACCTGACCCTGTTGCCCAGGGACAACTCAAAGGTCCACCGCTGAGGCCAGAGGAGGGGAGGCTGGGAGAGTGCCCTGCCCCACCTTGGCTGCACAGGGTGGTGGGCCGAGTAGCCCCAGGCGCCCTTGAATCTGTGCTGCCCCAGCCCCTGCCTTATTTTGGGGGTGCCCCGTGGCTGGTCCAGTCTCTCAGGTAACTGTACCTGTTGCATTGTCTCCACTCACAAGACCCAGAGGGCGGACAGCCACGACGCCAGCCCTTCCCTGTGCCAGGGTGGTGCCGGGGCAGAGGGTGCCTGATAGAGGAAGCAAAGGATTTGTGCAGACGCCCAGGGAGCCCACAGCAACCTCTGTCCTGCTTCCCCTGCCACGCCTAAGTGCACAGACTAGGGAGACTCGCCTCACATCTTTAAAATCACCATTAGCGTCCTTAAAAAGGCGGATCAGGAAGGGCAATCTGGAAAATAACGGTCCCCAATGGGATGGAGGGAATACAAATGTATTTAAAATATTCAAATTAACATCCTCAAAAATATTTATGACAGAATGTCGCATTCATAAAAAAATAACCTGGTATACAAACGTGGTGCGTACCTACAATGGCATATTATTCTGTCATAAGGAATGAAATTTTCATTTATGCTGTAACATGGATGGACCCTGAACACATTAAGCTGAGTGGAATTGCCAGACACAGGGCAGATATTGTATGATTCCACCTCTATGAGGTACCTAGAATAGGCAAACTTATATAGAAAGTAGAATGGAGGTTACCAGGGGAGCTAGAGGGAGGGGAGAAGGGGAAGTTGTTTAATGGGTACAGAGTTTTTGTTGGGAATGATGAAAAATAATTGGGTATAGGTAGTGGTGATGATTAAACAAAATTGTGAAGGTACTTAATGCCACTAAACTGTGCACTTAAAACGGTTAAGATAGTCAATATTGGGTTATGTATATTTCACTACAGTAAAAAATGCCCCCAAACCAACCAGTTATAGAAAAAGGAGAGCAATTAGAGAAAAAGAAAGTGTTCTTAGAAATTCAGAATATAATGAAAAACAATAGAAACAGAGAGTAATGGATGGACACTTGCTTTAAAAACCTGTGATTTATCAGGCCAGTCAAAGAACTCCCTTAGATCATTTTTTTAAAAATGTATATTGATTTCAGAGAGAGAGAAACATCAGCAATGGGAGAGTCATCATTGGTTGCCTGCCTCCTGCACGCCCCCGACTGGGGATCGAGCCCGCAACCCGGGCATGTGCTCTGACCAGGAATCGAACCCCGATCGACTGGATCCTAGGTCGATGCTCAACCGCTGAGCTGTGCCCGGCCAGGCTAGATCATTTTTGAGGACCCTCTTTGGGTTTATAATTATGTCCATCCTTAGTAAGTCCTGTTTCCAAACAAGCTTGTGGTTCCAATATAAAAAATCAGGCCTGTCAATGCAAAAGCAGCGAGCCTTCCACGAGGCAAATCAAACATCCCTTGCACCCCACCTGGAGACTGAGTGGAAAGTCTTGGAGTCCCTAAGAGGAGAAAGGGGAGACACAGTGGCAACCCCAGCTAAGAAAGAGAGCTTAACTTTTCCTGTTAAGGAAGCAAAGCCCAACTAACTCCTCAGGCCTGGAGCACCTGGAAAGAGGAAGAGAAAGAGGAGTGTGGAAGAAGCCAGGCGCACATGTTCTTGCCTTCCCTTCTTGGTTTGAATTGGGGAGCCCTGGCATGCTGCACCCATCCAGATGGGGTCTGCAGGAGCTCATGCACATAGACTAAGGGGTGCTTCAAACCAGAAGGCCCTTAGGTAGCTGCACCAGAGAGGGATTTGAGCAAGAGCACAAAAGAGGCAGATGGAGGAGGGGAAGGAGAAGAGCCTAACAATGTGGTCTGATGCAGGGGACCCAGCACTCCCACAGAGAGGGGTGCTGATCTGCTGAGAGGCCCCTGAGCCAGCAGGGGCCTCAGGATGAAGAGAGGAGACACTGACGGCCATGGGCATGGAGGGTCAGCAGGGAGCAGTGGATGCCATGATACGCCCGAGGCCAGGTGGGGCCTGTTGCTCCTGCATACGCCAGTCTGGATCAGGAAACAGCTGAGGACAACACAGGGACAGCCACCCCTCTCACCATGCCCAGATGCCACTTTGGGAAAGGCGATGAGAAGTGGAAGGACAGCCTTGTTAAGATGAACCTGAAAATGACTGTATACAGGGTGGGGCAAAAGTAGATTTACAGTTGTTCCTATGGAAAATAATACAATAATTAATAAATAACAATACAAGAATAAACTCTGTGTTTTACATACTCACAACTGTAAACCTACTTTTGCCTCACCCTGTATTTATTCCAAAAAAAGTGTCTTTTCTGGAGGAAACAGATTCCATTAACCATCCATTAAGTTAGTGTATTTTCTCCTGCTGCCAGCATGAGAAAGGAAGGAAAAAAGGTCAGTCATAGATATAAAGTGTCTCCATCATATGCACATCTGTGTAAATATACAACCCTGCTACATAAACATGAATCAGAAGAACACAGTAAATGGTAAAACACTATAAATAAGAAACAATGGTGAGAAAGGAAACCAGCAAAATGTGGTTTTCTTAATAGCCATTCCTAAATATTTGAGAAATGTAATGTAACTGATTAGAAAGAGTGATAAAAATAGAAGACATATTATTTTAAAAAATAAAAGATACTTTTTAAACATGTGAAACTAAAATTCTAGAATCTAGATTTTTTTTTTTCAACTTTCTAATTGGGGGTGCGGTGTAAGTGGAGAAGTTTCAAAAGCCAAAGCAATGAGCTGTCACCTCACACGTGACAGAATGGCTATTATAAAAGACAGGCGGGTGGGGGGTGGGCAGAGATCAACCAAAGCACTTATATGCCTGTATGCATAACCCATGGACACAGACAATAGCGTGGGGAAGGCCTGGGGGGGTGAGGGGTGGGGGCGGGGTAGAAGGGCTCAACGGGGAAAAAAGAGGACATCTGTAACACTTTCAACAATAAAGATAAACTAAAAAAAATAAAGACAAGAAGTAACAAGTGCTGGTGAGGTGTGGAGTAAAGGAAACCCCTGTGCACTGTCGGTGGGACTGTGAATTGGTGCAGCCACTATGAAAAACAATATGGAGGTTTCTCAAAAAATTAAAAATAAAACTACCATATGATCCAGTAATTCCACTTCTTGGTATTTATCTGAAGGAAATGAAATCACTGTCTTGAAATGATATCTGCACCCCATGCTCATTGCAGCACTGTTCACAATAGCCAAGACACGGAAACAGACCAAGTGCCCATCAACAGACCGATGGATTTTTAAAATGTGACACTTAGCCCTAGCTGGTTTGGCTCGGCGGTCAGAGCGCTGGCCCACGAACTGAAGGGCCCCGGGTTCGATTCCAGCCAAGGGCGCGTACCTCTGGTGCACGTACCTGGCCCTGGTAGGCTGGCGAGAGGCCACCAATCCATGTGTCTCTCTCACGTCAATATATCTACTCCCTACCCCCATCTCCGCCACTCTACTCTCTCGGAAGAGCAATTGAAAAATATCCTCAGGTGAGGATTAAATAAAAATAAAATGCGATATTATATATCACACCTATTGAATATTATTCATATAATTAAAAAAAGAAGGAAATCCTGCCATTTGTGACATGGATGGAACTTGAGGGCATTATACTAAGTGAAATAAGTCAAACAGAGAAAGACAAATGCTGTACGATCTTACTTATATGTGGAATCTAAAAAAGCCCTGAACATACAGATACAAAAAAACAGATTGGTGGCTGCCAGAAGCAGGTGGGGGTGGAGAGTGGGCAGAGTGGACAAAATGGGTGAAGGTGGGCAAAAGTTATAAAAAATAAGTCCTAGGGATGTGATGTGCAGCATGGTGACTATAGTTAACAATTCCGTATTGTATATTTGAAAGTTGCTAAGAGAGCAGATGTTAAAAATTCTCATCACAAGAAAAAAATTGTCAGTATGCGTGGCGAGGATGCTAACTAAACATTGTGGTAATTGTTTTGCAATATATACATATATATCAAATCATTACGTTGTACACCTAAAATTAATACAATGTTATATGTTAATCATATCTCAATTAAAAAGAAAACCAAGACAAATCAAACTAATCTACAGTGAGAGAAACAAGTGGTTGGTTGCCCGAGGCCAGGATTGGGAGGGCAAATGGCCAGAAGAGAACCTGTTGAGGTGATGCAAATGTTCTATATCTTGATTGGAGTGGTTACAGGGCTGTATATATTTGTCCTAACCCCCTCAAAATGTTCATTTGTTGTCTGTGAATTATACCTCAATTTTTTGTAATCGTCACCTGAGGATATTTTTTTAAATTGATTTTAGAGAGAGAAAAAAGGGGGGGAGAATATTGATTAGTTGCCTCAGATCAAACCCACAACCTAGGTATTTTCCCCGAGGGGGAATCAAACTCAAGACCTTCTGGGGCACAAAACGACGCTCCAGCCAGGGCTATACCTCAATAATTTTGATTTAAAAAGGAAAAACACGAGGTCCTCCCCCACCCCTCAGTTTACGTAGACTTGGGTGTTTCTGTGTGGTCTCTCCTCACAGGCTGGCTAGTTTGAGCTTCCTCACAGCAGGGCAGCCTCAGGGCACTCCGACTGCTCGCATGGTGGCTTTAGTGACCTAGCCTGAGAAGGCACATAGCATTACTTCTGCCTTAACCACAATCCCTCCTAGATTCAAAGGAACATAGATATTACTTCTCATGAGAGGAGTGTCAAAGTCACATTGTGTGACATGAGGGATATTGTTGTGGCCATTTTAGGAAATATCCGCTGCCACAGCCCACCCTCTGGCCACAACAATTCACATTTCTCTCACATGAAAATATACTCCGTCCCCCAAGTCTTCCCAATCTCATCCCATTGTGACATCAACTCAAAGTGTAGGATTTTATCATCCAAATCAGGCCCAGATGTAGATGAGGCTCCACAGGTGGGTTCACCTATTTTCTGCAGTTCTCTGGGTTCCTGTCCTGAATTTAAAATGAGATAACCCCAGGCCCGTGGGGTAGGCAAGGGTCCCCTTTGGAATCTAGCATAGTAGCATTCAACCCGCAGTCCCTGTACACCTTCTATGTGTGTTAAGTTATGGAAAACCTGGCTGCGTAAGGAAGGCCCAGAATCTGCCAACACAAGCTTGTGGTCTAGCCTTTTCTCCGTGGCTGCCACTGAGTGAACTGGTTCTGCTGCTGGGACATCAAACCCAATTGTGGGAACCTCCTTCAGGTTCCTTACCTTTAGTATATTTAATTTTCAAACCTCGTAGCTGTATGCCATGCTGAATTCAGATTTTTAAATATCAGCTGATAAATATTTAGATGGATAACACGGTCCTGTCAGCCAACCTCACTTTCCATTTTGGCTACATCTTCATTTTCACCATTTTTTGAATATTTATCTTATGGGAAGTAGGGAAATGGGAATGATGACAGCATAATTTTCACAAACTTTGTGCAGCTGAGACGAAAATGAAAATCTTTACTTACAAGAGGATGTTCATCGGATTTAAGCTGGGAGAGCTGGTGTACTGTGCATTCAGTTGTTAAGGAGAGAAACAAAATACACAGAATTCTATAAATGCGTCACTGGAGATTGAGTCTAAAATGTAATGTATTATTGAGACTTGATTTTAAAAGTATTTGATAACATACTCCTGCTCTTTGGGAAAAGTACCTTCCTTACGGCCTGTAAGTCCAACTTTCTCACGTTAGACCTGAGTCTACGTTTGCAGGTGTGCCATATACATATACAAAAGAAGAGAAAGGCCTGTATCTTAGTTTCCTGTGGCTGCTGTAACAAATTACCACAAACCCGGTGGCTTAAAACAACACAACTTTATTCTCTTATAGTTCTGAACGTCAGAAGTCCAAGAGCAGATTCACTGGGCCCAAATTGAGGTGTTGGCAGGGCCACCCTCTGGAGGCTCTCGGAGGCTCTCTGGAGAAGCCGTCTCCTGGCCTTTTCCAGCTTCTAGATCTGTGTTCCTTGTAACCTGCGGCTCAGGCCCCTTCATTCACCTTCAGAGTCAGCAGCACAGCTTCGGTCCTCATCTGCCTTCTTCCCTCTCAAACCTCCCTCGGCCTCCCTCTTATAAGGACGGTTGTGATGGCATTTAGGACCCATCCGGAGAATCCAGAATAATCTTCCCATCTCCCCATCCTAATGTTCGTATACATTCAAACAGAGAAACACTATTTGAGGAAATAAGGCAAATCTATGCTCAAGAACATGGGAAAATGCCCTAGGTATATTATAAAGAGAAAAGTAGAAATTAATAAGCAACGACCAGTTAAAGATATAATAGAAGACCTACAAGAACAATTAAAAGACAAAATACTTTCTAATAAATTTAAAAGAAACATATCAAACCTATTTAAAGAAAAGTTTAAAAAAACTTCAGGACACAAAAGTACACTTGAAGGAATCAACATATATACCATATTCTTACATAGATCTCGAATCATAAAATGTGAATTTTCCATAACTTGACATAAGTTTATCATGATAACAATGAAAGTACTAATGCTTTGAAAAATCTAGACAGATTAATTGTAAAGGTAATATAAAAAATTAAAGTATAAGAATAGCCAGGAAAATTCTGGAAAAGAGGAATGATGAGACAAGGGGTGGAGAGCAGCTCTATTAGTTATATAAAAATATTTTTTAAAAAGTTATATTTCAGCAATGAAAACAGTGTGGTTCTGGTTGATATTGGGCAGATTGACCAAAGGAAGAGAAAAGAAAACCCAGAAATAGATGCAGATCCACTTAGAAAAATCCTTTATGATAAGTATGGGGAGAGAGATGAAGTTTTCAATAAGTAGTCCTAGGGCAGTACTAGAAGAAAATTAAATTGGGTCCATAACTGATGCCTCAAGCATGTCAGGACAAATTCCAAATGGGCCAGAGATTTAAACATCAGAAGTGAAACTATGAGTCTTTGAAGAAAACATTGGAAAATTTGTTTATAACCTTGACATGGCAAAGGGTTTTAAAATGATGACTTAAAATCCAAAACAACATTAAAAATTTTTTTAAAGACACATTTAAAAATATGCTTGGAAAAAACACCCCCCACATTATAAGCAACCAATAAACACATAAACTGGGTGTGTGTGTGAACAAACATATATATACATATATATTATTTTAAATCATATCACAAATGTACAATTTTCCTCACTTTTAAAGAGCTCTAAGAAATTATAAGAAAAATACCAATAACACAATAGAAAAGTGAGCAAAGAATATATAAACTGACAATTCTCTGAAAATGTTATACAAATGGTGTATAAACATGAAAATATATTCAGCTTCACCCATAAGAGAAATACAAATTTAAACAACACTGAGATATGTTTTTTAGCCTTTTTTTTTTCAAATATCAGATTGGAAAATATTAAAATGCACTCTGTATCCAGGCTTTTAACAAAGAGACACTCCAGTGATTACTGATGGGAGTGTAAATTGATATAATCCCCATAGTGGACAATTGGGAACATCTATCCAATTTACAGGGACTATGCCCTTCGACCTGTCAATTTACTCTGCAGGTGCGCTTGCACATATGCAAAGTGAAGTCTGTACAATGTTGTTTATTGGGGCAGTGCTAGTAATAGCAAAAAAATTGCTAGTTAACTGTTAGGGGCAGAAATACAATAGTGGGAACTAGCCATAGTTATAAGAACTATTAATCATGCTCTGTTAACCGTGATTGTTCTGTTCTGATGAGAGAAAGCACATTCTGACCTGGCCGAGCACTGTACGCCTGGGACGTGGGAGCTAACCTCAGAATGCGGTCCATTCTTACCCAAGAACTGCCCGTCGTCACGGAAAGATTAACAACCTTGCTGCCAGAACAGTGGATTCCCAGAGCCACCTGTCCTTTTGCAACCCCAGCCCACATTGCCTGTAACCTGTAACCATTCTCCATTGCCTACTTCCCCATGCCTGTAATTCTATTTTCCCATGTAATCTTTGTCCTTCTACCCAATATAAGCAACTGGCTTATTGGGGGTGGGTGGGTGGATAAAGCAGATTTTTGTGGATGACCGGCTCATATATGATTCAGCCCTGTCTCTGCTTAATTGGCTCAAGTAGTGACAGGCAGCCTGGGCCCATTCCTTGTCCAATTTCATAACCAGGTTACAGTACCTCTATTCCATGGAATACTGTGCAGCTATAATCAGCTATGAAACAAGAAATGAAAAGACCTCCAAGATCTGTTATTAAAATAAAATAGCAAGGTACAGAATAGAGCTACGTGTAAAAAGGGAACTATAAGAAAGGTTGTGCTCAGTTGCTTGTGTACCCAGATGGATCTCCAGGGGCTACATAAGAATCTAATAGTGGCTGCCTCTTTGGAAGAACTGAGATGACAGGGAGGGAGACTTTTCATTGTATTCTTTTTTTTTTTTAACCATATAAATGTATTTCTTTTTCTAAAGCTAGTATAAAATAAAATATTTTTGAGGGAAGCAAATTGTAAAGCTGTATATAAAATGATTATTTTCTAGTACCTGCATTTTTTAAAACTACTGACAGTGGTTATCATTTCAGGGCTTTAACTTTTTACTTACATATTTGTGTATGTTGTAACTTGTACAAGAAATGTGCATTGTTTCTGTAGCAGGAAAGAACAAAAAATGGTAATTTAAAATTTATTTTAAAAATATGTTTTTATTTATTTCAGGGAGAGAGGGAGAGAGAGACAAAACACCAATGATGAGAGAGAATCATTGATCAGCTGCCTCCTGCACGCTGATCCCACTGGGGACCCAGCCAGAAACCCCGGGCATGTGTCCCCCACCGGGAATGACCAGTGACCTCCTGGTTCTTAGGTCGACGCTCAACCGCTGAGCGCGCCTGCCGGGCTAAAATTTATTTTTTAACTTAATAGGAAGACATGATATATGTCTGTTCTCTCCTCGCTGTTCTTTAACTATTACAGACTGCAGTTTGGTGGAATCCTGACTTTCGCCTTCTAGGTTTTGGACTTAGTGTTCTTTTTAAACTCCACCTGAACTGTTTTTAAGAATCAGACACCCCGCCCCCACATGTCTGCTACCTTAAGCAATCACCGTTCCTCCCTTGTCTGCTGCTGCAGTGATTCCACAAACAGAAATTTCTAATTCCTTCTGTCAACTCCAAATTTCATGACTATATTGGAGGGGGGGCGGTGCCCTGAGGAGGGACTAAAAATCTCAGAAGAAAGACATTTTCCCTTCTCCTCTAAAGCAGCCCAGAAACCAAGGCCTTCCAGAGGGGGGCTCTACCAGCAGCTGAGCTTATTTATAGGACTTGTATTTAAGTATAAATCTGACCTCTGGTAACTCCGCAGAAACACTACTTTAAGAGCGGGCCGCCCTGTATGTGAGAGGGGTGTTTTGCTTCAGCACATTAGGGCCTGAATGCGATTTTAGCAGGCAGCCAGCGAAGCATAGACAGGCCCTGATATGAGTCACTGCAGGAGCCGGGCGGCCCGGCGTGGCGGCTGGCTGTGTGACCTGGGCATGGGGACCAGCATGGATTCAAAATATTCTGCCCCTAGGGTATCAAATGGTGTGGCCACTGTATGGCAGTTCCTCAAAAAACTAAAATAGAATTATTATATGAGCCAGAAATTCCACTTCTAGGTATATACTCAAAATTTTTTAAAGGAGGGGCTCAAGCAGATACTTGCACACCCCTGTTCATAGCAGCACCATCACAGCAGCCAAAGGGTGGAACTAACTCAGGTGTCCACGGACAGGTGAACAGATTAACAACATGCGGTGTATACGTACGATGGGGTGTTATTCAGCCTTAAAAAGGAAGGAAATTCTGACTCATGCTACTACATAGATGAACATTGAGGACACTATGCTAAGGGAAATAAGCAAGACACAAAAGGACACATACTGATTCCACTTATATGAGGTACCTGGAGCAGGCAAATTCATAGAGACAGTAGAATGACGGGTCCCAGGGGCTGCGGGAGGGAGAAATGAGGAATCACTGTTTACTGGGTATGGGGTTTCAGTTTGCAATGAATGAAAAACTTTTGGAGACAGGTAGTGGTGATGGTTTCTAAAACAATGTGGATATATTTAATGCCATTTCATTGTACACTTATAAAATGACTAAAGTGGTAAATTTTATATTATATATGTTTTACTACCAAAAAAAAATTAGAAAAAATTCTGCTCCTCAGCCCTATCTACATTACCTGTCACTTCACAAACCCTAGAAGAAAAGCAGGAGATTATGGACTAAGCCAAATCAGCCTTGGGGCCTCAGTTGCATCATCTGTGAAATGGAAGTGTTTGGTGGAACATCCACATTTCCAAGTTGTGACAGTAAAGGAGAGATTTGAGGGAAATAACCCTTACGGAAAGTAGGATTCCCAGGACTATATAAATGAACATTGACACCTAATAGATTTTGAGACTTTACTACAGGTCAGAAATTAAAGATTTTTATTTAAAAATTAAAATATTTTTGAAATTATAAAATATTTCAAACATACAGAAAATCCCCTGAGATCTTAACACTGTTTTTTAAATTTGTATCCCCACAGCCTGGAACAGTGCCAGTCACATAGTAGAAATTCAATGAATGTTTTTTCAATGAATTTTTTTGAATGAATGAATGAGTGACCCATTATTCAAGTCTCTTCATACACAAATAAATGTTAGTTTTTCTATGGTAGTTTTATAAGTGGAATTGCTTCAACTCTACTAAGCACTATCAGACAACCCACCAATTTACACTGTTGTCACCAATACACATGTAGGGTTTGTGTTTTCTTCTATTAATACCAACATTTGGTATTGCCACACTTTATTTTTGCCATCTGATGGAAGTTAATAGTATTTCACTGTTTTATTTTGAACTTCCTTGATTATTTAGTGGGGTTGGGCATTTTCCCTCAGACTTTTCTTACGACTTGCCTATTCATACCCTTTGCCCATTTTTCTAATGGGTTATCCTTTTCATATCATATATGTTTTGGATACTAACCCTTTGTTAATGTTTTGCAGATATCTTCTTCTTGTCTTTGGCTTATGTTATCTCTTTGTGATACGATTTTTGACTAGAAAATTTAAGTTTTATGTTTACAAATTTATCAATCTTTTCCAGTATGGTTTGTACTTTACGTATCTTGTTTAAGAAATCCTTTCCTACCCTGTATTGATATAGATAATCTTATCTAAGTTTTTAAAATTAACTTCTTATTTGGAAATAATTTCAAACTTGCAAAAGGTTACAAAAATAAAAATAGTACAAAGAACACTCACATATCCTTTACCTAGATTCACTCAGTGTTAACATTTTACCCCATTCATTATCATTTGAAATGTATAATGTATGCATTATATATGTAATATATATGATATATAATGTATACATATTTTTCTGAACTATTCGAGGGTAAGTTACATACATTATGGTCTTTTACAGTTAAACACTTCAGTGTGAATTTTCTATAAATAGGGATATTCTCTAACATAACTACAGTACAGTTATCAACTTCATAAATTCACATTGATAAAATACTTTTATCAAGTCTTCCATTCATATCCCAGTTTTTTCATTTGACAAACTGGATGTTGATTCTCTTCACAGCATTTTTATATTCTTAGAAAACCTATACTCCTATATAGTTTTTAAAACCCTATAGCAGATCCAAACTATTACATTTAATTTTCATGTCTTTTTAGCTTCCTTTAATCTGGATTTGTCTTTTATGATATTTACATCTTTGAAGAATACACTCCTCACCCCCCTTTTCTTTAATAGAATTCCTTCATTTTGTGTTTATCTGATGTGTCCTCATGATTAGATTGATGAAAAGCACTTTTGGCTGGAACACTGCATAGATTCAGCATTGTGCCAAATTGCATCTCTTCAATATTACATAGATGTAGTTTTGTGTCTTTCTCAGGATATCATGTCTGGAAGCATATGATATCTATATGGCCCTCATAGGTTAATTTTGATCACCTGGTCAAAGTGTTGCCCAATTTCTCCATTGTATAATTACTGCACTTTTAAAAATATATATTTCTTTATTGATTTCAGAGAGAGAAAGGAAAAGGGAGAGAGAGAGACAGAAACATCAATGATGAGACAGAGTCATTGATCATCTGCCTCCTGCATGCCCCCAACTGTGGATCAAGCCCACAACCCAGGCGTGTGCCCTGACCAGAACCAAACCATTATCTCCTGCATCCTAGGTCGGTGCTCAATCTCGGAGCCACGCTGGGCCAGGCCCACTTTTTTTTTTCTTCTCCTTCCAACTCATAAGCAATCTGTAAGGAGACACTTTAAGACATGCATTTATCCAGCTCCTCATCAGAATTTCTCTCTAGCTTTAGCATCCGCTGATGATTCTTGCCTGATCCAATCTTTGCCATGATGGTTGAAAGCTGATTCACTTAAAAGCTTTTAAGTTTTGCTTCTATGTATGTTTTTGAACCTGAAATTGATTTTTATAGTGTGAGATGGAGATCTAATCCTGTCTCCTCCCTTTCCCTCCCAGGTGGCTAACTAATCAGCTCCATTTGTGGAATAGCTCTTCCTCTCCCCACCGGTAAGAAATGTCCATTTCTTCATGCATCAGATTTCCATTCTTTTGTGTTTTTTTCTTCTTCTTCAGTGCAGTCTATTCTATTTGCTTATCTCTGAACCAGTACTGTAGTGTCCTAAGTATTACAGCTTTGTATAAATTTTTATATATGGTAGGGCAAGTTGCCCATCATATTCTTCTTTAAAACTGTCTTATTTTTGTCTTCTGGGCAATTATATTCATTGTCACAGGTAATTTTCACACCAACCTCCAAGAGATTAAGCAATTTTCCCAAGGTCACAAAGTCAGGAAGGAGGAATTTGCACCTAGATCTGCCCAAGGCCAGAGCTCTTTCCACTCCCTCCTGGGGTTCTGCCTTCCCACGGCCAGACGATTGGCTTTCTAGGCATGGAGAACTGGATGTCAGAGAATCCTGTGGACAGGCAAGAGGAGATGGGCAGGCAGACTGGTTTGGGTTTGGTCTTTGGGTATAAGCTTTGCCAGCCAAGGGATGGGGCTTGGACTTGACTGGCAAAACTGGACAGAGAAGATCGGAGGGAATGGAACTGAGAGAACTCCCACCCCAGCACTGAGCACCCACAGGTGTCCGTGGGCACAATCTTGTCACTTTTCCTGCTGAGCAGGGTAGAGTGGCAGCAGCCTGGAAGGGGGCCCTGCAGCTTCTTTTGTGCTGGGGCCTGGGGTCCGGGTGTTGAGGAGCATGGAGAGGAAAGAATCTGGCCGGTTGCCTGGGTGCCAGGAGAGATACCACCCAGAAAGCCCCATCCCCCACCAGCCCCGCCCCGCCTGATTAAGGGACCCTAATAAGCTTAGGTAGATTAAGGGCTCTGGCCAGCTGTTCCCACACCCCCGCCCCGGGCCGGGCTGGCAAAGGAGCCCTGTGGGAGGGCGTGTGACCCCTCACCTCCGCCCTGAGCCCCAGCCGAGCCCCGTACTTCGCGGTGAGTGGCTCGGGGTCCCTTCTCTCCTGATGCTTCTAAGGAGCGCGCGGGCCCGTCCCCTCTGACGCCCGCGGCTCGGACGGGCGGGGAGGGGCAGACAAGAGGGAACAGGAGGCAGAGGGGCGGGGGATGCGGGGCGCTTCTGGGCCATGCCCGTGACCCCCATCTCGGCATCCGAGCCTGCGGAGGTGAGGCGCAGATACGCCACGGGTTCCTTGGGCACGGGTTCCTTGGGCTTCGAGAAACGGGGTTGCGGAGAGAGCCTAGGAGGGTCCGGGGGCCTCCTCGTTCTCCCCGCTCTGTTTGTGCTCACAGAAGCCCGCCATGCCCCCCTGCGCCGCCCTCGCGGGGGGTCTTCGGGACCCGCGGCCCCGGCCCCGGGCCCGGCTCCAGCTGCTGCTGCTGCTGCTGCTCCTTCCGCCGCCTTCGGCCCCCTCGGCCGTGTTCACCGTGGGGGTGCTAGGCCCCTGGGCCTGCGACCCCATCTTCGCCCGCGCCCGCGCCGACCTGGCCGCGCGCCTGGCCGCCGCCCGCCTGAACCGCGCCCCGGCCCCGGAGGGCGGCCCCCGCTTCGAGGTCGCGCTGCTGCCGGAGCCGTGCCGCACGCCGGGCTCGCTGGGGGCCGTGTCCTCCGCGCTGGCCCGCGTCTCGGGTCTCGTGGGTCCCGTGAACCCTGCCGCCTGCCGCCCGGCCGAGCTCCTGGCCCAAGAGGCGGGGGTCGCGCTGGTGCCCTGGGGCTGCCCCGGGACGCGGGCAGCGGGCACCACCGCCCCCGCCGGGACGCCCGCGGCGGACGCCCTCTACGCCCTCCTTCGCGCCTTCCGCTGGGCGCGCGTGGCCCTGGTCACCGCCCCCCAGGACCTGTGGGTGGAGGCGGGACGCTCGCTGGCCGCGGCGCTCAGGGCCCGGGGGCTGCCAGTTGCCCTGGTGACCGCCATGGAGCCCTCCGATCTGTCCGGAGCCCGCGAGGCCCTGAGGAGGGTCCGGGACGGGCCCGGAGTCCGAGGTGGGCTCCCCGCGGGGGCGGGAGGTCGGCCGCTGCTCGGGCCGGGCGGGTCGCTGAGCGGAGTGTCTGTGCGCAGCGGTGATCATGGTGATGCACTCGGTGCTGCTGGGCGGCCAGGAGCAACGCTGCCTGCTGGAGGCTGCCGAGGAGCTGGGCCTGGCCGACGGCGCCCTGGTCTTCCTGCCCTTCGACACGCTCCACTACGCCTTGTCCCCGGGCCCGGAGGCCTTGGCCGTGCTGGCCAACAGCTCACAGCTGCGCAGGGCCCACGACGCGGTCCTCACGCTCACGCGCCGCTGCCCCGCGGGAGGCAGCGTGCTGGACAGTCTGCGACGGGCCCGGGAGCGCCGGGAGCTGCCTCCTGACCTTAATCTGCAGCAGGTGCAGGGATGGGGAGGAGAGGAGGGGGGAGAGCTGGGGGGAAAGCAGAGGATGGCCAAAGAGGGGACGGGAGGCTGGAGGCGGTGGGGAGAGAAGTGGGTGGAGTAATGGACGAGAGGAGGGTGCGGCCAGAGGGGGAGAGGGGCCGGCGGTAGGGAGGGAATAGCTAGCAGCTCCCCCTGTGCCGGGCACCCCTGGGTAATGTAGGCGCCCTGGTCTCGCTTGGGCATCTTAGTGTACTGAGATCGCTTTCAGAGAGACTGCCATGAGTCCTCTCTCGTTCAGCTCCAAGGAGTGAACTCTAAATCCTACAACATCTTTGCAGTCTCCTTCAAGTAAAGTCGCCTCCAGCACCACCTAACATACAGACTGTAATAGACTGTAAGACTGGTGTTCTTAAGCAGGAAGGAAGGAGGGTGTAGAGCCAACCTCCATGCCCATTTCAGAGGTGTTCCCTCCCGGGGGCAGGGGTCTTCATCTGGTGGTTTTAACTTTTTGAGAGCCTGGGCATCTTGTGAGAAGCAGAAGGTCCCTAGGTGGAGCCAGTAGCTGCTGTAATCATTCAGATCCACAGCTCATTCCCCAAACCAGCTAATACCCAGGATTCCCTGAGAACCGAGAATCCCAGTTCAGACCATCTAGCCCCACCCTGTTCATAAAAGGGGGGCTATAAACCACGAAGATAGAAGGGAATTTAGATGTCAGTGGGCAGTAAAGTAACTACTAAAAGGGCCCTACACAAAGGGCTGCATATGAGAGAGGGCTATAAGTGGTGGAGAGGAGGGATTTTAAAATATCCCCCCCAATTCCCCTAGTCTCCTCCACCCAAATTTGGGGTAGCCAGTGGGGAGAAAGGATGGGAACAGGAACAGAGGTGGGATGGAGTAAAAGTGAGAAAGAGAGTGGAGAAAGTGCTGAAGAACACCTCTTCGGCTCTCAGTAAGTAGCACAGCCTTCCATACAGCTGCCCAAGTGAGATTCCTGGGAGTCACTCTTGACCTCTCTAACCCTTTCCCCCCAACATCTAGACATAAAGTCCTGTCACTTTTACTTCCTAAAGGTTCTTTGAATCCATCCACTTTCTCTGTTCTCACTGTCACTGCCCTGGTTCAGGCCACAGCATCTCTGGTCCAAATATCAAAATCTCCCAAATGGTCTCTGTTTCAGTGCTTACCTGCCCTAGGCCTTTCTCCACCCAATGATCAGACTGAACCTCAGAAATCTGACTATGTCACACCTCTGTTCAAAGCCTCCAAGTGGCTTTTCTTGCAGGATAAACGCAGGTCTCTTCCCATAGCTGACCAGGTCTGGTGTCTTCCTCTCTCTTCCTCTTGAAGTTCCTTGAACTTCAATCTGACCAGCTACGTTGCTTCTCTAAACATGTCCTTGTCTTTCACCTCTGCGCTGCGGGTGCCCTGTTCCTGCTCTCTTGCTCTGTCCTCCAGGTAACTCTGACTCATTTCCTGAAGGATGGCCACTTCTTCTGGAGGCCTCCTCCTCCTGTCCAGCCTGGGTTGGGGCCCTTCTTCCTGTCTCCACAGCTCCCTGGACCTCACTCATTGCACTGCCTTAACTTCCCATCTGTCTCCCCAACTAGATGAAAAATCCCCTGAGACAGGGACTCTGTCTTGTATATCGATATATCCCTAGTGCTTTACACACTGCCTGGCACTGTGAGAGATGGGAACTGGGAGCAATAGAGAGGCTCCACAAGGTCTTGGGGAATGAAAAGAAGGAAAAATAGAAAATAGAAGCTAACCAAAAGATGGGAAAGAAGGCTTTTAGGTGAATGGTAGGTAATGGTATTAAAAATATATTCAGGGCAACCAACAGGAAAGGGAAGAGAGGATCTGTAGGTAATGGAGAGTGAGAATTAACCAATGGTGAGAAGAATCTAAGGATCCTGAAAGGAGGGAAGGTCAATGGGGACAAGGGGTGGGATAGCCAGTGGGAGAGAGGGGGAGAGAAAATGAGGGATATAGGAACCACTAACTAGCAGCTGAGAACAGTCAAGGGCTTGAAGGGCTTGAAGGGCTCAGGGAAAAGATGAGGGGCAGTAAGTCTGTTTATGGGCCTTGACCCCAAACCCTGAGCCCTTTATTCTCCTTCCCCAGGTATCCCCACTCTTCGGCACCATCTATGATGCGGTCTTCTTGTTGGCGGGGGGCGTGGTGCGAGCGCGGGCAGCTGTTGGTGGCAGCTGGGTGTCCGGAGCAGCTGTGGCCCGCCACATTCACGATGCCCAGGTCCCAGGCTTCTGCGGGGCCCTGGGAGGAGCTGAGGAGCCCCCATTTGTGCTGTTGGACACGGACGAGGCGGGAGACAAGCTGCTGGCTACATACATGCTGGACCCCACCCGGGGCTCCTTCCACTCTGCTGGGACCCCAGTGCATTTCCCTAGAGGGGGCCAGGGTCCTGGGCCTGACCCCTCCTGCTGGTTTGACCCAGACATCATCTGCAGTGGAGGTGAGGGCAAACACCCAGCCTCCACTAGGACAGTTACCAGGGACCTCCCACAAACTGGTGAAAGAGGGTGAACTCTTCCTGTAACTCTTCTTTGAGGCCCTTTCAGGTCCTCCTCAGAGCCCATACTTGTGCAGGGCCTCTGTCTTGCTGAGCCCCCAAAGCCCTCTTGAAACCTTTCTAGCATTCCCAGATGCTCCCTCTTTGCAGAATTCATGACCTTTTGCTAGTTCCCTTTCTTGGCTCCCATCCCCCTTTCCAGGAGCCTCCAGGATTTGACATGACTGCATACTTCCCTAGAAAGGGTGCTTCCCCTCCGCCATGGTCCTCAGTGTCTCTCCTCTCACTGCCCCTCCAGGAGTGGATCCTGGTCTCGTCTTTATCGGTTTCCTCCTGGTGGTTGGGATGGGGCTGACTGGGGCCTTCCTGGCCCATTATGTGAGGTGAGTAGGGAAGTGAGGTAAGTAGGAGATGACCTTGGCTCTCTACATGCCAGAAATGCAACTGTACAGCAAAGACAGCAGTCTGGGTCCACTCAAGACAGAAGGGAGAATTTTTTGGAAGGGGGCAGGGGAAAGGGGTCCTGGAAGTCTGGCAGAGTCCCAAGGGGATGTCTAGTTTGGGGATAGCTGCCCTCCTCTGAGCCAACATTATCCCCTGCTGGCCTCCTCTCATGCACCTTGTTACCCTTTGTGGAGATGACCTCCTTCCCCTACCAGGCACCAGCTGCTTCATATCCAAATGATCTCAGGCCCCAACAAGATCATCTTAACTCTGGATGACATCACCTTCCTCCACCCACAAGGGGGCGGCTCTCAAAAGGTGGGAGAAGCAGGGAGCCAGGATCCAGCTGTCCTCCATGTATATCTGGTCCCCTGCCTGGGTAGCCCTCACCCTAGCCCCCAACTGGAAAGGAGATCTGGTGTCTGCTCTAGCTCTGTCCCAGGTCTTATGTGTGCAATGAGGGTAACAGCCCCTGTTCTGACTGCTTTCCTGGAACAGTGTGAAGCTCCAACAAGAAAATGAATGTTGTGTAAACTGTAAAATGCTGTGCCCTTGGAAAGTATTGTCATTATCACCTTCCCTAATAAAGATTTCTTCCTCTCCCCTTTTTAATCCCTAGAACTCTGCCTGAGAACTCAATATATCCAGGACTCTGAATATATTTTGACCCCTTGCACTGACCTCTACCTTCCAGGTGGCCCAGAGTAGTAGTCGGTCGAGTCTGGTTGCCCGCAGTGTGTCAGACATTCGCAGCGTCCCCAGCCAGCCCCCGGATGGCTCCAATATCGGCCTCTATGAGGTGAGCCTGACCCCCAACTAGGCTGAGCTCTGCCCCTAGAGTCCTGTCATATCCTGCAGGCTCCAGGAAATGGGGATAGGACCCCAGAAAATCTAGGGAGAAGTCATAAATTTCTCAAAGGGAAGCATCTGGTGATCCTCTCTGCCCCAGTATTTTCCCTTAGCTGTTATCCAGGTGAGGGGTCCTCAAAAGCCAATCACTGTGACCTGGGGGCTGGTGACCTGACTGGTGGAGAGTGTGCTGGGACCAGCATACAGCCTGGTGTAGCCACTGAGACTATCCCCCACCTTGTTGGGAGCCCCTGGCACTGCCCCCTCAGTGATAAGCCTTCAGTTACTGAAGGGCACAGGCCTCCCTAGAAAGATGGGGGCAGAGGAACTTCTGGGATGTGGATTGTTCAGGATGGGGAGTTTCCAGACAGGGCTACCCCCGACTCAACCAGACCCATGTTTTGGCCCCACCCAGCATTTCCACCCAATTCCAACCAGACTCAGAAACAGCAAGCCTTAGAAGGGAAAAAGAAAGTCACAAAAGGGCATGAGGACATTAACTGTGGTGTCAGCAAATCTGATGTGGTGGAATGAGCGGGAAATAATGTGAACAAACTCAGGGAGCACTGAGCAAGAGCTCAGCTAATCGGGAGGGGGGGACATTTAGCTCCTGAGTGTCAGGTCACAGAGAGACTATAGAGACTGCTAGTATGTCATGTAGCGGCCATCACGCCATTTCTCAGGGCAGCACTATAGTCATTTTAGGCAGGTTAGTCTTCACTGTATGAGACTACCCTGTGCCCTGAAGCATGTTTAGTATCTCCTGTCTCTGGTCCTATTTACTAAACATAGCCCTCAGTTTCTGGGACAATTAAAAATGTCTCTACTTTTATTTCCAAATACTTGTTAGGGGTCAGTATCAAACCCCCCAAATTATCTTCTCTTCCAAATCCCTATCAACAGGCAAGGCCAGCTACAAGGTCTAGGGCAAAATAAAAATGAAGGGCCCCTTGTTCACTCAAGACGACAACAGCAGATCACTGAACCAAGCTCAAGCCTACTGAACATGGGCCCTGGTATGACCTCATAAGCTGCCATCAGCTGAGGACAATGAGGCCCAGAGCCCTGAGGGGAGCTACCTAAACTTCACCGTTAGTCTATAGTAAAATCTGATCTACCCAGACTCCTGACTCCCATCACAGTGCTCTCTCATGGCAACAGATGGTGATGAGGGCTATGACTTCAATGACATTCATGTTGGCAATGGCTTAATAGGTTAGCACATCTGGGATGGTGAGGACAGCCATTCAGGCCTTCTGCATCTCTTAGCCAGGGGTGGGCTCTCACCCAGCTAGCTGTGAAGTGGACTGGTAGACATCAAACCCCTGACTCCTCACACTCTTTGTCACATAGATGTTCTGGGGCAGTAGGCCAGTGGAAATGGGGGCCCTAGGGCTCTTTGTAACTGAATTCACTACTCCCATTTCTGCTCCAGGGAGACTGGGTTTGGCTGAAGAAATTCCCAGGGGATCAGCACATAGCTATCCGCCCAGCAACCAAGACAGTCTTCTCCAAGGTGAGAGTTTGGCTCATGATGGGGTGCAGGGTAGCCATCATTTCTTCCTCCTTGCCTTCTCTTTGCAGTTGAGTACACAGGTAGGCCCCAATGTGGGATAGTTCAAGAGGTCTCAGTGAAGTGTCTCCTCCTCTCTAAAGCAGGTTTCCCATTATGCTCTCTGATAGCACTAGTTCTTTCCTTTGATGTGCTTGTCAGAACTTGTAATTGTATGTTCATCTGTGAGCCTGATTATTTCTTATCTGCCTCCCTAACTAGACTGTAAGCTGTGTGAGGGCTTCCTCCTGCCCTCTCCATTATATTTTTAGCACCTAGCACAGTGTCTGGAGCATTAGAGAGACCCGATGAATATTTGTCGAGTGAATGATAGGAAATAAAAAATGGTTTCTAGTTCTGTCAGGTCATTCACACAGAATGGCCTAGTTGATGCACACTGAGTGAAATGAAAGTTGGCAAGGAGGCTATAAACTGGCTTTTTCTGGTCTTTCCAACCTTAATGCCCACCTTACCCTAACACCATGAGCCTTGGCCTGGCCTCCTCTGATGCCTCCTCAGCTGCTCTTGGTCATAGCGGCAGAATCACTTAAGTGGACTACTTGCATGGGACTAGATCGCCATTTAATAGCAGGCATTTAAGATGGGGAGAAAAAAAAAAGCCCAAAGGAAAGCTAGAAAGGCACCAGTCACCTGCTAGCCCCCATTTCCCAGCATACCCAGATGGTGAGCACCTGGGTCTAGTGGAGTGAGTGTGGCCTTGTTGATGGCTCTCTGGGACCACAGCTTGACTACTCAGTCGTACTTCCCGAACTTGGGGAGGGCGGGAGTCTCAGACATAGGTGACCCAAGGATGTAACGGAGCAAAGCAGCCCTGGGCCAACTTGCCAGCACAAGCCATTTCTGGTGTTTTGTTTTTTGGTGTGTGTGGTTTTTTTTTAAAGCAGTGCAGCTTCTCCCTGGTTCTTCCTGCAAAGGCTGTTTCATCGGAAGGGGAGGGTGGTGATGCCAGGGGCTTCTCCTTAAGGTGTTTTTCCTTAAGACATGGGCAGTTCTGATGGTAAATAAATCAGAATCTGCCTAGATCCTGATGACCAGTGCACGGGTATCTTTTCATTCATAACTTTAAACTAAACCAGACTCAGTAGCTGAAGGGCAGCCTTTGAAGATGTCTTTTCCAGAGAGAAGTTATCTGTAAAAGGAAGCCCCCGCCCCTCCCCGGCTACATGCCCAATAGACCTTCCATTCACCATGATGATCCCATTTTCCCAGTTTGGATACTTGAAAACGGTCCTGAATAACAGCCTCCTCCCCACCTTGCTCCCCGGGCAGAAAATGCCTGTTAACTTCCCCCTCTCAGCTCCGGGAGCTCCGGCACGAGAACGTGGCCCTCTACCTGGGGCTGTTCCTGGCGGGCGGGGCGGACGGCGCGGGCCCCGCGGAGGGCACGCTCGCGGTGGTCTCCGAGCACTGCGCCCGGGGCTCCCTCCACGACCTGCTGGCCCAGAGAGACATCAAGCTGGACTGGATGTTCAAGTCCTCCCTCCTGCTGGACCTCATCAAGGTGCGCGGGGGTGGGGGGTGTAGGAGGGGTGCGGGAGGCGCGGGCAGGCGAGCCGCGGGCTGAAGCTGCCTCCCGCCCACCCCCTGCAGGGAATGCGGTACCTGCACCACCGAGGGGTGCCCCACGGGCGACTGAAGTCCCGGAACTGCGTGGTGGACGGGAGATTCGTGCTCAAGGTCACCGACCACGGCCACGGGAGACTACTGGAGGCTCAGAGGGTGTTACCAGCGCCTGCCAGCGCGGAGGGTGGGGTTCCCTGGCTGCCTCGGCGGCGGAGGAGCATCCCCCGCCCCGGGATCCCCATTACTTCAAGGGCCCTGCCTTCCCTCCCTTCTTCCCTCCGCCCTCGAATTCTCTCCGTCGCGCATCCACCGGACGCGACTCCTGCTGCGGAAAAGGCCTTGTGACCTCTGAGAAGCGGAGGGTGGACTGTGAAACCCGGGGGGCGGGGCGTTGTAAGGGGGCGGACTTGTCCCTGAGGAGTGGGCCTCCTGCCCCTGCCGCAGGATCTGTTCTAAGTGGGCTTTTGCCTAAGGCTGGGGGCTGGGCTTTTCCCGAGACCAGCTGTGGGTAGGCTCCCCCGGAGACTGCAGCGGGCGGGCGGCAGGGCCGGACTGGGGGCGGGGGGGGGGGGTTGGTGAGTGGGTGTGAGCCTGGGCTTTCCGGTGGCGTGGGGGGTGGGGTCTGTCCCCAGTCCCCCGAGGCCCTCCGCGTGCCCACGCCCTCTTCCCCGACCGCAGACCAGCTGTGGACAGCCCCGGAGCTGCTGCGCGACCCAGCCCTGGGGCGCCGGGGAACGCTGGCGGGCGACGTCTTCAGCCTGGGGGTCATCATGCAGGAGGTCGTGTGCCGCAGCGCCCCCTACGCCATGCTGGAGCTGGCGCCCGAGGGTACCGCCACCCCCGGTGGAGTGTGGGCTAGAAAGGCATCGGCTGTTGGGCAGAGCCCGGCCACACCCAGCCTCGCTCTTTTCCGAAAGCCCAGTGCTGAGACTTACTTATGCGGGCCTCCCTTCAAGCGGGGCTCTCCAGGGTCAGCAGCCAGCCAGGCACCAGCTTAGGAAGGGGCAGCTCTCAGGCGCCCAGACTGGAGTGGGTTCCTCCGTCCTGATCCTGGGCTCCAACCGGCTCCCCCAACGGATGGAACAGGTTCCTCTCTAGTTCTTGGGGGCCCGACGCAGCAGGGTGAGGGGAAGATGGGAAGAGAGCAGCTGGACACGGTTCAAAGTTAAGTTACTTACCACCCATAGGACTCAGCAAGCTACGTGATCGTCCGAACCCTCACTTTTCTTACGTGTAATAAAGGGTAGTCTCTAGAGCCTGTGACTTCTTACTGTCCCTTGTCTTTCAGGGTTCAGGATCCCCTTGTTCCCAGCAACCCCCATCCACACTACACTTCCCCACTTACCAAAGCTCTGATTTAAGGGACTCTTTCCAGTCTCCCCATCTTGAGCTTCAACAATCAGGCAGTCAGAGAGCGTTTCTGTTCTGGTACCCCCTCTCATGGTCCCCTGTGCCTCCAGAAGTGGTGCAGAGGGTGCAGAACCCCCCTCCGCTGTGTCGGCCGTTGGTTTCCGTGGACCAGGCACCCATGGAGTGCATCCAGCTGATGAAACAGTGCTGGGCAGAACAGCCGGACCATCGGCCTTCCATGGACCGCACCTTCAACCTGGTTAGGGGCTGGGATTGGGCAAGGGCTGGGCTAGCCACTTGTCAGCAACCTGGGGAGCCTGCAGGAAGGCAGGCTGGCAGGATTTCTGACCTTCCAGGCTTTTTCCTAAGGAGTAGACTGAGGACTGGGGTTTTGGTGGAGGTAGAGTTAGAACAGGGTTGTAGATGCCTTTGGAGCCTGAGATAGAGCTGTAGGTGGGAGAAAGACTTAATTCAACTCAACATTTATTGAAAACCAAGTATGTGCTTGGCCTAATGTGGCAGAAAGACCCTTGGCCTGGGAATAGAAAGGCTGGATTGGTTCCAGTGCTCTAGCAATTGCTAGCCGACCTTATGGAGCCCCTGTTTCCTGTGTGCCCACTAATAATGTGTGAAAACACAGTGCCCAGCACCCTGGGGTATTTGTGGGAGGCGGCCTTGATGAGTTGAAGATGAATGAGTGGGTGGGGGAGAGAATCAGGCATAATACAGCCCCATGAGAGAACCATGGCGGCAGAGGTCCTCAGCAGCCCCACCAGCTTCCTCCTACTATTAGTTCAAGAGCATCAACAAGGGCCGAAAGACCAACATTATCGACTCCATGCTACGGATGCTGGAGCAGTACTCCAGTAACCTGGAGGACCTGATCCGGGAGCGCACGGAGGAGCTGGAGCTGGAAAAGCAGAAGACAGACAGACTACTCACCCAGATGCTCCCTCCGTGGGTGCCAGTGGGGAAAGGGTGGGGAGCGCAGCTGGAGTCCAGCCAGACGGGGGTAGCCTCCAGGTCACGTCACCACCTGCCATCCCTAGGTCTGTGGCTGAAGCTCTGAAGATGGGGACACCTGTGGAGCCCGAGTATTTTGAGGAGGTGACACTGTACTTTAGCGACATTGTGGGCTTCACCACCATCTCCGCCATGAGTGAGCCCATCGAAGTCGTGGACCTGCTCAACGACCTCTATTCGCTCTTTGATGCCATCATTGGCTCCCACGATGTCTACAAGGTGGGGTGTGTAGGGAACAAGCCCTTCCTCAGGGGCAGCTTCCAGCCCAGCCCTTCCTGCTCAGCCCCTGGGCCACCAGCCAGGCCTCTCCCAGCTCTCCCATTCCTTACCGCTTCTGCCAGTCCCCAGCGCAGTCCCCCAGGACCTCGGCGCTTAAACCCGTGTTAGGCCTCCTTACAAGAGACCATCACTTTGTGAGAACAGGGTGCTCAGCACTGCATTCCTACATTTCCTCTCAGGTGGAGACAATTGGGGACGCCTATATGGTGGCCTCCGGGCTGCCCCAGCGCAATGGGCAGCGGCACGCAGCCGAGATCGCCAACATGGCCCTGGACATCCTCAGCGCCGTGGGCTCCTTCCACATGCGCCACATGCCCGAGGTGCCCGTGCGCATCCGCATTGGCCTGCACTCGGGTAACTCCCTGGGGCCCGGCTCTAGACTTTCCGGGCAGGACGGAACCCCAGCAGCGGGGGCGCGGGGCTTGTCAAGCTACCTTTGCGTACGAGGCACCCCGCTGTAATCAGGGGACCCTGAGCGTGTTTCCCGGGGAAGCCGGGGAGATTTGGTATGCGGAACTCCCCCTAGGCCTTAGGCGCCGTCCAGCCGCCAGCTCCTCCCCGCGCCGCCGCCCACCAACCCCGCGTCTCCGCAGGCCCGTGCGTGGCGGGCGTGGTGGGCCTCACCATGCCGCGGTACTGCCTCTTTGGGGACACGGTCAACACCGCCTCGCGCATGGAGTCCACCGGGCTGCGTGAGTGTGACCCCGTGGGGGAGGGCCGGAGGGAGGTGGGGCGACGTCGCGGGGTCCAGGAGGGAACCGGCCAGGAGGTGGACGCGGGAGGTGAGTCCCGAGGTCACCGCGTCCCCTGCCTGTGGCCCCAGCTTACCGCATCCACGTGAACGTGAGCACCGTGCGGATCCTCCGCGCTCTAGACCAGGGCTTCCAGACCGAGGTGCGCGGCCGCACGGAGCTGAAGGTGAGGCCGGGCCCACGTCCTGCACCGGGGCCGGGGACACGGCTCGCCACGCCCGGCCACGGCCGGCCCCCGGTCTCCCCGCTCCCCCTGGCCCTCCAGATCCACCCGCTGAAGTCCTCCGCTCCCCCGTGTCTTCCAGGGCAAGGGCACCGAGGAAACGCACTGGCTGGTGGGCAGGCGCGGCTTCAACAAGCCCATCCCCAAACCTCCAGACCTGCAACCAGGGTAAAGAGCCGGCATCCGCAGGCGGGCAGGTTACGAGCGCCGGGCACTGGCCCCGAGGGCCCTCTCCTTGCCTCTGGCTCTGCGCCTGACCTCGCCCAGCCGCCAAGTAGCGAGACCTGGGCCCTGCCCTCCCAAGTCCCATTCCGGATCCCTGAGACAGTCGCCCTGTCCCTGCAGGGCCAGCCACCACGGCATCAACCTGCAGGAGATACCCCCCGAGCGGCGTCGGAAGCTGGAGAAGGCGAGGCCGGGCCAGTTCTCGGGAAAGTGAGGCCCGCCTGGCACAGGTGCTGCCCCGTGGTTCCCACGCCCAGCTGCCATTCTCCCCCAGGCTCCAGAGGCTAGACGCCTCTGGGAGAAGCTTCCTGGGGGTCTGGCGCCTCTCTCCCAGCCTAAGGACTAGCCCCGCCTGCAACTTCCCACCCAAGCCAGGTGTCCTGGTTTCTCTCTGACTTAGAGAGCCTGGGCTGGTTCCTAAACCCAGATATTTCCCTTGGGAGGGAAGCACCAGCCACACAAATGCTGGTAGGGTAGGTCTGGAGTGGTCCAGGAATTCAGACTTGGGAACCCCTGTAACCATGACCTCCTGCGACCTGTCATCTCACCCCCCACTGCATTAACCAGTCCCCCACCCCCACAGGCTGTGCACTGCACAAGAGACAGAACTCTAGGAGGCAGCATTCACCAGAGGATAGCATGAGGGCTGCCCCTAGAGTTCTGTTAGAGCAGGAGCCCTTCTGTGCTCTACCCTCCTTCAAGGAACTCTGATCCATGACCCTCCCCTTCCTAGGTGAACACTCATGATTCCTTTCCACGATTTCCTCTGAGACACTCCTCTTCCTCTCAGGATTATTCCAGAAGGTCCTCTTCCTGAAAGTTGCTGCTATAGGTGACCAAAATCTGTCTACTACCGGTGGCTTCTGCGCAGCTTTTCATCAAAGGATTCTGGGCCTTTGGAAGAGCTGGTTGCCAACCAGCTGTGTGACCTTGGGAAAGTCTCATGCACTCTCTGGGCTTGGTTTCCCCTCCATGGTGAAATGGAGAGTGGCCTAGGTGGTTTCTACACCCCCTGGCTCTGACAGCTGGGTTTTAGAATGGTCGGCCTTGGGATATAGGGCACTGGGAATGTGACCAGCCCCAGTGACCCTGAGACCATCAGGCTGTTGAAATGGGGAGTTCTCCACTTTCCAAGGCTTCTTAAAGCACCAGGAAGGAGGAGCTAGGATTGGATGCCTCAACCCCAGAGAAGGTGGAGACCTCTGTTCCACCAGAGTAGGGGTTGTCACATGGCCTGAGGATGTGAGGGCTTCTGTTTAGCCTCAAGCATCAGTCCCTTCTCCATCCCCCACCAGAAACTGGCTCCTTCACCTGTGGAAATAACCACATAACTTGCCCAAGTGCAGAGAAAAGCTTACTTCAAGGCTTTGGGGAAAGGAAAGTAAACTGCACCAGACCTTTACTAACTAGAACACCCAAGGGATAGTAATATTCTCATTTTAACTGGGTGGGGCAACAGGTGCCAACCCCTGTCCTGGTAAGTCCCTAGCTGAAGTTTCTTTTGTGGAACTCTGATGTTCCAGAGCATGGGCCTTGTCATATTTGGCTGGGTGTCCTTCCCCATTGCTGAAGACTATGATAGAATTTAACAGCTGCTGCAGACACTCAAGCTGCCACTGTAAGTAGTGAGCTTCCCATCCCTGGAGGTATGCAAGTAGAACTGGAGACATCATTGATCAAGGACATAGCAGTCAGAGGGAATTCCTAGGTGGAAGTAAGTCCTCACTATGCAAAGTGTGGTTGGTGGACCAGCAGCAGCCACATCATCTTGGAACTTGTTAGAAATGCAAAATCTCAGGCCCAGATCTATTGACTCAGAACCTGCACTTTAACAAGTTCCCTGAGTATTTATATGAACATTAAAGTTTTTGAATCATGGAACTAAATGATCGTAGGATCCCCAATATTTCAGAATCTCTAAGATTTCCAAAAAAACCAGGCTAGAAACTAGTCCTGAGACTTGTTCTGTTTGGCAGCTGCTGCCAAAAGTATGGGGTGGTTTTTATTTTGTTTGAGTTAACATTTTAAAATCAAGAGATACCACATTTAAAAAATATATACCAAATTTCCCTCTTCTCTGAAATTAAAAGCCCTGCACAAGGGCAACTGCTGACTTTCTGCTGGAGCCAAAGAGTGATTGTTCCTCTCTCTAGAGCTCCCTCTTCAGTTCTCATGGTCCACAGCACTCCCTGTGGACTCCAAGGAACCAAGATTTTCTGAACTCTTATGTACCTATCTGGCACCCTTAGGCATTTGAACTCAGGACTCCTGGAGAAGCTAGTGTTAGGATTGCAAGTGCTCCTGGAAGTTGCTTTACCTGATTCGTAAAACTCTTGAAATCCACAAGCTTAGTGGTCTTCCTTCCTAGAGGTAGAAAAATCTAAAATCCAACACTTGTAGGTTCTGGTTACTTAAGGTGGTGCTGCTATAGTGAGTACTTTAGTGCATTAAAAAAACCCACCACATTTTAAAGAGTTTGGAGATGATCAATTAAAGATTTTGTAAAAACTCTGATACACACACAAAATATTTTTTAAAGTAATGAACACTTTTAAAAATTTCTCTTCAGATTTTCTCTGCACTTAGGTCCCAGGGATTGAGGGAAGACTCTGCATTGCTGGTGCTGGGCCCAACAGTGTGGATGTAGCTCTCACTCCCCTGCCTCTTACTTCCCTCCCCATCCCACCTCATCCCTCTCCTTCCCTCTCTCCTGCCTCTGAGGGACTTGGGTAATTAATGGCCTGTGATTCAGGGGAGCCTCAGGGAAGAGTTGACCTGGGATTGGGCGCAGGCGGGTCAGTGTGGGTTGGCTGGCACAGGGCATCCCCCAGAGGAGCAGGAGGAGGAGCTGGGGTCCAAACCTAGTTTGAGGTAGAAGTGGAGTTGGCAGGGCTGAGCAGGTCCCTTCCCACCCTCAACTCAGCCATGTTACCAGGCCTTCATCTCAAATGAGCAGATGTGACTGGGGGAGGAGCCTGGGGGAGGAGAGTCCTGTCCTCCTCAGATAGGACAACTTGGGGACCACCACCCCCACCCCACCCCCCGAGCTCACAGAGCTAACGGAGGAAGAGAAGGGGGAAATTAAGTGCATCTCCTTTGCCTTTCTCTGTCCCTGTCTCTCCCTTTCTCAGTCTATCTATCTGCCTCTAGTCTGCTCTTCCTCTGACCTCGTGTCCTCTTTGTGCCTGGCAGTTTATTCCCGTCTTTCTCTGCAGTTCCCCCATTTCTGTGGAACCATTTTTCCTGGGCCCACTCAGTATCTCACAGCTCTGCTACCCTCTCACTCAAGTCCCCTCCACCTACTTACTCCCTGTTCCTAGAACCCAGACAACTCTTAGCCCAGAGAGCACCTGGCTTGGTCATTAGGCACTCCCCACCTTCAGATGTATTTACACTACCTCTGCCGGCTGGCCTGTGCCAGAAGCCCACACTTGGGACCGTCCTCGCCTCTGCAATGGCTCTGTAACCAAAACCAGTGATGGCCAAAGCAGGGACTTCCCACAGCTGCTGCTTCAGTCACATAGCTAGGACTCCACATCATGTCCTGGGGCTCACCTGGCACCTTTTCTCTGCGCTGCTCCTTAGGGTCTGGGGCCCACCTATAGTGGACCCAGGCACCCCTTTGGGGATCCGTGATGCTGCATTGTGGAGCTTTGTCCACTTGGATCTTCTGGGCTGTGTATTGTGGGCACCAGCCCAAGTGCCATGGTGTTGGGTTTTGGGGAGCGGGGTGGGCACTGAAATAAAGGTGTGCTTTCTTCCATTTCATGTCATCTGGTCCTTTGGCCTGGATGGTCTGAACACCTCATCCCTGGAATATTCAAACCTGGCATTGTTAGGGAGGGCTTCAGATAGGGGTGAACCCTAGATATGACCTAGGCAGGGAGAGGTGAACTCGGGCCAACAACCCCCAGGAACTCCTCTGCTCAGGGGGTCTGCTCTGAGGGGACCAAGTAGGGAAGCCTCAGGCCTTTTAGTATTCTAGACAAGATCAGGGTCTCTGAGGCTCTGGAAAAGGGGTGGTGTGGCCTCATCCCTTGGTCATAAGCAGGAGAGAGGAAGGAAGAGAAGGGTAGTGCTTGTCTATGGCCATGACACATGACCTATGACCCATGGAAGCCAGAGGCCAAGACTGAAGAAGCAGAGCCCCAAATGGAGAAGTTGAGGCCTATTGGTCTCTGGGCAGGGCTCACCAACAACCCACATTCCACCTCTGACCCCTCAAGAGCCTGCCACTGGGGCATTAGAGCAGGACAGACCATCCCAAAGCCACCAGTGTGTGACTATCCCATTACTTATCAATTTTCTCTGAGCCCAGCTGTCCCTGCCTCAGGCCAGCTGTTTCTGTCATGATCACTTCTAACGGAGGGTTGTTCTGCCTTCCGGGCATCTATCACGCTTAATGGGTGGCAACCATCCCTGCCTCATTCTCAGTCCCTGTGGAACTGGTGGAACTGACCCCAGACCTCCCCCTCCAGTCCTGCCCAGTCATTCCATCCCTCTGGCTGCAGGGTTTGCTTCAAGGACGGGCAGGAAAAAGAGGCTCAGTGCTGAGATGCTGCTGGAAGCCAAGTGAAAAAATTGTCTCTGGTTGCTGAGAGGATGGGGCTCTTAGCGGTCTTGCCACTGCAAAGACGGGCAGAAGTGGCAGAAGGGCAGGCAGTCTGCTGCCACCCGAGCTCTCCACCTCCCTGTGCTGCTGGAGCGCCAGGGCCAGCAAGTTTCTTTGCTTAAGCCAGATTTAATTGTGGGGTGTGTTTTTTTTTTTGTTCTTTTTCATCAAAATTGTCCTGACAGACACTCCTCAAAAAGATTATGGAATGCAGTGGGGGTCAGACAGCTTTAACAGCACAGAAAAGAGGAAAACGCTGGGTTGGGAAGAAAGAGGAGAGTGCAGGATGAATGACCAAGTCGAGAGAACGGCCTCCGAGACAGGACTCCGCTGAGTCAGCCCGGCCCTCTGGCCCTCTCCGTGGTGCGACTGTCCCTGAAAAGCCCATTTATGGGAACCTAACCCAGGGAAAGGTTAGGACCTGGAGTGAGAAAGTGCACAGGGCCCTGTAGCCTTGTCGGGCATCTTGTGCTGACTCAGCATTTAGAAGGTGGAGGAATTGGGGGGGGGCTGCCTCAGAGGAGGTATGCAAATGAGACTGTGGTCTCTAAACTCAGCAGGTAAGTGACTGGACTTTGACAGGGAGATTAGTGTGGGGCAAATGGCTCTTCCTGCTCCCTGAGTGGGGAAGGAGTAGAATTGGGGAGAAGGGTAGCTGTGATGTCCGGAAAGCCTAGGCTCCTGCAGGTGGGCTTGTTTCTCACGTCTAGGTACTCACCCATCCAAACTAAGGCCCCTTGTCACCTCCACCAAGGACATTCCACCTCCCCATCCTCCCTGAGCCTGTGTCTTCGGCCCTGGACTCAGAGGAGGGCATGCTGTCCAAGCATTTATCATTCTGCTCCCAGGGAACATTGATCCTGCCATTTGAAAAGCTCATCCTCACATATTTCTAGTCCTCTATCCTCACACGACCATCCTGCACACAGGAAAACAGGCTCCTAGCAGTGAAAGGACTTGCTAAGACTGCACGTCCAGCACATCTTGGGCTCAGGAAACAAGCCCAGGAGTTCAGACTCTGGCCTCAGGTGCTTCTCACGGGTGCTCTGGGGGTGTTTGTGTTACAGGCAGTCCTGCTTCAGGCCACCTTGATTCTTTTTTGCAATAACGCAATTTTAACTCCAAGTCAACATCTCTGTAATCACATTATAAAAGAGTTTTGCCCTGGCTGTTATTCTCAATGGTTAGAGCGCCAGCCCTCCCGCTGAAGGGTCACAGTTTCGATTTCTGGTCAAGGGCACGTACCTGGGTCGCAGGTTCCATCTCCTGCCCTGGTTGGGACACATGCCAGAGGCAACGAACTGATGTCTCACCTCTCTCTCCCCTCTCCCTTGCTCCCTTCCACTCTCTAAAAATCAATGGAAAAATAAATATCCTCAGGTGAGGATTAACAAAAAAAAAAGAGTTTTGACTTGGTGGGATATGAACACGAACACATTTTTTATTTCTCCAATCAGTGCCTTCAAAACTTTCATCCAGTTGACAACTCCAATCTTCTCTCTGTTCTAAATTCTGCTCCAACCACACCTGCCAGGAGCCAGGGGGTGCATGTCTGCTCCTTCTCTCCTCTCCCAAATCTGGCTCCATGATCTGAAGAGGGACACGGGGACATAATTTGATCTTGGGAACCCTGCCCCCTTAATCTTTAGATGAGAAACACAGAGGAAGCTTAACTGGTCACCTGTTGGAGAAGTTCTCCTGGTCTCACTGGGCTGCTTGCTGATGTTGGCTGGGGGTGGCAGGGTGGGCGGTCCCTGTCCACATGGGCATGTGCAGAGGTGAGTTCAGTGTAACGCGAATAAAGTTGAAACCACGGCCCCTCACTTGCATAAGCCCCTTCCAAGGCCCCCTAGCCAATTTTATTTTCTTTTTCTTAAAGATGGCCTTCAAAATTGGAAAAGCTTCAGATCCTCAGGAAGTTTGGATCTATCCTGGGTGTGGTCCCCTGGGGACTGGGGTTCCACTTACCTTCTTTGTTTCTAGACCCCTTTGAAAGCAACTGCTATATCTTTCTTGACCCTAGTAGTGGTAGCACCCCATGCCCCTTTCCGGGGGTCCCAAGCCCCTGTGTGTCCCATGACTGCCTGGGGAGCCCGAACAGCCCCCAGGTTCAGTTTGTCCTCTGACCTCCACCCTCCTTCAAGAGAAGCTGAAAGAACTGTCCTTGTCCCCATCCTCTCAGGACACAGGGGATTGGGCTGGGAACTGCCATTGCCTTCTTCTCCGGCTCCTGCTGTGACTTTCTTTCTTTCTTTCTTTCTTTCTTTCTTTCTTTCTTTCTTTCTTTCTTTCTTTCTTTCTTTCTTCTTTCTTTCTTTCTTTCTTTCTTTCTTTCTTTCTTTCTCTTTCTTTCTTTTTTAAAATATATTTTTATTGATTTCAGAGAGAGGAAGGGAGAGAAAGAGAGAGAGAGTCATTGATCGGCTGCCTCCTGCACATCCCCTACTGGAGATGGAGCAGGATGGAGCCCACAGCCCAGGCCTGTACCGTGACTGGGAATCAAACCGCAATCTCCTGGATCCTAGGTCAACGCTCAAGCCATGCCGGCCGGGCTTTTTTTCTTTTTAATCCTCACCTGGATATTTTTTCCATTGCTTTTCAGAGAAAGTAGAAGAGGCGAGGGGAGAGAGAGAGAGAGAGACAGCGAGAGAGAGGGGGGGGGGAGAGGGAGAGAGAGAGGGAGGGAGGGAGAGAGAGAGAGAGAGAGAGAAACATTGATGTCAGAGAAACACATCAATGGTTGCCTATCACATGCGCCCGGACCCAGGAATCGAACCTGTAACCCAGGTATGTGCCCTTGACGGGAATTGAACCCAAGGACCTTCAGTCTGCAGGCCAACGCTCTAACCACTGAGCAAAACTGTCTAGGGCTCAAAACCCTTCTTAGTAGTGGACCCACACACCCTTCCTGAGCCCTACTATGGCTGGGGTTGGAAGTATGGTGAGCAAGGCAGATCCATCTCTGCCCTTTGGGAACCAGTGGGAGAGATGGATCCAATCTGCCAGTCCCAGGTGGGGGCTGGGGGTGGCAGTGGGTGTTTAATTCTTCCCTGTGGCTTGATTAAGCTCAAAAGGTTGAAATGTAAATGACTGTCAAGTCAGCAAGCAGTAAAAAGTTAGGGGAGAAAGGTGGGCAGGGACTGTGGCTGGTAGACAATGGCAGCTCAGCTATGACTACAGACAGATCTTTAGATGTTTCAAAAGAAACAAGACATTTTCTAATATTTAAATGTTGACCATTGATTCAATTTGGCAGCCAATTGAAACGCATCTGCAAACCAACTCTGGCTCTCAAGCCCTCTGTTGGCACCCCCTGGTGGAGATGAGGCCTCCAGGTTTGTAGCTCAGCTCTGTGGTTTATAAAATGTGTGGTTGGCCATTTTCCTTCTTTGGCCTCAATTTCCTCCTTTTTGGGCAGCTGGTCTCAGCAACTCTTCTCACTCACATCCCATGTGCTGCATAGCCTCCCAATTGTTAGTCACCATGTATTCCTGGATCCCTAGGCATCTACTACCCAGATGACACTGCAGTGAGCAGGGACTTGGAGCTGCAGGCCTGGGTCCTTGTCCTCTCAGGACACAGGGGATTGGGCCAGGAACTACCTTTGCCTTCTTCTCAGGCTCCTGCTGTGACTCCTGCTGTGGGTCAGGGAGATCTTCCAGGAGGGTCTTCTAAGCTGCATGAGCTCAGGTGAGGTGTTTGTCCCAGTCTTCCACCCTCTCCAGGGGTGGGGGAGGTCCAGCCCGTGAAGTCATTTGGTCTAGCTTTTTTCAGAGCTAATTTTTAAGTTGATAATTTTGTATAGCCTGCGAATGTTGTTATTAATATCCAAATGGTGTTTGGCAGAAAAAAGGTTCCCCACCCCTGCTCTTGACCCCACTTCCCCAGGGCAACAGCCTCTTGGGTTTCAGCTCCATTCCCTCCATCCCACCTCTGTCTAGGGGTCCAGCTGCACTCGCCCTGTTGAGTATTTCACCATGACCATCTTCACCTGCTCAGCCCAACATGCTGCCATCAACAGCGGTGGGGTGAGCCAGTAGCACACCTGGGGGACAAGCAGGGTCATAGGAGGAATGGACCTAGCAGGAGCTCTGGTGGCCCTGTGCTTACTGAGTGTAGGGGTTCAGTATGAATTCAGTGCCACCATGGGGTTCCCCCAACCCATCAGACAGATCTGGTGGCCTCATTCCCTGAGGTCAACCCCACTTGCCATGCCCTTATGCCCTTCTGGGGTATCACCGATGAAACCAAAGGACACTGTAAGCAAGGCCCACGGTGGGGAGGGGAGGTGTCTCAGGTTCTAGGAGAGTGGGTGGGGTGAGGAAGGGGTCTGGGAACAATGGGTTACTTGGAAGGGCACTTAGGCTGGGCCCTTTGGTGGGCATGGCCTGCAGTGGTATAGGTTTCTGAGGTGTGATTTAGGGTGGCCTGGGTTCCTAGTAGGTGGAGCTTAGAGGGGTCTGGGGTTCCTGTGCGTGGGCTTAGGGCAGTCTTTTGCCTAGGTGTCTGAGAGGTTTATGTTTCAAGTTGGACAGGTAGAGTGGTGGAGGTTCCTGGGGGGGGGGGGCTCGGGTGGTGGTCTGCGTCTTCGAGTGGATTTTCTGGTGGTTTGGGGTCCCTGGTGGCCTGGGTGCCTAAGTTGGGGGACTTAAGATGGACCGGAATCGCCCTGGGTTGAACGATGAGGCCGCGGTATCATGGGGCGGAGGTCCCCGCAGTCTCTTCTGCAGTCCCCGGAGGCACCGGCACCGGGCACCTGCCCAGATGAAGGCTTCCCCGAGGAGGCCTGACGCATCGCCGCCTGCAGGAGTCGCCCGGCCCTTACCTCGCGGGACCTCAGGGAGCAGAACCCAGGCCTGGCACTGCCCTGCGCCTACCTGGGCCCCCGCGGTGGTGGAAACAGCGTCGCAGTGTGAGCGTGGCACCTGCCCTGCCCTGCCCTGCCCTCCCCTCCCGCCAGTAAACACAGACCCAGGGCTTGAGTTTGAAGTGTTTGTAGTTTTTTTGTTTGTTTTTTAAATAGCCGGGTGCAGGGCGGGGAGAGGCTAGGCTAATGAGCCATCCTAGATAGAAATGCTGTTCTCGATGAGCACGGGGTCCAGGTAGTAGTAGGGGATGGGGAGGCACTTGTTGCGCTGGCGGATGTTGTGCGAGATCTGGGCCAGGCGCTGGCGGAAGGTCTCCATGCTCCCGCGCGGGACGTCCTCCACGAAGTGAATGTCGGGGAAGTGGCCCAGGGGCCGCTGCGGACACAGAGCCGAGCCGCTGGCCCCCTCCCTCCACCTTCAGGAGCCTCTCTGTCCCCGCCCTTCTCCCTTGCCGCTCCCCTCCGGTCTTGCCCCCCAGCTTCCAGCCCCCTGCCTGTGCTCAGAGCCCTCCACCCCCACCTGCACCCCGAGGCCCCAGGGCACCTTGTCGTCCGGCTCCCGGCTGAGTGTCCAAAGCACCAGCAAGATGATGCACGTGGTCTTCACATCCGGCAGCGTGTCCAGGAAGGTCTCCAGAGTGGTCAGCCCCTTGGCCTGCATCGGCGGGTTCCGCATGGACGAGGGGAAGTTGGGCATCCAGGAGGTGAACTCCAGCTGGAGGTGGAGCGCAGGAGGGGTTCTGGCTCAGAGAGCACCCAGGGACTCTCGAGTTTACATTGAGGTTGAGACTGAAACTGGGGCTCAGACTGAGACGGGTCACGGCCGACTAAGGCTGGGTTTGAGCTTGGGGTTGGGATGGAGGTTAGGTCTGCGCCTGAGGTTGGGGCGGGGGCTGGTGAGCACAGGTACCTGCCCTGTGTTGACAGCTGCGTGCTTGGCAGAGCAGGTGTAGATGACAATGGTCACATATCGGATCAGTTCAGGCACCGTTCGCAAGCACGTGGGGAAGCCTGAGCGGAGAGAAAGGCGGGGGCAGAGTCAGTCCCGCCCTGGTCCTGACCGGCCGGTAGAGGGCGCGAGCAAGCCCGGCTCAGCCCCCTGCTAATGCTTTCGGCGGCCACCTCCCGCCCCCATCCCGCCCGCAGGGCCCTCCTGTGGCCACAGCCCCACCCCCCAGCCCAGGCCACAGGGCTGGGCGAGCGACACTCGCTGGCCTTGTCCTCCAGGCCTGCTCCGGGCACCTGCCTGACAGGAGGCCCTCGGATCTCTCCTCCAGCTGCCTAGGGGAGCTCTCCGGCCCCAGGCCTCAGGCGGAAAGGGCTTTGGAAGAACCCTGGCTCTCCTGCTGACTACAATCCTCCATCCGCTCCCCGCTCACTCCAGACAGATTTCTCAGTAGCCTGGCTCTTGGTCTTGTACTAACCAAGCTCTTGCTTTTTTTCTCTGTTGTCCCACCTAAGCAGCCAGCCCTGCTTGCCACGGTGACCCCAGGTTCCAAAAACCTCACACATTCAAACCAGACCTATCATTTTCCTCTCTAAACCCCTCTGCCCTCCGTGCTCCCAGATCAGTGACACATACCATTACCCAGTTTTGAAAGCTCTAAACCTGAGTCATCCTTGGCCCCTCCTCCCCCACCCCCACCTATTCCCCCACCGCCAAACCTAAACTGGTGACCAAGTCCTGTCATTTCTATTTCACAACTCTCTCTGGAATTTTCTGTGTCTCTATAGCCCTCACCTTAGCCAGGTCCCTGCCACCTCCCTCCTGAACACCACAGCAGCTTCCAAAACTGTTTCCTAACTACCAGTGCAGCCTGATATTCTAACATGCAAATCTGATCTCCTTGCAAACCCCTCCATGGCTCCCTCTGGTGCTCAGAGTAATTCCGAACTCCTTAACCGCGCTGTGCAACCTGGCCCCTACTCAAGACTCCAGCCTTAGCCCCACCAGGAGCCTGCCCAACTCCCACCCTCAGCTCCAGTTGCAGGGACCTGTCAGCAACTTCCAGGACTCTCTACCCTCACCTCTGTCATCTCATAGCTAACCTCTCCATCTGGCAGATCTTAGCTAGCTAAGATCTCAGCTAGATCTTAGCTTGCTACTACCCACCCGCCACTCTCTACCCACCACCCCTCCCCAATCTGGGTTAGGTGCCTCCCCTGGGCCCCTATCCCCACCAACAAACTGCACCAGTCCTGCTAAAATGTAACTGCCCATTTACTTGAACAGACCACCATCACCACCACCCCGCCAGACTGTGAATTCCTTGAGGGCAGTACCTTCACCCGGCCCATTCCCTTTTGCCTTCTCAGTAACCAGCACAGTGTTAGTCACATCATAGATGCTTGTTGAGTGGGTGCCCATGTGGCACGACTTCAAATGCTCTCCCCCTTCTGGAGCCTGCCAGCACCCCACCAGCTCCCCACCAGCTCCCCACCTTGTAATACATTCTGCCCTTTCCTGTCTGCGCTCATGCCCCATTTCTCAGTCCACAAAGGTTGTTTCTTGGTGGAGGCCTGGGACCGCTCCAGGTCTCTTCAGAGACACTCATAGCCCCTGAACTCAGACAGGGCCAGCCATGCTTTCTTCCTCAATCCCTCTAAGATGCTGCTGCTCCAAGGGACAGGGAAGGACCCTGTTAAAATTCTAGGGCAGTGATTTGGCCTCCTTCAGCCTCCAATGAGACATGTCCAGCCCAGCTGAGAGGGCCCGCCCCAAAACCCTGGACCCCTGTCAGATGCTCGGGTGCCCAGGCCCATACCTGAGCTCTCACGCCCTAGTAGGCACTCCTTGAATATCTCCTGCACCCAGGACTGCAATTCCGGGTCACCCTCCACAGCTGCGTCACACGGGTAATAGTAGGTGATGATCTCTGTCACATACCTGACCGGGAAACAGGGCCTCAGTTTGGACCCTCCTCCTGCCCTCCCCAACTGTGCTGTCCCCACCTTTCCCAGGATGCCCTGGCCTCAGAGCTGCCCTAGGCATGTGGTGGGCAAGTCCTGTGAGGCAGAGATGGCAAGGGTTGCTTGTCAAGGTCAGAGATGGCACTAGACCCAAGCTCAGGTGCTTTAAGGCTCCCCTGCCACCCACTGCTGTCCCAATCTTACCTCTCCAGTGCGTCCCACACTGCCAAGCAGTCATCACGGTAATAATATCCCGGCAGGTCCTGAACTCCACGCTCCACAAAGTCATTGGGGAGGTAGAAGCTCTCGTAGGTCATCTCTGACAGACACCGTGCCATCAACTCAGCAAAGCCCTTCAGGCCCAGGGACGTGCCCTGTCAGGAAGGAGGCAGATGCTGGAGCCAGCGGGTTCCTTGCAAGCCTGCCCCATGAAGCTCACACCTGCCTCACACACAGGTTATGATACTCATCTACCCCCTCCCACCCAACCTGCCTCCCCCTGGGAATCCTCACACTCCAGCTAGCACACCCAGCTCCTGCCTCCATGCCCTTGTAGACACAGCACCCACTTTAGCCAATCCCCTCTCCAGGCTCCTTCATGAGCTAAAGACAAGTGGGAAATCCTGCTTTTAGTCTAACTGCAAAGGCCAAAAGGAAAGTAAATATCTTGCTGGTGTTGCGGGCAATCTTACCCTGGCAGTGAGCCCCCCCTCATTGAGGAGGATAGCCCGTCCAATGCTGTTGATCTGAATGGTGTATCGGGTGTGGGGGACCAGGAGCTGTGAGAGAAGCAAGGACAATGAAAGGGAACTGAAATTATCCCCCGGAGGACCTCGGCGCCCCCAGTTCTGCAGCATCAGACCCCCTCAATTTGGGCAGTCCCCACCCCAGCTGCCTCTCCTAGTCTAACTGGGAGCCCTCTGACTGCTGAGCAAGCGAGGTGGCTTTCTGAGGCCAGGTGGGGGCAGCGATGCTTCACAGAGGCCCTTCCTTCAAGTCCATACCTTGTAGAGGGGGTGGCACATGGGCAGCTGCCTCAGCACAGCAAGGCAGAAGGCCTCAGCAATGAGGTGGGTCCCCAGCAGGTGGGAGATGGCCTCGTGGCAGAAGAATTCAGCGTTGCGCACCCAAGTCTTGGCCAACAGCCAGTCCCACTCAGAGTCACTGGGCAGGAAGATGGGGCAATTGGGCCCAGGGGTCTGGCTGAGCTAGGAGTGGGGAAGGAGGGAGAGTTAGGTGAGGGCAGAGACCTATACACACAAGGACCCCCAGGAGGGAGACCAAGGGGAGTCTGAGGAGGTAAAAACTCCATCCACTACATTCCAGTCCCTCTGTTCCCCTGAACACATTAAGTTCTTTCCTCCCTCCTAACATTTGCTCTTGCTGTTCCCACTGTCTGTAGTACCTTCCCCTGTCCCTTTCTCTACCTGGCTGTTCCCACTGATTCTTCAAGAACCAGCTCACAAGCTGCCTCCTCTGAGAAGCATTCCTTATCTCCACCCCACGACGGCCACATTCAGCTGCACAGGTTGTGCAGTGCCCAAGGATACCCAGCCTCTGGGGGAGGAGATGGCTGAAATCTAGCCTAAAGTGTTCCACTAATGAGCCAGGAGCATCAGGATTTGACTGTGCCTCCCCCCCCCCCCAGAGGGGTGACTTTTTCTAATTTGGACTTGACTCTAGTGGGGATCTCTGGGAAGGAAATACCTCTGTTCCATTTTCTGCCAGACCAAACTCTGAAGGCAGCTGCCAAGTCTGATTAGCTCAGTATTTCCATGCTCACACACACAGCATGCACACTCTACATGCTTACACAAAGAGGTACACACACAAGCACAAACCCTCACAAACAGGTGGCACACAGGGATGTAAGGTTCACAGGCACACACACACACACACACACACACACACACACACACACACAGGCTGACCAGCTCACCACACATTCACATAGGGCATACAAGTACACACACAGGCCCACACACATATTTATGCACATATATCGGCTCCCACGCTGGCCACGCGCTCACACAGTGGTGGGGCCTGCACCCCAAGCACCTGGATGGCGATGGGCATCATGTTCCCTTCCTGGTTAAAGTGCAGCAGGCAGAGGGGAGCGCACTGGTGCTGCTTCTGGCCGTTGAGCTCAACGGTGGGGATGCCCTCCAAGATTCTGTAGTCTGCCAGGTAAATGTTCCCTTTCTGCAAGGGAGCCGCAGTGGGCAGGCAGGTAGCACCAACACGGGGCACCCCTGACCCACACCTTGGGTACAGAGTGCCCTGGCTCCCCAGATGCAGGGGGTGGCCAAGAACCAAGAAGGGGGGTCCCGGGGTGGGGTGGGGATAGAACTCTGCAGGCAGCGGAGGTGGGGAGAGAGGGGGTGCCCAGGGCAGGGGAAAGCCAGGAGGCTGTGAGGTTCTCCATCAGACCAGGCCTCACCTCCAGCTCCGCTTGCAGGCACGTTCCTTCGCCCAGGAACGGGGCCACCATGTCGTTTGTGACGGGGAACTTGTCTGGAATCTGCGTGCAGCGGCGGATCAGGCCTGGGTTGATGCCATTGAGGTACTGGTACCCAAAGAAGCTGTCCTCTGTCCAGTGCTCGGCCACGTATTCTGGGGGAATGGTGCGGGAACGTCACGAAGCTACCCAGTCCCCATCAGGGACAGAGAGGCATGGGGCCAAGGGCCCAGCCAAAGGAAGACCACGGGCACCGGAGAGGAAAACCAAGCAGCCTCCCCACCTCCCCCGCCCCAGGGCGACGTTTCCCAAGGAGCCGCCAGAGGGCGCGCCAACCCAACTCCCAACTCCTGCCTTAGGTTCGCCTGCTCTTCCCACCCCACTGGCCCCACGTGGGGGTCCTGCCTCCTTGACGAGTCTGGAGTTCCTTCCGCCAGAGATCACTGGGCTCCCCATGTTCCATTAAGGATGCCCCAACCCATACCAGAGATGACAGTCTTGTAGGTAGGGAAAATTTTCTTAATGTCCTTCAGTCTCTTCCAAGACTGTTTGCAGTCCACCAGGCCTCGGAGTTTGAACTTCAGTGCCCTTAGCAGGTGGGATTCAAGGGGGAGACCATCAGGGAGGCTGCCGAGTGCCTGCTCAATTGGGGCAGAGCTGCCCCGCCCCACCTAGGTCTCTGAGTCTCAAAGTCTCTGTTCTTTCTGTCTCTGGGTCTCAGGGTCCCCATGCCCATAGCGCAAGGCCTTTATAGGCCTCGGGCTCTGAGTGTCACCTCTCATGTTCTCTGGCTTGTGTTAGCAGCTCCCCCTGCCTTCCTGGCCATTCTAACCTCTGGGGCTGTGGCAGAGGGGGGCACGGAGCAGGGGAGAGAGGCGGTCTTCTCATGAGCCCTCGCCCCACTAGCACTTGTGCTCACTCACTTGGGCCCCAGGCGGAAAAAGAAAGAGGCTGTCTTGATGAAGGAGAAGCGCAGATTTGAGTTCAGGAACCTGGTGGCCTTAATGTTGATGAGAATTGGGAATCCGGGGATATAGCCATTCCACCTGCAGGAAAGAATGCAGGTCTGGGGGGGCCACCTGGGGTCCAGGGCTTGAGGAAGGGGCAGAGCCCAGAGGTCCCCCATCAGAGGGCCCGGGGCAGCTCAGGTTCTTACTCAGGCCGGTTGGGGTTTCTCCGGACAGGAGGGTGGTAACTGGGGATGTGCACGTAGTTGGGCAGGCCGGGAACGAAGACCCTCCAGCTGCAAAGAGAAGCTGAGATAGTGAGCACCATCCCAGGCACAGAGGGCAAAGCCATCTTTGGCCCCCTGACCTCCCGCAGCCCCTGCCACCCTCCCCTCACCGGTAGAAGTCCTGCTTGGCTCTGATCTCCTCTCGGCGGTGCTCCAGAAGAATTGGGAGGGTGTCATCTGCTGTTGTTTTTGCTGTAGGGAGACCAAGGGGAGGGGGGCTCAAAGTCAGGCCTTCCTCATTTGCCTGCCCCCACCCACTTCAGGGATCGGAATTCAGCTTCTGCCTCCCAGGCGTGCTCTGGGGGCCCTCCATGGTCAAGGATGGGAAAGGCTGACCTTGGGAGAGGGAGGATGTTTGTCCTCCCAAAAAACTGAGATAAAAGGATCAGAGACCACCCTATCTAGGTGGCTCAGTTGGTTAGAGCATTGTCCTGTACACCAAAAGGTTGCAGGTTTGATTTCTGGTCAGGGCACATACTTAGGTTGTGGGTTTGATCCCCAGCCCAGTTGGGGCACATAAGGGATGATTCTCTCTTTTTCTTCCCCCTTTAGGGTAAGGATTTTTTAAAAAAGGATCAGGGACCACCCTCCTCCCCTTTGCTCTACTCCCTCCAGCTGAACCCTTTCGCTGCAGGGATGTTCGTCTTTCAGACCCACAGAAATATTAGTAACAGTGACTTAGCACTTTCTAACCACTTTCTTTATATTAATAATTTAATCCACACAAGCACAACCTTATGAGGCAGGTGACTAATATTATAGGCTCACAGACTGCTCTCCACAATTCCAAATTCCAACAGGCTACACAAATCAGGTTGGTTTGTCTTTTCCACAAGTTAAGTACAAATTGGTTGGAAAAGCCTTCTCAAAACTTACCTGTGACTATAGACAGTCTTTATTTAACTCACTTGGTATAACTATTCATAGTTTTTGCTGCAGAAATATTAGTATATTTGATTAGGTGGTGCCCTGTTGAATATATCACATAACATATGGTGTGTGTATATATATATATACACAGAAGATATATGGAGATATAGAGATAAAAATATGTGTGTATCACATTTGTATATCTTTTCTAAATAAAATCTAAATTTTAAAATATCTCTGGCCCCCACAGTTTCAGCTAAGGGACAATATTGTCATGCTTATTTTACAAGGAAGAAATAATCAATATTACATAGAGAGAAAACAGTGAGCCAGGATTTGAACCAAGGCAGTCTCTTTCTGATCACTAACCCACTACCCACTAACAACCACCAACAGCTGTTAAGCTTTTTCAAAACTCCTTTTAGAGATTGTCTCATTGGATTCTCAAATCAACCCTATCAACTTGGTTCTGCTCTTAGCTCCATTTTACAGATGAGGACACTGAGGCTTAAAAGAATTGAGAAGTATACCCAGATAGCCAGCTAGTACATGGTGGAGCTGAGCTCCAAATCCATGCCTAGTTTTCTCCAGCATCCTGGCTAGCAGTCCCAGGCTGGCAAGTGCTCATCACTGTAGCCTCATCATTTTCGGTCAAGGTTTCCTTTGTTAGCCTCTCCCTCCTCCATCTGCCTCAGCTCGTGTTGTATTCTGGGTGAACAGCGCCAGCTGGAGTTGTGCATCACAGAGCCCTAGCTCAGCTTCATCTCCAGAGTGGGAGCCTCACTCCTTCAAGTGCCCAGCAGATGATTCAAGTCTCCCTGCCCTGGTGTTGCTTGACAGCTGCCCCACCTAACCCCATTCCTACCTTGCCACCCAGTGTCACCCTGCCTGTTCCCAGCTTCCATGCCACTCAGACCTATGGTTGTGGGAAGATGCTTTGAACACCCAGTAAGACTCTCCCCTTGGCTTCCCTCCCCTCCCCCAAACCTGCCCCCCTCTCACCCTGCCTCTCCTTTCCCAGCTCAGGCACCTTTCCCTTCCTCCTGGGAAAAGGCTCTCACCATAGTGAAATAAGAGATGAGAGTAGAGTGGTCAGCTGCAGGGAAGATGGGGGCCCACGCCCCTGGGCCCCCTCAGCTCTGTTCTCCCCTCCGACCCACCCTGAGGAAGGCCAGCGGAAGCTCGGTGGTGGAGCCGAGGAAACAAAAGAAGACAGACCTGAAGTCCCTATGTAGCAGCCACACATTAGGAAGCTGGCCCAAGCCTTCTAGGCAAGGGCGCTGCCAGGGGTGGACATAAGGAGTGAGGCACTCAGATCCTGTCCCTCTTCCATGGGAGCAACCAAGCTACTGGGAAACAGCTGGGCCACCAAGGGAAACCCCCACAGTCTGTGTGAGTAACAAGGCCTCCTATTGGAGCGGGATGGAGCCTTACTGGATGGATGAAGGGGACCTTCGGAAGTAGCAGTGAGTCCTGTTAGAGAAATAAGGTGTCTTGGGGTACTAGGGAGTCCTTTGGAGCAATAGAACATCCTATCAGTCTTAAAAAAATGCTCATTAAGAAACCCAGGGCATCACAGCCAGGCACAAGGCCTCCTGCTATAGCACCGCGGAGAACTGTTGCACTCACAGCCTTGGTAATGAAACGAGACAGCGGCTGGAGTACCAGGGCTTCTGATTAGAATAGCAAAGCATCCGGTTGCAGTGACAGAACCCGGCTGGAGTGACAGGGAGTCTTTTTGGAGCAGCAGGACATGCTATTTGGCACAAATGGGGTATCCTACCAGGATCCTGAGGCCTGTATCCAAAGTAGCAAGGGGTCTTTTCAGAGTGGCTGGGCAGCCCGTGGGAGTGGAGGGAAGGACGGTAGGGGTAACCAAGAGCACGCTTGTCTTCAGCTGGAAGCTGCGAGCTGAGACCCTGAGGGTAGCCCCATGCCTTATTCATCTCTGCTCCTGGGGTGTCACCCGAGCTGGGTCTGGCAGGGCAGCGATGACTAAGAGGAATATGTGAGAGCGGCAGGAGTTCCCAGGAGTCCTTGTGGGGCTGGCACCTGGCTAGCTGGTGGGGAGTCCAGGGTGGCCACGCTGGAGGGGCCCAACGGCATGGGGTGGGGTGGTGAGAGCTTGCCTGTAGCCTCCCGCAGAGCCAGGGTCTCGTAGCCATCCATCCACTGGTAGGCGGGGAAGTGGTAGATGCGGCCGTTAGGTGCACAGATCTGCACATAGTTGCAGTACCAGGAGTTCTTGGGAAAGAAGGAGTATCGCTCCTTGTACAGCCGGATGATGATGAGCTCTCCCAGGTCCTGCTGGCACTGGACGGTGTACTCGTCCACCTGGCAGGGCGCGGGCCGGGCAGCTGAGCACGCAGGACTCAGCCCTGGCGCCCCAGCTCCCCACTGCTCTGGCTGCTCACCCAGGCCTCGCTCACGCTGCTCCCCTCCTGGACTGGGGTGGCCTGATCTTTGGCTCTCCCCCCACCGTCCAACCTGACTGTCCTCTGCTGGGCCCATCTACCCAGGGCTGGGCAGGACCCAGACTTTCTGTCTCTCTGCTCCCAGCTCCTGAGGCCCATCCTCTCGCCCACCTCCCCAGTCGTCTGAGGCTGCGGGAGCCATGCAGATCCCCAGGGTCTGTTGTGCCAGTGGGGTCCACGGCCCCAAGACCCTGCAGTCTTAGAGTGGGCAGAAGCTGTCCAGCCAGCCCCCCCTTTCCTCCCACTTATCAATGAAGATGTAGTGATTTTAAAATAGCCACATAGACAGAGTGACCTATTAAGGCCACGTAGCAGCAGGTCACTGAACTCGACTCAAAATCAGGTCTGAGGGCTGAGGGCCCAGCAAACAGTGCTTCCATCATGGAGAAGGCAGGCCCCCAACGGACAGGCTGGTCCGATGTCGTTGGAAGTCAGTTATGATGCACTTTAACTTGGGAAGAGTGGGGGAGAATAGGGGGAAGGGGGGGAGAGAAGGGAAAGGAGGGAGGAAAGGACTGGGAAGGGGGTGAGGAAGGAGAGAGAAAGGGAGCAGGGGAGTGTGGAGAGAGGGGGGATGCGGGGCAAATGGTGAGAGAGGGGAAAGGGAGAGAGAAGAGGAGAGAAAGGGGAGGGAAGGAGATGAGGAATGACCAGAAGGGGTGGGAAGTGACCAGCCAGCGAGAAGAAGGATGGCCCCAAGACCAGGGAAGGCTGGGAGCCAGGTCTGTGGCAAGGGGCATCCAGAGTCACCCTGGGAGCCCCACTGCTTTCAGATGTCCCCCAGAGCTCCCCAGCCTCTCCTAGCCAAGCTCTGTCTCCCTCCTCTGCACCCCTCCTTCCCTCCTTATGCCCCCCCGATACTCCCCCACATACATACATACACGCATATACCAAACACAGGCTCACATGTACCACACACACTCACACATATACATGCACACACACACATGCCACACATAAATACCTACACACCACACACACTCACATATATATACACAACCCCACACACAGTCACACATACATACACACACATACCACACACATACACCACACACACACACTCACACATACATACACACACATACCACATACACCATACACACATACACACACCACACTCACAGTCACAAATGCTCACCGCCCCAGTTGCAAAGTCTCTCCCAAAGTGGTTCAGCAGCTGCTTGTGGCTCTCCCCTTGGGTCCCCACGATGATCAGTGAGATGGAGTCCATTGTTCCCGACAACAGGTCATCCCCAGTGGCCACTTTGACTTTGTATGTGGCCATGGCTGCTCCTCAGGAAGCAAGAAGGGGAGCTCAGTGCCAAACACCGTGGAGTGCTGCACGGACCCACGCCAGGCAGGGGAAGCCAGACCCGGAGAGGAGTGGAAAGGCCAGCCTGCCCAGGAGGCGAGGTGAGGCAAGGAGGACTGGCCCCCAGCAGCCCGGGACCCGGAGAAACTGCTGCCCTCAGCGGGCGACGGGAGCCAGGCCGGCGGGGTGAGGCGCTGCTGCTGGCGGGTGAGCAGGTGTCTGCGCTGCAGGCCCTCTGGGCGCTGGCGGGAGGGACAGGAGGCAGGGCACTGCGCCTGCCTCTGAGAGGGCGGGTGGAAGATGCCTGAGATGAAGAAGACTTCAGGGTGGGGGAGCCAGTCCAGCCTGAGCCAGGGCCCCAGGGAAGTTGGGGGAGGGGACTGGGCGGGGCCCCCAGATCTTTATCAGCCTAATAAGCTCCTTCCTTCTGCCCGCCTCCATGGGCTGCAAAGCTGGGCACCCTGCTAAGCAGAGCCATGGGCAGTCAGTTACCTGCATCAGTTCTGGGGGTCCCAGTGGGCAGGGGCTAGGGGAGAGGGTACAGCACAAACTCACTGTGCAGCTGGCCTGCTGGCTGGCCATTCCCGTCTGGGAAATGGAACAGGTGGCGGCCTCAGCAGGAAGGCTGGCCCACCCTTCTACCCAGGGCCCAGAGCCCACAAAAGTGGGGTGTTGGATGATGCAGCTAGAGCCCAGGGGCCCTAGAGCGCAGGGAGGCTTCAGGAGAGATGACCAGGAATGGGAGAGGAGAGCATTTGTTGCTTCCTGCTGAGCCAGGATCAGCTGAGGAAGGATTGGGGTTGACTACAAAAAAAAGACGATTGGAGTACATTTGGGGCCCAAGTACTAAGCTAAAGAATGGACATATAATTTGTAGTATAATCATTCTACCCGGAGATTAAAAATAAGAATGAACTATGACATGAATTAATCTCACAAAAGTTGTGTTGCATGAAAGAAGCCAGACGTAAAAGAGTACATGCTCTATCATCCCATTGATACAAAGCTCAAGAACAGGCAAAACCAAACAATTCTTATAAAAGCTAGACCCGTGAGTAGCTCTGGACTGGGGGAGCCTGTAGGGAGCTAGAAACATCCTCTGTTTTGATCTGGGTGGTATATAGGGCACCGTATGCATTTTACTGTATCTCTGTTACCCCTCAGTTTTATAAAGTACTCCACCCCCCACCTATCCCCCAAATAGAAACAAAAAGATTGAAGCTAGAAAGAGGATTGGAATCAGGGGTGGGCTCCAATGGAATTGGGCTTGTCAGGAATCGGTCATTTACTCCTCCCCCGCCTTCATTCATTCAGGAGATTTTTAAATAGCGCACACGGTGTTCCAGGTACTTACTGTTCCAGGCACTGCAGATACAAAGCAGAAAAAAAGTTCACACAGAGCTTACTGAAGCTGGGAGAGACAGACAAGAAACAGTAAACAGTAATTTCTTTGCTATAGGTTTAGACATTAGGTGCTCTGAAGAATATAAATCTGGAGTGGAAAGGGGGTTGGGTTTGGGGCTAGTTTCTGAGGCCTGGGTGGGGTCAGGCCCTGGGATAAAGCTAAGTTTAGTAAGGTGTTGGGATTAAGATTATATGAGAGAGGCTCAGAGTTATACTCTCAACAGCTAGCGTTTGAGACCCAGGGAGAGTGAGGAGAGAATCAAGTTCCCATCCCCCCTTTCTGGGCCTGCCCTTTTCCCTTCTGCCTCCCAGGAACAGCTTCTGCCGACCAGGAAGCACCAACCCAGGTTTCCTCCCTGGTGGCACCCTTCCAGGGAAGGTCACACAGTGTGGGGCCAGCCAGGTTAGAGCCAAAGGGAGCTGAGATTCTGAGACAGAGAGAAGGTTCTGATAGGTTCAGGTTGGGCTTAGAATAGGGATGTGGTTGGAGTTAGAGAGTGAAATGACCTTCTTAAGACCCAAATCAGCTCGTGTCCCCCCCATCCCTCTCCAGCGGCTCCTCCTTGCCTTTGAGATAAGGACACCCTCCTTTCACGTGGCCCACGGCCTGGTCCATACATCTCATCCTCCGCCACATGTCCCTTTGCCCTCTTCTGCATGGGTCTAGGTGCCTTTCATTCATCAGCAGCAGAGGAGCCCCTATGTGCCCGGCACTGTGTCAGATCCTAAGAATACAACGTAACCAAAGCAGATCCCTGCCCTTTCTCTTGGAGCTTACATTCTGGTTGGGGACAGACAATATTATCTAATAACCAAGTCAGTCAAATACTATGTCAAGTAGTGGTAAGTACAGGAGAGAAAAAATGAAGCAGGGAAGGATAATATAAAGAAAGCATAAAAGAAAGAAAGAAAGAAAGAAAGAAAGAAAGAAAGAAAGAAAGAAAGAAAGAAAGAAAGAAAGAAAGAAAGAAAGAAAGAAAGAAAGGTAAGAGAGAGAGAGAGAGAGAGAAAGGAAGAAAGGAAGGAAGGAAGGAAGGAAGGAAGGAAGGAAGGAAGGAAGAAAGAAAGAAAGAAAGAAAGAAAGAAAGAAAGAAAGAAAGAAAGAAAGAAAGAAAGAAAGAAAGAATAAGGGAGCAAATTTTAGATATAGAGTGGCCAGGGAAGAGCTCTCGGAAAAGGGACTTTTGAGTAAAGACATGAAGGTTGGAAGTGAGGTCAGCCCCTTCCAACCACAGGGCCCTTGCACGTGCTGTCGTTCTCTACCTTTTGGACCCAATTAATGTTTCCTCTTCCTTCTGATCCTAGCTTGACAATATCAAAGAAGGCCAAGTTTAACTATTAAAGGCTCTCACAGCCCGGTAGTTAATTGATGTCTGTCTTCCTGGCTAGATTAGACTGTCATTTGGTTTGGTTTTCTCCCCAACTCCTGGCATAGTACCTGGTACCTTGGAGACTCTTGAAACATAATTCTTTTTTTTTTTTTTTTTTAATCCTCCCCCGGAGATATTTTCCATTGATTTTTAGAGAGGGTGGAAGGGAAGGAAGAGGGGGAGAGAGAGGGAGGAGCATTGATGTAAAAGAGACACATCAATTGGTTGCCTCCTACACGCACCCTGACTGGGGCCAGGATCGAACCTGAAATCCAGATACGTGTCCTTGACCAGGAATCGAACCCACGATCCTTCTGGGGGGGGGGGGGCTGACACTAACCACTGAGCAACACTGGCCAGGGCAAAACGTAATTCTTAATGATTGGATGGGTTAGTGATGAACAAGGTCAAGATTAGGGATTGTGTCAACAATAGGGTTGGAATCAGGGTGAAGATTCAGTGAGTTGAGGTAAATTTGGGTAATGTGAGGTGAGGGGCAGGGAGCGGTGTGTGTTGGAGAGGAATGGGTTAAGGAGAGGGGGGCAGGATGGAGAGAAGGCTGAAGATGAAGGTCATGCCTCCACCCTAGGTGACTGGCAGGGCTGTCTCATCCACCTGGCACCGTCCTGTCCCCCACTGAGGATAGGAGCAACCAGGCAGGTCAGGCCCACCCTCTTAGCTACCCCATGACTCTTGGGGAATGCTAGAAGCCTGACGAGGCAAATTTGCATCTTAAGATGCAAATTCCTTGCAACCTCTCCCAACCTCCTGCCTTCTAGCCACTCCCTTCCCCTGGAGACTGTGTCCCCAGGGAGCTGCAGAGGCTCGGTGAGGAGCAGGGTGGGGTGGAGTGGGAACTGAAGCTCGGGGGCTTGGGAAACTGCACCTCCAGGCTCCTCTAGGACACAGGATCCTGGGGCAGAGGAGAGAGGCCCAGCCTTAACCTTCTGATCTGGTGGGAAAATCTCTCTTGGGGCGTGGGGAGGAAGCAGGGACTGGAAGGTAGGGTAGGGGGAGATCGTGGGCAAACAGGGAAGGGAACTGCTGGTGTAGAAGAGTTTGGTTGTCACCACAAATGATAAGGATCTACCTCCATCCCCAAAGGCTGCCTCCTCTCCCCCCAGCCACTCCCTCTCTCCCAGCAAAGCAGGAGTGGTGATGCTGAAGCCTGGAGCAGGAACCAGGTTACTGAGTGAAACAGGGATGGAAGTAGGGGTGGAGGGGATGTGAATGTGGCGGGGACGTGGACAGGATTAGGCAGGACATCGACGGGGCACTCCCCAGTTACGACCAAAACGTGGACGCGGATGTGGGTGCGTGACTCTGGGTAGGTGTTCACTGGGCTGAAGAACTGGTTCTCCTGGACCAGGGGTGGCCCCAGAGAGCCGAAGAGGCCCCTGGGAAGGATGTGAGATTGCACGGCTGGCTCCAAATTGGCCACCCACACAGGAAGCCAAGTCTTCATTGCTGGGGCAACCCCCCTCCCCGCCCGGTCACTGCCTTGCCCCACCCCAAGCCCTGAGAGCCAGGGAGCAACCCTTGGAGCCCCACATCCCTAGGACACAGAGGAAAAAATCAGATCGGGTCACTCCTCTACTTGAAAGTCACCAGAGTTTAAAGTGGTGTTGGCCGTAGAATCGAGACCAAGGACTCACTGTGGACTGCAGGACTACGCATGACCCAGCTTCTGTCCATCCCTCGGTCACCTTATTCCAGCCCCCCTGGCTTTCTCCCCCATTCCTCAAGCACATGCCCTTCAGGGACCTTGCACTTGGCCTGCCCTGGTCTGTATCGCCTTTCCCCTAAGCTGTCCCAAGTGTTCTGTTCTTCCCATCCAGATTTCAGTTCAACTGCCTCTGCTCAGTGGCCTTCCCTGACCACCAGCCCTAATGTTTCCCCTGCCCCCAGCCCGCGGTCACTCTAACACACCACCTGGTTTTATGTCCTGACTGCACTACAACCATCTGAAAGGACTTATATGCTTGTGTGATTATTTATGTGTTTGCTGTCTGTTTCCCTGTAAGCCAGTGGAAGTAGGGATGATAGAGGGGGGTTTACAGCTGCTTCCCCAATGTCTCAAACAGTGTCTAGGGAGATGGAGCCACAAGGCAGGCAGATCCTAGAATGCCAACGCTGGAGGGACTTTCCAAGTCTTCTTGTCCATCCCATTTGTCTAACATATTTAGGCCACTGAGGCTGAAGAACTTGTTCAAGGCCAGCTGGGGAAAGAGGGCTGGTGACTGGTTTCCCACTATACCAGTCACCTTCCGGACTGACCAAAAAGTTTAGAAGGGTCCAGAGCGCAAGCTGGAGGAAGCCTCCTATCTGACAGAGCTTGAGCTTTACATGAGCCCCTTCCCCACGTCCTGTCCCCAGAGGTGCCCAGAGCCTGGGCAGAATCCTAGGTGCAGCTGGGTGTGTCTCCTCAATAAATTTCCCTCCAAGCTGGCTTTCTGGAAAATCAGATTCCAGTGATGCCCCTGGTCCCTCCCTCTCTGGCTCAGAGGCATTTTTAGGATGGACACGGCTCCACATGCTAACTTTGGTGCAGGCCAAAGAGTGTTTGTCCTCTTGGAGGGACAAGCTGTCTGAGCCCTCTCTGATATCCCCCAGCATATCCTGTGCCTGCAGTTCAAAGTCAAAGTCCAGGTTTAAAGCGTGGACATATCCAGCCTCTGCCACAGTCTTCCTGGCCACAAAGGGACGCCTCTGGGTATTTCTTATCCTTCTGATTTTATTCTAGAATGGACAAAATCTGGTGATATTGACCAAATTCTTAGGTTGAAAACTGCAGGTGAGATATCCCCAAACATACTTCTTCATGCACAATGGCATAGGGATCAGCATCTCCCAGGATGTCGGGTATAAGAAGTGAAAATCTGACCTTTGCCATAGCCAAAGATGCACACACACACCCCTACCCCCTCACTGCCCCCCGCCCCCCGCACTATGACTCTGGCCAGAGAGACGCCATAAGCAGCTTTGATGAGGCACAGAATTTGACTCAAGAAGCAGAGTAGATAAAGGGGGCAGGATATGAGGTCTAGGGAAGTAGGAAACACGGTGTTGAGTGGCTGTGGTGCAAGATACAAATCTCTATTTTTAAGGGCAACAGGGCTGGAAAGGAGAACACCAGACTCCCCAGATTACCATCTGTTTCAGTCAGGATGGGCTAGATTATGCTTCAACAACAAACAATCCTGAAATCTGAATGACTTAACCCAACAAAAGTTTATTTCTCTCTCAGAATTATGTCCAACTCAGGCCAGCAGGGGATTCTGCTCTAGTCTTTTAGAGACAGAAGCTGATGGAAGTGCCATCTCAACATGTGCTTCTAGAACAGCGGAGGCAGAGAGAAGCAAACTCGGGAGGCTCATGCCAGTAATTAAATGCTCCAACCTGCATCACTTCTGCTCACAGCTCATTGGCCAAAACTCATCCATGACTCCACCACCCAAAGAGCTAAAAGTTGAGTCTTCCATGAGCCCAGAAGAGGAACCGGATCTCGGTGGCAACACTCACAACTCCCACACCCAGGAGCTGGATTCTCAGGCTTTGCAAAATACCTTTTTCCTACCAGCCCCTTGAGTGTGGATATTCCTTCACTTCCTGACAGATGACACGCTCTGGGAGGTGAAGGCAGGAATGTAGGGCCTGGCTAGGTGGTGGGTTGAACTGGAGGTTTCCTGTCTCTGGAACAGATGATCCGGGGACTCAAAACTGCTCCATCTTCCTCCAATCCCCAGGTGCCCCACCCACCTATATACATATACCAAAACAAAAATGAAACAGGAGCCAAATATGTTGGTTTTTATTGAACTCACTGGGCACAAGGACAAAAAAAGGAGGGGGGATAGCACACAAGAGCTGGGGAGGGGCTCCGTACACACCCAGGCTGCTGAGCCTGGCCCTGAGAGAACTACAGCTAGAGGTCCAGGCAAGCTGGGTTCTAATTCTTCTTTTTTAAAAAAATCCTCACCCCAAGGCTGGGGATCGAGCCTACAAGCCAGAATCAAACCCAGGACCCTTCAGTCTGAAATTCTAACCACTGACCCAAACTGGCTAGGGCTAGACTCTAATTCTCTCCCTCCCCTTGAAGATGCTGGGGTGAGAGGGGTCCATGTGGCAAGTCTGGGCATCCATTCTTTCTTGCCCAGTTACCAGATTCTTCCAGAGGAGGAAGTTGGATTTGTTGGTCCCAGACTTGGAGGAAAGTGGAAACAAAGAGGCAAGGTAGGAGAAAGTTTTGGGATGGCGGGAGACTGGGAAGGAGAGCTTAAGAGTCCCAAGCTAGGGATTCCAACGGGAGGAGGTAGATTTTGACAGGGGAGGGAAGTAGGAGGCTCCCCAAAGTAGGGCAAGGGGGGATGGAGTTGCTTCCTTTTGGAGGGTCTGTTGTGCATTTGTCATAACCAGCAGCTTCTCACCCTGGATAAGGCAGTTTTGGTCTCTCAGCTCAAGGTCCAGTTCATATGATGCTAGAGCCATCTTAGGTGGAAAAGGTGTCCACCTGCAGAGAAGTTTCAGGCTGATGGAGAGCAGGGAGGGCGACTGGAGGGCCAGGAGAAGACGGCCCTCCTCATGCTTGGGCCTTTCTTCCAGGGTGGTAGGTGGAGGGAATTAAATGGAGACACTGTTCTCGATGAGGGGAGGGTCCAGGTAGGTGTAGGGCAAGGCCAGGCCCTGGTTCCGCTCCCAGATTTCCTGCGAGATCTGGGCCAGGCGGCTTTGGAAGGTGGCGATGCTCTGCCTTGGGCCCTCCTCAGTGAAGTGCTCATCTGGGTAGGTGCCCAGGGTCCTCTGGGGGAAAATCAGGTGCGGGGTCAGGGTGATGTTCAGGACAGGATAGAGAATAATAGTCAAGGACCATATTTGCCAACAAATACAGTCAGGGTTGTTTCTAAGGGCATGAACCAGGCACAGCTTCTGTAAATGCAAGACCTTCAAACCACAGCCCCAAACCACCACTCCCCACAACCGCAACTACAACCGCAACCACAACCACAACCGCAACCGCAACCACAACCGCAACGGGCACAGAGCTGCCAGACACCCACAGCTGAGTGTGGGGCCAGAATGAGACCTGGGAGCCAGCCAACCTAAAATTAGTGCTCCCTCTGCTGGTAACCTGGTAAAGTAGTGCTATTACCCTGACTCAGTTTCTGCCTCTGAAAATGGACGGATTGGACTAGAAAATCTTTTATGATCCCTTTCAGTGCCTGGGCCACTGTTCTGTGAACTAAAAGAGTGCAACGCAACTGAAAACAAAGCAAACACGCTCCAGCAAATAGGTCCTATTTATACACCTATTACCTCACAGTTGAACAAAATTCAACCCCTGAAAACAACCAGGTCTGAGGTATCTTCCCAATCACCCAAGATCATGAAACTTTTGCCAACACAGTCATATCACCATACACTGGCACGCTGCAGAGCGTGGCCAACCGCAATCAAGAATTATTGCGATGGCCCGGCCGGGCGTGGCTCAGCGGTTGAGCGTTGACCTAGGATCCAGGCGATCAGGGTTCGATTCCCGGTCAGGGCACCTGCCAGGGGTTGCGGGCTGCAGCCGATCAATGACTCTCTCATCATTGATGTTTCTCTCTCTCTCTCTCCCTCTCATTTCCTGTCTCTGAAATCAATAAAGATATATTAAAAAAAAAAAAAAAAGAAAGAAATATTGCAATGAACTTCGTTTAGTGCCATCCTGTGGCAGTACAGGGCTGCCCCTCTCCATGACCACACCACCCAATTAATTCACCATCATAGTTCATGGGGCTGGCCTCCTAAGCAGTTCACCACCCCCCTCCAATATAACCTTTGTACAATATAACTGTTGCCAATAATACTGATGTTTAAGAATTGTTTGTCTTGTTTTATTGCACTGGTGAACCTTCCAGAACAGTGCTAAGTAACAGCAGTAACAGTGGGCATTGTTTTCTTGTCTCTGACTTTAATAAGGAGACCTCTATTGTTATACCATAAGGACAGTGTTTTGTTTTCTGAAATATACTTTTTATCAAAACTGCATAAGGGAGTTTCATTTCACACTGAGTTTTTATTAGTAAAAGTTACCAAATTAGTAAACACTTACCAAGTGCTTTTTCGGTCAAGATTGAGATGATTATATGGAATGTTTCTTTATTGATGTAACAAATTATATCATTAGATTTCATAAGGTTGAACCAACCTTTCATTTCTAGAATAAACTAGACTTTGTCATGGTGTATTATTGTTTTACTATGTACTATTGGCCTTCATTGGCTGGTGATATATTTTTAAGATTGTTGTAGCTAAGTGGAACAAGTTTATAATTTTATTTTCTTAATTACAACTAACATGTTGCAAGCACTTTATATGGACTATCACAATGGCACAACAATCCTGTAAGGCAGGTACTCATATCATCCTCACTTTACAGGTAAAGAAACTGAGGCTTGGGGGCGAGGGGAGATGAAGGAGGGTACAGGGGGGTAAATGGTGATGGAAGGAGACTTGGCTTGGGGTGGTGAACACATAATACAGTGTACAGATAATGTGTTGTGTAATTGAGCACCTGAAACCTGTATAATTTCGTTAACCAGTGTCACCCCAATAAATTCAATAAAAAGGAAAAAAAGAAAAGGAGGCTTGGAGATGCCCAGTTCCATAGCCAGTGTCACATAGGTGGGAAGTGTAGATCTGGGACAGGAACCCTCTACCTGAGACCCACCTCTTTTCTTCTTCTTCTTTTTTTAAAAAATATGTCTTTATTGATTTCAGAGAGAGGAAAGGAGAGGGAGAGAGAGAGAGAAACATCCATGATGAGAGAGTCATGGATCGGCTGCCTCCTGCATGTCCCCGACTGGGGATGGAGCCCGCAACCCGGGCATGTGCCCTGACCGGGAATCAAATCCCGATCCCCTGCTCAACCGCTGAGCCACACCCAGCTAGGCTCTTTTTTTTTTTTCTAAGAATAGTTTATTGATTTTTTTTTTTTTTTTAGAGAGAGAGAGGAAGGGAGAGGGAGAAACATCGATGTGAGAGAGAAGCATCAGTTGGCTGCCCCCTGCACGCCCCCTCCCAGGGATGGAGCCCAACAGTGGGCATGTGCCCTGCGGGGAATCAAACCAGCAACCTTTCGGTTCACGGGATGACGCCCAACCACCTGAGCCACACCGGCCAGGGCCCACCGCTCGTCTTAACAGCACTGCCTTTGCCAGGTGCTGGCATCAGGGTCCCCAGTAAAACGGAACCCAGTAAAATGATTTTGGGAACTTTCACCTTTTTCTATACTTTCAAGCAGTTTGAAGAACTTAGGAATTACTTATTCCTTAAAGGTTTAGTAGGATCTCCCTTTGCAAGGATAGAGATAAAATCTTTTAAAATCTTTTTCATTTATGTACGGTTTTCTGGTGTTAAGTTTTGTTTATGTTTTCCTAGAAAATTGTTTCTTTCATCTAGATTTCCACATTGTTTGCCTAAAACTGTAAGTAGAATTTTCTTCTAATTTCTTCAGTCTCCTCTGTATTTCTGGCTGCATGCCTTTCCCATTCTTAATGTTGTACAATTATGTTCTCTTTTTTGTCTTGATTAGAATTGTCTCTGCTTTCTTTTATTGGTCTTTTCAGAGAATCAGTTTTATGTCTTAGTTACCAAATTGACATCTAATTTCTAAAAGTATAGTTTCACTGTTTAAAAAGCAGAACAGAAGTATGAAAGCTTGGGTTCAAAGCCATTTTACTAGCTGTGTGACCTTTGACAAATTGCTTAGTGTCCCTAAACCTCAGCTTTCTCGCCTGTAAAATGGAGCTAGCTGCCATTCCCTGAATACTAGGTACTGTTTTCCACATGTTAAATATAGCTACTTACTTATTTTGTATATTGAAATAGTGGACATCTGGTGTCTGATTTAATTACTAAGATATGATAGCCCCTCAAGAAGTGATAGCTGCTGTTATTGTGGTGGTGATTGTAATTGTCCAGGTTAAACTTCCCACTGTCTCATGCGGAGGGAATTCTTCACCTTCAGCCTCTTACCTACTCATCCCTCTCCACGGTGATATTGTGATTTATAAGAAATGTGCATTTTGCCTGCCGCAGTGGCTCAGTTGGCTGAGCATCAATCATCCCATGAATCCAAAGGTTACCAGTTAGACTCCTGGTCGAGGGGGTGTGCAGGAGGCAGCTGATCCGTGTTTCTCTCTGGCATCGACGTTTCTCCCTTTCCCTTTCTCTATCTCTCTCAAATCAATTATATTATATATATATATATATTTTTTTTTTTTTTAAAGGAATATATGTTTGCTCTTCCTCCCATTCCTGGCTCAGAACTCCTAAAACCCTTATAATTTCATTATAGTGTTACAGGTATCTTTTGTTATTCAAAATAAGCTCCTTTCAACCACACCTGAATTTATGTTAATGAGGTGACTTCTGGAAAGCCCTGCTGATGGAAGCTGGTTGCCATGGGAATCAACCATTCGATTAGAGAGTTGCAACTTTTAGTTGCACCCGTGAACCTCTGGGGAGGGGGGAGAGGCTGGAGGTTAAATGAATCCCTAATGGCTAATAATTTAACCAATCATTCCTATGTAATAAAGCCTTCACCAAAATTCCTAAAATGCATATTTGGAGAGCTTCCAGGCTGGTGAAGTGTGGAGATGCTGGGGGGTGGCATACCCTTACCAGAGAGCATTAAAGCGCTGCACCCCTCCCCACACACCTTGCCCTGTGCATTTCTTCCATCTGGTAGTTACTGAGTTGGACCCTCTTATAATAAACCAGTAATCTTGTAAACTGTTTTCCTGAGTTCTGTGAGCTGTTCCAGCAAATAACCAAACCTGAGGAGGGGGTTTGATTGATAGCTGGTTAGTCGGAAACACAGCTGACAACCTGGACTTTTGACTGGCCATTAATGTCTGAAGGAGGGAGGGCAGGAGCAAACTTGTGGGACTGAGCCCTTAGCCTATGGGATCTGACAGTATCTCCAGGTAGTGTCAGAATTGAGCTAAATTATAAGATACCTAGCAGTATCTGAGAATTGCTTAATGTGGGAACAACCCCCATGCATTTGGTGGTCAGGAGTATTGAGTAAGAGTATTGAGAGTAGGAAGAGAGTATTCTGTGAGGAGATGGAAAACAGGGAGTTTTTCCATTATAACAACAGAATGGATGTCTCAGAATCCTCAGGAGATGGGACCAGAAAGGATCAGGATCCAGGGATGAGTTTCTGGCATTCCCAGGTTATAAGATAGTAAGTTAAAACTTGTTAAGGAGATAAAATACACCAAATGGAGTCAAGCATGAGAAATGAGGATATTCTCGTAATGTCAGAGAACTTGTGAACAAGACCAGGAGGACAGAGGCATGACTGATAACCCACCGTGTAAATGGAGATGATGGTAACTGGTGATTAGAGGGCTGCTCCCCTAAGTAAGGCCTAGCCTAAGTTAGAACCTCCTCCCTGTCCTTCCTGCCTCCAAAATAGCCCTTCCCACCCATCTACACAGCCACAGAAGCACTCTTGCTAAAACACACATTTAGCCATGTCACCCCAGGCTTAAATCTCTACAGTGTCTCCCCATTGTCTTCTGAATGAATACTGTGCCCACACTGTATCTTTTGTGATCCTCAAGACACACCAATGGACTCTTGCCTTCACTTCACTTCATTTTACTTGGTCTCATCCTTCCCTCTGCCTAGAAATTAACCCTGCCCCTCCTTTGTCTGACAAACTCCTACTTGCCTCACGTGTTTCAGCTTAGATGTCACTTCCTCCAAGAAGCCTCCCGGGGTTTGCCCAGACTCAGTCAGGTTCCACAGAGCCCTGTCCTCACCTCTACCATTAGACGATAGTAAGCTCGTGAGGACAGGGTTCATATCTGCCCATCAGTGTTTGGCACATTGAGGTGCTCAAGAAGTACATGTTCAAATGGAGGAATTAGTACCTAAATAATTTCTACAACACTGTGGTACCCTTTTTAGTTTATCTGTGTATCTCTTCAGCTAGACAGTAGGATTCTTGGAGGCAGGAAGGTCTCACACGACTTTACATGCCTGGTGCCCAGCACTGTGTTGACACATAGGAGGTATCCAAAAAATATGTGTTGAATGTTTAGATGAATGGATGAGTGGTTGATGGATGAATGGCTGAGGGATGGAAAAATAAATGGTTGGATGGATGGATGGATGGATGGATGAATGGGATGGGTGGATGGATTGGTAAACTGATGAATTGGATGGACGTTGTATCCCAACCACTAACTGATATTTGCTTCAATGAATGTCTCTTGAGATCAACTGTCATTTCCTGAAGAAACTAAAGAACGCAAGGCAGTTCAGCAGTGGACATAAATACCAGCAGTCACTCCCAAAGTCCTCCCAGAACAGCTACCATCACCTCCACTGCCCAGGCCCTGCAAACCCCTACCCACCCCCCCACAACACGCCACACACTGACCTGGTCCTTGGGCTCTTGGCTGACCAACCAGAAGAGAAGAAGGTTGTTACAGGTGATGTTCACCTCTGGGAGTGTCTCTAGATAACTCTTCAGGGTGGTTGTCCCCTTGGTCTGGGGTGGGGGCTGCCTCATGGATGATGGGGCATTGGGCATCCAGGCCCCAAAGTCATGCTGTGGAGACCCCCGCCCCAGTGAGCCAACTGGCCAGAGGGAGAGGACCAGCTCCTTTATCATCATCCCTGATCCTGCCCCCCCCCCATCCCAGGTCTTACAGTTGGGAAATGAAGGGATTGTGGAAAGGGAAGAGAGGGAGAGGTATAGAACAGAAAGTTCCAGAAGTGGGGCAGGAGCCTGCCTCACCCCTTGTTACTCCTGCCCAATGTCCCAGGACCGGGTGGAGTGAATCACCAAGGAACAAAGACGACCCTAGAAATGGGCCTGGAGCTGACATGCCAAACACAGCAACCTGATACTCCACTTAGTTGCATCCTAACCATGACAGGAGTCCATAAATTCTACTCCCTGTGCAACACCAACTCAAGTCAACGTTACACCCTTGGACCCAGCTCCACCCCAGTCATCATCCAACACCAGTCCTTCACTCCACCCGGTCACCGCTCCAACCCCATTCCTAATGATAAACCCACCCCAAACCTGATCCACCCATGCTCTCATCCGGAACTCTGGCCTCACGTGCATTGCTGAGCCTAACCTTTCCTGGCCCGACTGCCCCCCAGGCCTGCCCTCTGCAGCCTCACCTGCCCACTGTTGACAGCAGCGTGCTGGGCCGAACAGTTGAAGATGATTGCTGTGAGGAACTTCACCAGCTCTTGTGGGGTGCGCAGCCGGCATGGGAAGCCTGGGTGTGGGAGGAAGGGAAGAGTGTGTGGAGGGGACTGGATTGCTAGCGGCAGCTCAGGGCTGGGGCTCAGCACAGGGGCAGAGCGAGGCAGTGAGGGCTGAACATTTGGCCACCACTGTCTTTAAGCTAAGATTAGGCTTAAATCGGGCTGAGGTAAAGGATGGTCATCGCCACGGTTTGTGGTCTCTGAAAGGGGTCAGGATAGGAGCTGGGTGCTGAGGTCAGACCAGAAAATGCCCAGCCGGCAGAGCTCACAGCAGGGAGACAGGTTCAAGGCAACCACCAAGGCACTTGTCTGCAGCCCATATTAGCATTTAATCATCTAATTCCCCAGATTCGTCCAAGCAAGCACTCAGAAGCACGTCATCTGCTACTGGGCTTAGTCGCAGGGCCAGGTGACCAGAGTGCGCTACTCAAGCTCGCAGTGGTGGAAGGAGAAGGAAGCTCCAAGGCCAGGGCTTGGCTCTTTGAAGGGAGGCCAGGCAAGCAAGGCACTGGGCTCGCGTGGTTGGGGAAAGAGAAGGGCCCTCCCTGAGTGAGTGGGTAAGCTCTGAATGGAAAAAAGATGACAGAGGAAGCATTTTAGCCCTTGGCCCTCTCTGTGCTTCACTGGTCTCATCCAAGTCCACGGTTTAACCACCTCCCACGGGCTGACAACTCCTAAGTTCACACCTCTGGCTGGCTCTCCCTGGCCCCTGAACTCTAGACTCCGCAGGGTCTACAAGGCATCTCAAACTTGCCATCTGTAAAACCCAATGTCTGACCCCCTACCCCACACGCTCCCCAAAGCTGCCCTCCCACCATCGTTCCATTTGGATACTCTTTGTCCTGAGCACTCACTCTTCTTTTTATCTTACACACGCATATCAGCAAACTTCCAGAAGCCAATTTTGTCTCATCACCTTGTCAGCACCACCACCCGCTATCCATCACCTCACTCCTGGGCGAATCTGACTGCTTCCACCATTACCCCTGACGGCTGGAGTCAGTGATCCTTTAGAATCATAAATTCAGTTATGTCACTACTTGCTAAAACCCTCTGCGGGCCTCCCTCCTCACTTACTCCCATGGTCCTCGCTGATCTGGCTCTGGCTTGTTCTCTGACTCCAGTTCCTCCCAGACTTTTCTCCTTCTCACTTACTCTGCCCCAGCCACGCAGGCCTTCCTTATATTCCCCAAACCGCCCAGCACGTCTCCACCTCAGGGCCTTGCACTCCCACCTCGGCCTGCACGCTCTTACCCCAGCGGTCCACAGAACCAGCTCTCACTTCCTCACATCCCTACTCAAACATCACCTCCTCAGGGAGGCCTTCCCTGACCACCTATCTGAAACTATCCCCCCACCACGACACACTAGTGATTCCTGATGCTGTTTAGTACTTCTCAGCATTCATAACCACCTAACAGTCCTGTGTGTTATCTGTCCCCCCCATGAAGGCTGGGATTTTTGTCTATCAGATTCACTGCTGAACCCCAGCATCTAGAAAATACTTAATACATATTAAGAGCCCAGTAATGACTGGTTGAATGAAGTGAATACATGAGAGGGTAAGAAACCAGAGTGGAAAGGAATGGGGCATAAGCAAGGTGAAGGGTCAGGGAGGCTACCTATTGGGGTGAGGCTGCAGCAGTGTGCCAGTCCAGCTGGTTTCTGGGCACTGTTTCAGAGGATCACCAGGGCGGCGCCCCGCAGGCTTGGCAGGCAAGCATTAAGAAGCTGGGAGGGGCGGGGCTGGTTGAGAAGCAGCTGCCACAATGCAGGAATAGTAGGAGAACTGGGACTAGGGTGGTGACAATGGGAAATGATGGAGACAGTAGGGTTAGCTACCCAACTGGATTTAAGGGATGAGAAAGACAGTAGGGAAACATGAGTCAGAGACAGCTCCAAGGTTTGGAGTCAGGATGACTGGAAAGAGGCTGATGCAACAGAGCAGACAGGGAGGTTTGGAGGAAGGACTGGGTATCTGCCTGGGACTGTGTGGGAATTTTCTGGATGTTCTGTTTATGGTTAATATTCTAACCTTGAGGGCTGAAAATAAAAAAAGTAAAGCAGTCAGATTATCTACGGGAATTTTTCTGTAGCTCATATTGTTTATTTTCCCCCTCTTGAAATATGGAACAAAAGGCATACTGATGGAGGCTAATGAATGAGTGTTTTAACTTAAAACATATGAATGTAGAATAAGTTTGTATTGGTCAGGAGAGCTGTTTGTCAGTGTAAAGAATGTTCTGATGTATTAAATCAGAGTCAAGTTAAATAAAGGGAGAGAGGAGAGTTGAGCCAACAGTAATTATATCCCCTCTGGGTCTTAAATAGGAATCAGACAACCCCAAAGAGAACCCTGCCTTCAGGAAGAGGGGCCACCAGAACCTGGACTGCCATGATTAACAGTACACTTGCAAAGCTCGAGAGGGGTCACCCTATAATAGATCCAAAAGCAATCTGGCTGTCACTACCTTTACTCAGAAATCACTCTAGGAATCACTAATAGTGAGACAACCTGACATGTGCCTTCCAAGATGATGCAATGCAGAGACCACAGCATCACCTGAGAAATATTCTTGCCAAAAATATTTAATGTTTAGACATTGCTTCCTTTATATATCACAGGGGATAGAGGAACAAGATGAATGGCATCATGAGGAAACAATTGGACAAATTCAGAAGGTGAGACATTCTGCAGAACTAGTTCTGGCTTTTCAGTAGTCTTTGTCTGATGCCACGTGATTTAAGAAGGAGGGGAGGCCGGCCGGCAAGGCTCAGTGGTTGAGCATCGATCTATGATCCAAGAGATCACAGTTCGATGCCCAGTCAGGGCACATGCCTGGGTTGTGGGCTCGATCCCCAGTAGGGGGCGTGCAGGAGGCAGCCAATCAATGACTCTCTCATCATTGATGTTTCTATCTCTCTCTCTCCCTCTTCCCTCCTCTCTCCGAAATCAATAAAGACATTTTAAAAATATTGTTTTAAAAAAAGCCTCGGTGCCTGTCCTGGTGGCTCGGATGGTTGGAGCATCATCCCGTACACCAAAAGGTGGCAGGTTCAATTCCCGGTCAGAGCACATATCTAGACATTGGAAGGTGGACATTTGTGCCACTTAGAGCTTTTCCGTTTCTTCCACTACACCCAGATATAGAAGCCTCCTGTACAGTTCCCAATGCCTGACGTACAGACCATAATACAGTGGCATCAGGGAAACAGATTTTGAAGAGTAGCAATGGGGTATATAACCCGAGTGAGGCCAGAAACCCTTTGGAATGACTTATAATTTTCATGTTTGGGTCTCAAGAGTGACAATAACACAGCCAACAAGAAAAGTCCTTCAGGAAATGGGGAGTGGAGAATTTCCAAGCCTGAAATCAGTTACAGAGGAGAAACAGGAGACAAGGTCATTCTGTGAGGGAGGGGTAGGGAGAGGAGACAGATCTAGAATAAGCCAAGAGTTGGGATGCGGAGATGTAAGGGACCTGGGAAGAAGTGGGAGGTTCAGAAGGACATATTCTCCCTAGACCAAAGGGAAGACTCTAAGGAAGGGATGGTGACACTGAGGTTAAACAGAGGTCTACAAAGGGGTTGGTGGATCTCAGAGGCCTCTCAGGCAGTGTCAAAAGAGAGGGGACTGTTAGGGTTAGGTGACTGAAGTAAATAAGGAGGAATCAGGCAGCAGCAGGACCAACTCACTCTTTGAAGTCAGAGGAAGTGAGAGAGGTTGATGGCTGGAGGGGCCACTTGGCAGCACAGTCATGAGAGAGCATGAGAGAGGGTTCCAGAATCTTGTTTGAGGCCAAAGATGGCTCCTACTGCATGATGAGACATATCCATACAACTCAGCAAACAGAAGTGAAAGGATGGGCTCAGGCTCATGTAAAGGTCTAGAAGGGACCAGGGGCGCAGGGTAGAAGTTGAAAGCAAGGGCTTTGCACACCTTAGGAGTTGCTCTGGATCCTGCCTCTGCCACTTATTGTATAACCTCCTCTGCGCCTATTCCTCATCTGTCCAGTGGGGCTAAGAACAGGATATACCTCAACAGCTGATCAATACATAGTAACTGATTAATGGTGGGGCCAGGGGGAGCATTGGGACATTGGGAGCCTGTGGTTGGGGGATGTGAAGGGATACCTGAGCTTTTCCGGCCCAGGAACGCATGAGCAAAAATCTCGCCGACCCAGGCCTGCAGCTCCGAATCCTGCTGCACAGACGCATCACTGGGATAATAGTAGCCCACGATTTCTGAGACAAAGCTGCAGAAAAAAGATACCCAGGCCATGGCAGTGACCTTGGGCTCAGGCCTGGCCAGAAAACCAAGGTCCAGTGCTGCTCAGGCGGGGAGAACCAGCTGGTCAGAGTCCACTGAGAGTCCATGGGGGTTCAGTGGAGACCCCCAGATGCAGTTGAAACCTGAGTGCCCAAGCGTCCCTCAAGTCTCACCCCCCACTCCTGAGTCACAGGTGCTCTGGGCCTCCTTCCTGCACAAGGTGCTGGGGGAGGGTACACAGAGGAGAACCAGACTCATGCTGCATCTGTCCCCAAGAGACAGAAGACCTGCCTACACCTAGCTGTTTCACCTTCTTTGGACACCCTGTCCTTCCCCTCCTCCGTGGTGTTCACACACAGACCAACCTCTCCCCAGCCCAAAGCTATCTGCCATTTCATAGGGGACCCCAACCCTAACCCTCATCCTTGGGAGTACCCTGTGCTTGAGCCTGAGAACACCTGGACCTCTCAGACCAAGCGCCCTAGCCTGCATGAACATAGAGATCCACACTGCCCCCGGACCAAGAGGCCCTCCAGGGGCCAGATTGGCTTCAGGGTCCCAGTCCCACACCTCTCAATGGCGGCCCAGATCTTCAGACCGTCGTCTCTGTAATGGTAGTTGGGGATAGCCAAAACCCCGCGGGCCCGCAGGCTGTCCGGAAAGCAGAAATTGGTGTAGGTGAAGTGGGCCAGACCGGTGCTCATGAGGTAGAGGAGGCCTTGCCTTCCAATGGAGGTGACCTAAGGACACACCTCAGCTCAGCTCCCAGGCGCTTCCAACCCCCACCCCAGTGCCTGGGGACCAGACATGGCTAGTGACCCAGCAGAGGGGATTTTTTAGTTAATCAAGCAATCCAAGACCACGGATCCTGCATCAAAAACACCAATAGAGGCCCGACATCCACTGCACAGGTTGTGGCCCTACTATGTGCATAGTAGATAACCCTTAGGTATTTGGTAACTAAAAGAATGAACTGATTTTAGAGAGGCAGGGAGGCGAGAGCAGGGCTCGGCACAGGGTCAGCGAGGGCTTGTGCTTAGGCTGGGGGTACCCTACCCACCTCAAGGAGCATTTGGAACTTGGCAGGAGGGAGTGGGGTTCGCGGGTGGGACGGGCAGGCGGAGAGGGGTTTGTGGGCGGGGCAAAGTAGGAGACTGGGGAGGAGGGGCGGGTCTTGTGGGAAGGGGACGGAAGGAGATTGGTGGCCCGATACGGCTTGTAGGCGGGGCAGAGTATCCTCGGGAGAGGGGCTCCGGAGACGCGGCGAGCGGGGGCCAGGAGGCCGCACCTGGTCCACCAGGCCCTCAGGGTTGAGCAGCGTGGCGCGGGCGATGGTGTTCACCTGCAGCGTGTACCGAGTGTGGGGAAGCAGGAGCTGCGAACCGGGCGAGGTCCCGGGAGCCGAAGGTCAGGGGAGGAGGCCGCTCTGGCCCCGCCCCTCTGGCCCCGACCCGGGGTCCCACCGACCTTGTAGACGGGATGGCAGAGTGGCAGCTGGCGCAGCGTGGCCATGGCGAAGGCCTCGCACAGCAGATGCGTGCACAAGAAGTGCGTGTTGTTCTCGTGCACCAGGAACTCAGAGTTGCGCACCCACGTCTTGGCCAGCAGCCAGTCCCAGTCGGAGTCAGTGGGCAGAAAGATGGGGCTCTCGGGCCCGGGGATCTGGCTGAGCTGCGTCCGAGAACAATAAAGGGGTGGGACTCCACGCTGCCTGTGTGCCCCTTGAGGCCCCACCCCCAAAAGCCCTGCCCCGGGCTCACCTGGATGGCCAGGGGCATTAGCGCCCCCTGGGGGTTGAGCCACAGCAGGCAGAGCGGGGCGGCGGCGTACTGCGGGCGCCCGTTGAGGCAGTGGACCGGCGCCCCCGCGAGGACCCAGTAGTCGGCCAGGAAGATGTTCCCCCTCTGCGGAAGCGCAAGGAGCCTCAGGGTGCCCCTCCCCCGCGCGCCGCTCTTCCCCCTGTTCTCTGCCCACCCCCACCTCAGCTCTGGCCTCAATGGTCAGTGTTGGGCACTCCGCCCTTCCCAGAATGTCCGCAATGCGGTCCAGCAGAGTCTGTCCTTATGCGACCTCTCACCTGGCTTCCCAGCTTGGACAAGCCAGCATCCTCTCCCCTCCTCCCCGCACCTGGTCCTCTCTACTCTCGACACAGATGACCTCAGTGTACCCAAGAAAAGCAAAGTCACCAAACACATTTCCAGCTTTCCAGAGGATACCTGAAGACTTGGCTGCTTCAGAGAGAGTGGATCACCCTCCTCCCCCACCCTCCAAGCCCCTAGTTCTCCGTGAATGTTCCTGCTGTTCCTAACAGCACTGCCTCTGGCCTGTCCTGAAAGAGCCTTCTATGGGCCTCAGCACTTAGGATCTTGGAGGCCCAGAACAGAGGCAGGGGCTCTTCCAAACTGTCCTGTTCATTCATACCACTTCCAGTGAGCCCTGAACATTCATACCTCTTCACCAGACCCTGTCAGGCCTCAAGCCATCTCCAGTCCCATCTGGTCCTCACGCACATCTAATCTACTTAAAAGGTGCAGAGCCAGGGCTACCCAGATGATGCCTACAGGCTAGATGCAGCCCTGGCCGTCTCATCCTTACCCTTCACACCCATCCTTTGTCCATAGTGGCAACTCACCCACCTCTAGCTCTGTCTGCAGGCAGGTGCCAGGTCCCAGCAAGGAGGCCACCATGTCATTGGTGACAGGCAGCTTGCTGGGCAAGCTGGAGAGGCAATGGAGCATGACAGGATTGACGCCATTCAGGTACTGGTACCCGAAGAAGTGGTCCTCACGCCAGTGCTCTGTGACATACTCTAGGGGGCGAGAGGGGAAGGAACTGGTTGGTCTGGAAACTACTTCCCCAGAGCTTGCTCTTGCCCAGCCCCTTGGTTTAGGATTTCCTCGCAGCAACCCTATGAAGTAGGTATAATTATATCTTCATTTAACACTGGGCACTGAGAGCCAAAGAGATGGAGTGAGTTGCTCAGTTGAGTGGCATAACAGGACTTTGAACCTAAGTCTGGCCCCAAAGCCCAGAAGTCTTGGTGGTGGGGGTAGAGGAAGAGAGGCGAGTGCTCCTGATCAGGATCGGGACTCCCTAAGTGGTTCTTGACCCTCTCCCAGGCAAGCAAAGGGTCTCTCCATCCGCACTCTCACATCCTTGTCTTCTCCCAGAGGAAGGGGAGACAAGTGGGTTACTGAGCCACCTGTGAAACCACAAGCCCTCCCACTGGAACCCCCAGTCTCTGAGAGTGCTGGAGGAGGGCACCTTCCCAGGATGGGCAGGCGGTTCAAACCTGCACACCTGAAGTGAAGGTCTTGTGGCACCAGAAGATATTCCGGAGGTCATCCAACCTCTTCCAGGAGCCCTTTCGGTCCACCAGCCCTCGAAGTTTCATGCCCAAGGATCTGAGGGGAAGGAGAAGTAAAGGTGGGATCTGGGGCTGCAAGGGACACTGTGTCCCCAGCCTAGAGGTCTGGAGGGAACTGACAAGGTCAATGTCCAGAGCAGAGGTGCCTAACAATCCTCATGGAAGAAAAGTCTAGTGGCCAGTTAAAACTTTGTAAAGGTGACTCCACATGTGTATGCAAAAGTGACACACATGGCCATGTGGTGCAGACAAGTCATCTTCATTGGTGTTTTGGCCTGCTTTCTGCAAGCTCCCATCTCATCATAGACATTCGACAGGCACCCCTTTCCCTACAGGACAAAGCCCCAGCTACTAAGGCTGGCTAGGAAGCTCCCCATTAGCCACTTTCTATCAACCTTTCCAGCTTTTTCTCCTACCCTGTGCACACTAGAGAAAGCCAACCACAGCCTTCTTGCTAGACGCAACCAAAGATCTATTTTGCACAGTGGACTGGGATGGTAGGGTTGGCAACCTGAGGGAATGCACTTTCCACTTTGTGGATGTCTGTGCTGTTTGAGTTTTTTACAATGAGCATGTGTTATTTTATTATCGGAGGGTGGGGGGAAAGTGATTGAAATGAAGTCTGTTTTCCCCCCTGTCCAGGGCTGTCATCAATCCGTGCCTCCTCTAGAAAGCCATCTCCTACATTTCCACCTAGTATCAAATCTATCTGTTCTTCTGTGTGCATCTTAGATTCAGCTTCTTTTATGAAGCACGCCTGATTGTCACCCAACACACTCTTTTCTGTATCTTTCCTAAAACGCTCATCACTCCCTTCACTACCTTGTAAATACAATGTACTCACTCATATCATCTCCCATTATACTTTGGGCTCTTAGGGCTGTGACTTGGCTCTGTATGCCCTGACATACCCAGTTCATAATAATCACTCACTAACTGGGCCAAGTCAAACAGAAGGAAATGCCGCAGAGATCAGGCAAGTTTGTGGCAATTGGTCAATAAGGTAGGCTGTGTAAGGGTGCTGATGTGCCATGAAGAGTGTGGGCAACTGGAGACAACAGGGGGCCAGGGGCATTAGTGACCTGACAAGCCCAGGGACAACTTCCTGTGTTCTCAAAAGCCACTCACTCCTCCTTCCACATGCACTTGCCGAGTGCTTGCCCAGCCAGGGCCCAGGAGATGGGAAAAACTGTGTGGGATGAGGCAATAAAGGAGAAAGAAAAGGCCTTTTCCCAACGGCCTGCCACAAACATTTTTCATAACACCTTGCAGTAGCCCCAAACTAAAGCCCAACTACTGCCCCCCTCCCATGAGTAGCTGCACAGCTGCCACCTGCCAGCTCCCTCTTCCCCTTGGCCCTTCTCTGAGCCCATGCCAGCGGTCCTGGTGGTCTCCTGGGCCCTCCCCTGCCTAGACCCACATATCCATTTGGGGAGCAACTCAGGTGCCTCTACCTTCCCAGATGCTCCTCTGGTCCCTCAGCCCTGCCAGGACCTCTCAGTGGGCCTTTGTCCTGAAGCCCAAGCCACCTGTGGCTGCCGGCCTGCTCCAGTCTGCACAGGCATTCTGGAGCACCCCACCTTTGCACCCCCTTCCACTGTTCCTTCTCCAACGAATCATTCTGGCTCAGAGGCCCAAGCATGAGGAGCCAGCTTATGGTTCTGACCTCCTCTGTGCCTCCTAAGGCAGCCACTGCACAGATGGCCCGGTGAGCCTCTCACTCCTGCCAAATCTACCCGGGTTTGCCCAGGACCTACCCACTCTCCCCTCACCCCTCCTTCTCTCCCTGGCTCAAAGCCTGCTTCAATCCCACCTGCCACCCCAGGAGCTACCTCCTGCCCACCCATCCCCAGACCTCTGCTCCTCTAGACACCAGAGTGTCCACTGTACACTCCCCAGCCATGTCACACTTAGAGCTTCAGCCATTGCCTTGAGCTGCTAATGACCCCTTCGATTGCTAATTAACTGTTACAGTCTCCCTAGTGATACTGATTCCTCCAGGCCAAGATTATATCCTAACAATACTAGCATCTATTGAGGCATTATTTTGTGCTGGGTGTTACTTCTTTAAATTCTCTCCCAAACCTATAAGGAAGGTACGAATATTATTGTCATTTTCTAAATGAGGAAACATTTAGAGGCTAAATGAAAATCAAGGTCACACAGCTAGAAAGGATTGGTCCTGGGAATTGAAGCTGACTGCGTTGGTCTGGCCACCTCCTTAAAGCTTAAGAGCCAGGACTCTGTTCTACTCACATGGTCCCAGCAGTGCCTGGAAAACATGCTGTGCACAATAAATTGAATTGGTTTAAGGAGTGGAAAAAGAATGGACCTCTAAGGAGCAAAGGAGGCAATGGGGAGATAAAGAATAGAGGAGTCTAAGAAGACAGAGGGGAGGTGGAGAGAGACAGAGAGGAGATCCTGAGAGGCAGAGAGAGACGAGACTGGGAGCCACAGAGTGGGGAGACTGGGAGACAAAGAGAGGGAAGACGGGGGGGGGGGGGGGGGGGGGCAGGGAGAAAGGGAAGCGAGGCAGAGATGTGGGTGCGCATCAAAGGGGCAGAGGCAGTTGGGAGAGTGAGCCAAGGGTGCAGAGAGGGCAGTTGCCTCACACAGGGAGGGCATTGAAGATCAGCGAGGTCGTCTTGGTGGCCGAGTATCTAATATTGGGCTCCATGTGCAGCAGGGACGGGATGTCAATTTTCATGGGGAAGCCGGGCAGGTACCGATTCCCACTGCTAGGGGGTAGGACGGGGTGGGGGCAGAAGAACAGAGAACAGTTAGGAAGCCCTGCAGCTCACTTCCCTAATTCCTCCCCTCTCTCTTCCCCCAGACTTCCTAGGCCTCCCCTCACTCTGGGCTCCTCCCCTGTCCTCTCCCATCAGGCCTGAAACCCCTTCCTCCTCTCTGCCAGATCCCTGGGTCATCCCTGCCTACTCTGCTCTTGACACTTGAATTAAATTGCCCTTATCGTAGTTCCCAACTTTTCTTTCCAGGCTGCCTGGGTTCCATCCTCTCAGCGGACCCTTCGCTTCACACCCCTCCAACTTCTTCCCAAGCTGGGCCCTCCCTCACCTGTCGTCCTGATCTGCGCGCCGTGTCGTCCTGGTCAAGGCAAACTTGTTGTCTGACTCCATCTGCTCAAAGGTGCTGACATCCACGATACCGGGGAAGCCAGGGGCATAGACTTTCCAACTTCCAGGGAAAAGAGGTTAGAGGTGGTGAGTCAAACTTAGGCTACACAGAAACTTTAGCTTTTAAAGACATGTGTTGAAATTAAAACTCCCCAAAAAACTCCCACTTCCTGGGTAGGTGACAAAGAATTGGAATTTTCTCCCAAAGCATTGGGCTTCAGATCAAGGTAATAGTTGAGGGTGACATGAATGTCCAGGCTGATTTATAGTCAGGTTTGTATTGATATTAAAATTATGGCCAGTTTGGGGATGAGGCTGAGGATAGGCTGAGATTTGTCAATACTAGGGTCACATCAAGGGCAGCTGGGGCTGAGTGTGGATTCATTGATGGTATTGGGACAATTATTGGTACTGGTGTTCTGGGTCTGGACTCAAGGTCAATATTAGGTTGAGGTTAGGTTTCAATAATGGTTCTGATTGGGCCCCAAGGTTGAAATTGATGTCAGAATTAGTAACAGTGTGATTAAATCTTAGGTCAGAATAAAGATGGAGAAAGAAGTGAAATTAGGTCACCCTCACCGGTAGCATTCCTGTCGGGCCTGGAGTTCCCGTTTCCTGTGGTCCAGAAGGAGGGGAAGGGAATCTTGACAAATAGTTCTCGCTGTGGGGAATGAAAATTACTCATCATTTAAGTCTTTTTTCAAACAAAACTTTCTCCAGCAAAGCTTGCCTGAACCCCCTAACCCTTGCATCCAATCCCTCAGTAATATGGATACCCCATGTTCTTTGTACGTTCATCAGTAGAAGGAATTCAGGACAACATCACCCCCAAACTATAACAGTCTTTCTTATTGTTTGCATGGTTGTCTCCTTCTGAAGACTATAAACTCTTTCTGGGCAGAAGTCACATTGTATTTATTTTTTATATTCCCAGCATCTAACATGGTGCCTAGCACGGTGCACATAGCATGCACGTGATAAATGAGATGAATGTATAAATTTTGTAAAGTGATGGGTGGATTGCTATGATGATAGATGGGGTTCAGAGTGCGGTCTATGAAGAACTCACTATGGGCCAAGGGGTAATGTACACTCACTTTACCTTGGCCTAGAATAGTATCTCTCATCCCTAAGACTCATCTCAGACTATGGACTAGCCCTAGTTTTTCCAGATCAGACAGCTCAGGAGATATGGGGGTCCAGAAGCTGAAGGAGCCAGAGCCCAACATTCTTGAAAAGCCACCCAAATTCAAGAAGAAATCCTAACAGCACCTCACAGGGACTTCATTCACACTGGAAAAGCCAGTAGTAGTGGACAGGGCCTTTTCAGCTAAATTCTCTCAACATTCAGGGCTTCTCCACCTATTGAAATCCGATTACTCAGCTTGCAGGTTAGCTCCTTTCTGGGCTCCAGAGGAATTCACTTTGGGGAAGTACAGAGGGAGTCAGTGGAAAGCAAATTGCCATCTGTGTGTGTCTGTGTCTAGGTGGTGTGAGTGTACATTAGTGTGTCTAGTCTCTGTGTGTCCTCAGAGGGGTAAATACTGTCCAGGAAGCTCCTGTATTTCAGGGCTTTAGAGGCTCACTTTTTCCAGAAAGACCTACTTAGGAGCTCTGAACTTGTTACACTAACCCCAACCCTGTTCCCTACACCATGGACTCTGGGAGGCCCCACCCCTAATCCCAACAGATGCCTTCTACAGCACAGGCCAGCCCCTGCCTCTGGCCCACCTGTTCCTGGTCGCAGCTCTATAGTGCAGAAGCCCACAATCCACTGATAGCAGGGGAAGTGGGAAAGGGTACCACTGGGGGCAGTGACACAGATGTGGCTGCAGTACCAAGGATCCTTATGGAAAAGAGCATAGCGCTCCTTGTGTAGACGCAGCAGCAAGAGCTCACCCAGCTCTGCCGAGCAGCGCACCTTGTACTTCTGCACCTGAAGGGACCAAGAGAGGAAGCAGGTGAGAGGCAAGGAACACCAGAGCTGGCCTTGCACCTTACAAGGTGCGTCTGTGCCTACCCCTCCTCTGGCATACACACTTGAGCTGCCAATAACCTATGTGATGCCTTTGTATGGATTAAAATAAAGCACCCCTTCACCAGGCAGAAGCAACCACAGCTACCACAGGCAGAGTAGGTTCTGGATTTCACTAGCCCCCTTGGCAGCCAACTTCTCCCCAAGACCTACCAGCAAACAATCCTGGGGTCTGGTAGAGACAGGTGGATACCCTCCAGAGTAGAAGAAACCCAGACTCTGGGAGTTGAAGCGACTTGCCCAAAGCCCACCTTCAGTTATGAGAGAAGGAGCCAGGAAGCCAGGGAATTCTTCTGAACCCCCCCTGCGCAGAACTCCTTCACAGCCCTGTCTGGATAGGGTTTATCAGCCCCAGGAAAGACAGGAACCAGACAGAATAGGGATGGTGAGGAGTCGGAGCCAGCATCCTGAGTTCTCCGGGATCTGATGAGCCCTGAGGGAAGACCGTCCCCCCTTCAGGACCCCGAGGGCCCTGCCCCTCGGTGGTGCTCCTCCCCCTCCCCTCTGTACTCACCGATCCAGGGGTAAAGTCCCTGCCCACGCGATCCAGCAGCTGCTTGGGGCTTTCACCATTCGTGCCCACCAGAGTGACAGAGATGCTGTCCAGTGTGCCCGCCCCCAGGTAGGCACCAGTGGTCACACACACGCGGTACACGGCCATGGTGGGGGGGAAGGAGGGATGCCTCCCGAAAGGGTGGGCCCGCAGCAGCCGGCCTGGAGGTGAGCGGCAGGTGGGCTGGGCTGGACTGCCGTGATGTTGAGCCGCTGGATGGGGGGCCGGGGGGCCGAGCAGACCTCTGAGGGAAGGCTCAACTCCCTCTGAGATGATTTCTCTGTCCTGAAGCTCCTCGCCTCTGCCCTTGCTCACTGACGGCTCCCTCTCCCCGCCCACACTTGCGTCCTAATAGTTGTTTGCTTGCCTCTGGCACAGCCGGTCCCTCTGACTCGCAGGACAGGGCTCACCCAGATGGGTATCAGGAGCCCGAGCCTCAGTGGGAAGGGAGGGACCAAACGCTGAGGAAGAGACAGGTGACGCCCGTATGGTTGGGACATTGCCCTCCTCCTGGTCAGGGACCCTATAGGTGCTCTGGGGCCTTTGTCCGCCGGCCACTGACACCCCCCCCCCCCCCGCCAAGACCCTTTCCTCCTCTCTCTGGGCCACAACTGGGCACAAAGCACCCACATTCCTACGTGTGAATTATCCGCGTGAATCACTATACAGGAGTGAGACACATTCAGTCATAAGTCACACGTGACTAGAGAGACACGCAGGCGAGTCTCACGCGCATTCCTGCACAGTGCATGAGGGTCAGAAACGACTCTCCTGTCATCCCACACACCGCACCACCGGCCCACGCCCGGCCCTCTGTGTCTCCTGTCTTTGGCACGCCAGATCTCAATCTCTCTCTCCCTCGGAATGGAGCCCGTCAGGGTACCAAAGTGGACTCCCAGCGCACGGTATCTGAGCGCCATTCTTTCTGCCCCGGGCACGCCCTCGACCTTCGGGCTGGTGGGCGGGAGCGGGGGTGCCGGGGTGCCTAAGATTTAGGTCGTCCATACCAGGGAGAAACCTCCCCCGAGGATAGCCCGCAGCCCGCAGCCCGCAGCCCGCAGCCCGCAGCCCGCAGCGGCCCCGCGCGGCCAGTCCCGGCACCGCACCATCCCAGCCTCCGCGGCGCTCCAGCCCGAACTAACCAAACAGCGGAAACTGCTCGAGAAAGGCCGGGTGGGAAGCGCGATCAGCAGTCGCCCGCTGCTCCAGCTTCCTTCGGGTCTGTGCCGGAACCTCTGGGCACTTGCATACGATTCCCCGCCGGTTTTGCAGGCGTGAAGTTTTACAAGTAAAATACTCTTAAGCGTAGCAGAGCAAACCAACCAGAAGAGCCCGGATAGCTCAGTCGGTAGAGCATCAGACTTTTAATCTGAGGGTCCAGGGTTCAAGTCCCTGTTCGGGCGTTAGTCTTTTCCCTACCTAAACAGCAGTCTTCACTTTTAAGTACAATTAATACTTGTATTCCTTCAAACAAAACAAAGGAAAAGAATAACGAAAATACTATTAGTTTCAAAAGGAAGTGGTACTAAGTGATTCAGGGTTTTAGTGTTCAGAAGGTAGAACGAACAACGGGAAGGAAAGTAGAGATGTTTGAGAACAGAACATGTATATGAGTCATATACGCTAATTTAAATTTTCTAGTAGCCACATTAAAAATAATAAAAAGTTTCATCAAGCTGTAAACACATTAAGTGTGTGCAGGTTCTTTGTATATCAATTATATTTCAATAAAGCTAAAAATGGAAGAATAATAATAGAAGAAACAGTGGAGGTAGCAGGCGTACATGGGAGCTCTCTGCACTTTCTGTTCAATTTTTCTGTAAACCTAAAACTGCCCTAAGAAATAAAAATGTTATTTTTTTTAAAGAGTAAAAAGCAAGTCTAAATTAATTTTAATAACGTATTTTATTTAACCCAAAATATCAAAAATTTTGGCATTTTAACATGTAATCAATATTTTAATGTTAATGAAATTATAACAATTTTTTGTACTAAGTCTCCTAAGTACAGTTTCTATTTTACACTTACAATACATCTCAATTCATATTTCAGACGCTCCATAGCAGGGACTACCTTATTCGACAATGGTTTTTATGTTGTTTTGTCTTTTGTGAATGACAGAGTGCAGAGTAGAACAGAGAGTTCACTGTTATATACGTACTCAGAAAGACGTTTCCTCGGGTCGGTTCCATGGTGTAATGGTTAGCACTCTGGACTCTGAATCCAGCGATCCGAGTTCAAATCTCGGTGGAACCTGAAGCTTCGTTTTCACTACCTGCCAAAAACAGTCTATTATGTTATGCATTAGTTTTATATATGAGGTTCTTTTATGATCTAAGAGGATCTGAAAAGAAAAACTACGGTTTTGTTCTTTGAGCATTCAGACTGGGTAATTTAGAACCTCTAGCACACCCTGAGGAAAAAACACAGCCAATCGCTTAAATATGTATATGAACAAGTGTTGCGATAATTTTGAGAGATAAGGATGTTATTTGAGAAGGTGTTAAAGAGATCAGTTACGAGGAAATGAAGGTTACTTTGGCAGTTGCGATCAGGTTTTGGTTTCTGGCTGGGATTTAGACCTAAGCAGGATATGTCTGAAACACCAGAGGGGTGACAGTGGTGAGACCTCTCTACCAGATGTCCTCGTAAAATTGAGGAAGATCCCACAAGGGCCTGTATGAATTTACAGGGTGCGTGAGCCAGGAGGAAAACTGACTTGGCAGCGGTGGGATTCGAACCCACGCCTCCGGAGAGACTGGAGCCTAAATCCAGCGCCTTAGACCGCTCGGCCACGCTACCTGCGTGAAGTAAAGGGTCCTCCATAGTCCTCCTAAGAGACTATAGAGAAGTAAGCTGGATATGGTTGCGTTAAATTGGTCTTCTTTGGAAACCATCTAAACTCAGAACTACGGAGCAGCGGATAGCAAAGCAAATATACCAAAGGAAACAGACGCACAGAAATTTACAAAGAAACAAGTTTATTTTGATGGGTGGAGCCACATCTGGGAGGGGGTGCGCCTGGGCTGGAAGCATCCCCCAAGCAGGCATCGGAGCTCTGTGCTCGTCCCCTCGCTCATATTCAGTTGCTCTCTCTCCCTGTGTCTTCCACCCACGTGCTCCCGCACTCCCACCTGGCTCACCTGCTTTGCGCCCGCTACCTCTCCCAGGCAGGCCTCTGAGGTCCTAACCGCGCGCTCTTGGCGTACCCCTCTCCCTCTCCCACCCCTTCTCTCATGCCAGTTCCCGTATGCCGTCAGACGCCGCCGCCGGTCAGCGGGCTCTGTGGCGCAATGGATAGCGCATTGGACTTCTAGTGACGAAAAAGCGATTCAAAGGTTGTGGGTTCGAATCCCACCAGAGTCGGTTTTATTTCAACTTTTTTTTTTTTTTCTCCTTTCCTCTTTACCCATTTTTTTCTTAAAGGTCCCCATCCCTTCTCCCCCTACCCTAACTCTGTTTTCCACCTGTTTTCAGTTCCAACCTCAGTCTCCGCTCTGCTCTCTTCTTTACTTACCTGTCTGCCCCGGGGCTTGGGCCTTGGAGAGCAGGACTGGGGGGACGGGAGACAGAAGTGGAGGGAAAGTGGGCGTGGACGCCGAGATAAAGGCAGGCCCCTGGCTCTGGGATACATGGGGATTTAATAACCACTTTATTCCATGCACTAGGGACTCGAGAAGGGACTGGGGCTGGGCTGGGGGCAGAAAGGGTACAATCCTAGACGCAAGGGGGGAGGGGAAAGGGACAGGAACCAGGAAAATATATATTTATATAGATACTCTAATATAGACCACATCTCACCCGCGCGCTGTGCCCGCGCGCCCCGCCGCCCTCCCCAACACCTCCTCGCCGGGACACCCGGATCCCTCTGCTGCCTTTAGGCTGGAGTCTCTACCCTACCCCCAGCCCCGCCCCCACCCCCCAAAGCTTAGGGCCAAGGTCTCCAGAAAGCGGGCGGCGGGGGCGGCGGGGCCTTGGGCGCCCCGTCTTGTCTGTGAGGAGGCGGAGGCGGCGGCAGCAGTCCGGTGAGGGGCGCCGGCTCGCCGGAATCCCCGGCGCGGGGGGAGCAAGGGGTCGGGGACCAAGCACAGCCAGGGCTAGGGGGGCCCTGGCGTACTGAGGGGCGCTGGCGCAGCGCGGGGCCAGGCGCCGGGGCGGCGGGGTCCAGCGGTGGGCGCGACGCTTGGAGCCTCGGGTCTACGGGTTCCGGCCGCGGCGGCTTGGGGCGCAGGTAGACGTGCAGCGCGGAGAAGAGCTGGGCGCGGGCGGCCGGGCTGGCGTCGTGCGCGAAAGCCGCCAGGCGAAGCAGGCACTCTCGGAAACCCGACAAGTAGCAGCTGGCGAGCGCCTCGGCGTCCTGGGCTGGGAACCGGGGGACCCCTGGAGCCGCGCGGCGGGTGCGGCGGACGGGAGGACAGGCGGTTCAGGGCAGGGTCCCGGCAGGGGTAAGGGAAGGGGCGGGGCGCAGAGGTACCAGGGCCGGACCCGCGCGCAGAGACAAGAAACCAGACGGACGGACAGAGAGAGAAAATGAGGGAGACACAGAGACAGACACGCGCGGGTGTTATTAACCTCGCCTCGGAGCAGAGCCTGCCACTCCCCAAGCCCACCGTCCACGGCAGAGTCCGCCCCATCTACCCCGGCCCGGGCCTCGGTGAGTCCCCCCTCCCGCCCGCCGCTGCCCCACCCCCGCGCTGTACCCGGGGGCTCCACCCGGCTTCGCTCCCTCAAGTAGCCCACGGCGAACTCCAGTATCTCTGCCTTCTCCAGCTTCGGGTTCCGGAGGTTCTACAGACAGGAACGGAGGGCGCAAAGACAGAGGGGTGGGGAGAGAGGGGGAAAGTGGCAGGGGGAAGAAAGGAGGGAGGGATGCAGGAGCTGGGGGTGTCCCCGGATCGCATTTGCGCGCTGACCACAGAGCACGCTACCTAATACCGAGTGGAGATGACCAAGAAGATGGTCCTCGCCCACCCTGAGACGACCTGTCCAACCCGAGGGGGTGAAACCAACCCCGCATTGTGAGGAAGGCATTTGAAGTAGCAAACCCAAGAGTGAACTTAACCACCCTGCTGGCTGTTGGGGGGGGGGGGGGGAGAGGAAGAATTTACAGACCCAGAGGTTGAAACGGACCCACCCTGGGAGTGAAATTTACAGAGCAGGGTGTGAAACTTACAGACCCGAGAGGTGGCCACGAAGATCGCGTTCTGAGAGCAAGAGGGGGTCTGGGATGGGATTCCAAGGGCGGGACTCAGGTCAGGATGCCTTGGGGCCAGGGTCGCCAGTGCAGCCAGCATTTGTCCCCACCCAAGTGGGAAGCCCTGGGACGCGAGGACGAGATGCTTGGGGGTCCGGAAGGACTGACCTGGTCCCGGGTCCGCTCCAGCAGCAGCAGCCTCAGCTCTTCCAGGCTGCGGTTGATGCGATCTCGGCGCCGCTTCTCCACCAGCGGCTTCAGCATCTGCGACCAGCAGGAAAGGGAGAGCGGGCCGACCGGACCAAGACTCAGCGCGGCCGCGGGGCGTCGGGATCCCGCCCCCGGGAGAGTCCCGCCTCCACCCCTTCCCCAAGACTCCCGAGAGCCTAGGGCCCGACCCACTCGACCCCTCTCCGCTCCCCCTCCCGTCGCCCCTAAGGTCAATTTCTGAAGCTCGCCTCCTCTCTCTCCCGGGTCTTCTGCATTCTCCTCTCTCAGTCTTGTCCTCCCTCCTCCCCTCTCTGTGTCTCTCCTCTTTTCTCTCTACTTCTCCGCATCGTGCAGTCTCTCTCTGTCTCAGTGGAGAACTTTGGGGGCCCTCTTTGCGCCCAGACACGTGGGCCACAAGGTGCCGGACTCAGAGTTGGCGGCCCTGAGTGTAGAAAGGGAGATACCCAGCGCGACGGCGCCTCCTCTTCTCCCTCTAACCCGGCTAGGCGGCCACGGCTCTTAACTGGCTCTAACATCTTCCGCCGGGTCTCAGGCCTCCGGAAGCAGTGCCCACCCGGCCAGCCCGCGAAGAGCAAGTGCGCACCTCCGCTTTCTGTTTCCACCCCCCTCCCTTAGCTCTGTGCTCCTCTCGGTTATTTCACTCAAGCACCAGCCCCCTCCCACGCCCCCGAGGCCAGCTCCAGTTACCCAAACCCCAGCCTCCTGCTTCTCCCGCCCACGCGGGTCCTGCTCTGGCCCTGTCCCCTTCTTCATACTTCGCAGCTTCCTCCCCAGCTACTGGCCCCTTGGGTCTCCGGTGCACAACCCCCCCCCCATCCCAGCGCCTGGCCCCCTCCCTGACCCACGCTCTCAGAGACACGGTCCCCTGACCGGACCAGGGATCTCTGCTCCCTCTTCTCCCGCCGCTCACCTTCGGGCCGTCCCTATTCTCAGCTCGATCCCGGGTGACCATCGCTCCTCCGGATCCTGGTGTGGACCGAGTCGCCGCTCGCGTTGCGCCTTATATCCCCCTCGGGCTCCCGGTTGGGGGGCAGGGAGGACCCGGGCCCGCCCTCTTAGGCACCCAGATCCTCCCGGCGTGGCCCCGGGCACGAGGCTCCCGGAAAGGGGCGGAGCGCTGGGGGGAGGGGAAGGAGTGGCACTGGCTCCGGAGTGTGGGAAACGGGGGGCCAATGCAGCACCAGCTGGGTTAAAGGCCATAAGGCTGTATAAGGCGGGTCCCAGCTGACGGGAGGAGGTTATTAGGGGGAGAAAGAGTTCAGGTGATTTGGGGACAGAACTTGCCTCCAGCATCGCAGCTATCTTTGGAGGTCACTGTACCCACACTGACTGTAAGGAAGAAGTTAGCACCCCTCAGCCCTTAGGCTGATCGTCCCCAAAAATTCACCTCCTACTGAAGACAGAGACCTGAGTGTGAGAGGTGGATCCGTCTAATTCAACTGGGGCTCTGTCTGGAGGTGGAAGAGCAGCTCTGTTCGCTCTAACGATCTAACGGAGTCATATTAAGTTCCCCAGCAGGGGAAGGGACTTGGTCCACACCGGGGTCCGGAGGAGCGAGGGTCACTCGTGCTCGCCCGTGCGCACTGGGCACCGGTCTAGGCCGGACCGTTTATACTGAGATATGCAGTAAAGGTCCAACTCTGGACCCAGCGGGGGGACCCCCCCACACACACACACACACACATAACGACGTGTTATCAAGTAGCTATTATAGAATCAGAGTCGGGGAAAGGACCATCCTGAGGGATGTCTGGACTGCGGCAGAGGGAACCTCAAAGAAAAGGAAGCAAAGCACCGGCGGGAGGTGGAGAGATCTTCCCACTTACAAGTATTTGATGCAAAACCTATAAGAGATTCAGGCGTCTGGCTGCCACACCACCTGACACAAGTGCTCTCGCTTTGCCTGCTCCCAGGAACCTCCTCGTGACTGTAGGGGAGCAGGGAGCAGTTTTCTTAAAGGGACACGAAAGGGATACAGAAAAGGGATCGACACCCACCTCAGACCAAGATCATGACCCTCTGCAGGACGATGCGTGAACACTCGGAGACTACTGGACAAAATGCTTAAGAAGATAAAATCAGAGATTCAACGAGACGGCAAGAGGTCTGAGGACAAGGAGCCTTAAAAGACAAGGTTGGTCAAATCTGAATATAGCTGCGGAGTCAGAAACGGATGAGACTCCGCCTGGCCCTCCCAGTGCCCCTCCACCCTGGTGTTTTTCACCGAGCTTGCCTCGCCAAAGCCCGAGCCCGAAGGGACACAGACCTTGGGGAGGGCGCTCCCATTTGGGTTCAGGGCCCCCAGCAACCCCACCTCCCCCTACCTGGGCCAAATGGGAAAGCAGATGTGTGGCCCCAGCAGCCCCCGCCGCCCCCCTCCTTGGGAACCTGGGCTCAGGCTGAGTTTTTCTCACCTGCACGCGAGGTTTGGGGGCCCCGGGCTGTTAGCACCTGGGTGTGGGGCCGCCCCTGGCCATATGGGGCGACTTTATGGCCTGGTGGCCGGAATCGGGCGAGGAAGGATGGCGGGGTTGCTCCACCCACGTGAACTATTCAAAGCCACTCTTTTGCAGGATTCCTAGTTAACACAACCCGCCTGAGCGCTGCTGTCTCAAACTCTCATAAGGTCTGACGAAGGGCTTCTTCCGTGAGCATTGGTGGTTCAGTGGTAGAATTCTCGCCTGCCACGCGGGAGGCCCGGGTTCGATTCCCGGCCAATGCAACACTCACTTTTTTCCCCCCCAGAACCGAAAGAAGTTTGATTACGTGTCCGAGAAGCATCTTTGATCAGTATTTTCACCAGCTATTACTATTTAACTTTTTTACTCTATCGCAGGGATTGAGGCTCTGGATGGAGATCTTGATTCCATACCTCCTCAACGCCCATCCTCCCGGCCAGGGGGTCCTCCTGCCTTCCCCACCCCTTCCTCCTCCCCCAGCCCCCGCACCTCGGCAGGCGTGACCCTGAGAAAGGACACGGCTCTCGGATCCCCGCCCCGGGGGTCCTCTGGGACCTCCGCAGGGGAGGGGCGAGGTCTTCCCGCGCTCTAATTCCCTTGCTCTTCCTTCCATTTCTCCCGCTCGCTCGCTCTCTGTCTCACCTCCTGTTCTCTCAAAAGAGCCCTTTCTTTTTCCAAGTCCAGAGGTCTCGGCCTTTTGTGTCTTGCAGTCTTTCTGTGCTGCGTACCTCCTGGCGTCTCCGTCTCTGTGCTTCACGTTCTTTCCGGGTCTCTTAGCAACTTTTGCGCGCATCTCTCTGTGTCTTTACGTGTCTCTGCATTTCTGACTCCGGGTCTCTCCGGCGTCTCCGCCTCGGTCTCTGGGCGTCTCCGGGTCTCTGGGATCTCTCATCTTCTTTCCGGGTCTCTGTCCCCTGCCCGCACTCTGCGATCCCACGCTCCTGCCGTCCCCTGGGAAGCTCGCTCACACCTCGGGGTTCCTGCCACCCCCCGCCCGCCCGCCCCTTCCCGGCGGCTTTGATCCCGCACGCGTCGCGCCGGCGGGCGGCCCGGAGCACCCGCCAGCTGCCGCGGCCACTCTAAGCGGGGGCGGGGCCGGCCGGGCTCCCCGCCGGCGGGGCCGGTGTCTGCGGTCTTCCGCAGTGTTTGGCCTCCCTCCGCGGCCCTGCTCCCGGCTCTGGCTCCGGCTGCTGCCTGGGCTTGTGCCGCCCGGGTCCCTGGGTCTGGGGCTCGGCGCTGTCTCTCTCCGCCACTCTCTCTGGAACTCGCCCCGGGCCTGTGTCTCTGCCTTTGGTTTCTGTCTCCTGTCTCTTTCAGCCTATCTGTTTCATCCGGGCCCGGGCCTGGGTCTTTCTTGTCTCTGGGTTGTGTCAGTGGATGGGAATGCTCTCTTCTCAATTCTAAGGTGGGACAGTGCCCCCTTCCCCCCACCCCCACCCCCCGAAGGAAAATGTACAACAATCTGGGCATCTGTATGTCTGTGCGCACGGCCACTGTCTTACTCACTCAGCCAATATTTATGGAGTGCCTCCTGTGTGCTCCGCATGATTACACTTTGAGGGTACATTGGGCCTGGGCTCTCCTGAAGCTTACATTATAGTGGGCAGGGGAGACAGAAGATAACTAAAAGCAAAAAATAATGTAAGTTCAGATGGTATAAGGCTGGGGGCGGCGAGGAAAGTCCGGATATGGCAATGACTTGAGAGTGAAGTGCTACTTTTAGCCTGGGTGTTCAGAGGCAACTTCTATCAGGAGGTGATATCTGAGCCCAGCTCAGCCAGCCCTGAGACCAGGCAAAAGAAACAGCAAGTGCAAAGGCTCTGAGGCAGGAACAGGTTTTGCTGGTGGGAGCTAGAGAAAGAGGGCCATTGTCCTTAGGAGGGAGAATTTGGCGCTGCAGAGATAAAAATGGAAGGTATGGCCCATCACATAGGGCCTTGGAGGCTCCTGAAGGACTTTGAAGTTTAGTCTAAGTGCAATGGGAAACCAGCGGAGAGTTTTAATAGGAAAGTTATATTCACTGATCTATGTGTTAAAAGATCACTTTGGCTGCTGTGAGGGGGATGGAAACAAGGATATCATCTGGGTTGCCAGAGCAGTCATCTAGGCAAGACATGATTGTGGCTTGTGCTGAGGTGGTGGAGAGGGAAAGTGAACACCTAGGTTTTTAGCTTAAGTAAACCTGAGGTTGGTGGTGCCTTTTATTGAGATGGGAAGGAGGAAGGGACAGAAAAGGTTTGGGGAGAGAAAATAAGCATTTTACTTTATTCAGATTAGTTGAGACCCCCTTAGACATCCAAGTGGAGGTCAAGGTAGGGCAGGGATATACAAGTTTAGAGGTCAGAGCTGGGGGGTAAATACAGGGGGGTCATTGGAAAGGGTGGTTTTTAATGCTATGAGACCTGAGTACCTAGGGAAGGAACGTGGAGAGAAAAGAGGCTTAGCAAGGAGCCCTGAGGCATCGTAATGCTTGAGGTCAAGTTGAGGAGGGAAGATTGTCAAAGGTGGTCAAAGAGATAGCAGAAAAGCCAGGGGAGTGGAGTGTCTGGGAAACCAAGAAAAGCAAGTGTATGAAGAAAGAGGGAGCAGTCAGCTCTAGCTGGTCAAGTAAGACGAAGAGAGAAGCAACCATCCAGTTCAGCATCTTGGAAGTCCCCGGTGACCTGGGGGGAGACTGTCAGTGCCACTGAGTGGGCTGAGGTGCGAAAGGGAAGTGAAGGCGAGCAGACAACAAATACTGACAACTCCCTCAGGTTTTGCTGTGAACGAGGAGCATCACATTGTGCGGCAGGCAGGAGCACAAGAGAGGGGGGTTGCTAAAAGGGTTTGAGGGTGATGGGAATTACCAAGACCTGGGGGGGGGGGGCGAGGTAGGTAGACTCCAATGCCAGGTAGAGAAATGAGCCTCAGCTAGCAGGGAGATGGGGGAGACAGAGGGCTTGGGACAGCTGGGGTGGGGGAAGGATGAGACAAGTTATCTCTGGCTGCTCTCATTTTCTCAGAGAAGAATGAACCTAGCTCATCTCTGGAGGGGAGAGAGCTACAGGTCGGGTCCTTTGAGGAGAAAGAAGGTGTGAAGTGTTCATTTCGGAGAGCAGGAAGGCAAACCTCTAAGCTGTGAGAGTAGGATTTCTCGGCAGGTTGAGAGTCCATTTGAGATGTGGGACCAAACATTCAAGTTTCAGAGGCCAATTCACCATGAAGCTAAAGAAGTTTATGCTTCAGGACCCCGCACTTACACAGGCTTCAGGGAGGGCAGTAGCAACGTCTTCACATGGCCATATGCTTCTGTAAAATTTGCAAATGGAAGATATATATATATATATTTTAATTTTAATTTTTTAAAATATATCTTTATTGATTTCAGAGAGAGGAAGGGAGACGGAGAGAGAGAGATAGAAGCATCAAGGATGAGCAGGAGTCATTGATCAGCTGCCTCCTGCATGCTCCTGACTGGGGACCAAGCCCGCAACCCGAGAACCGTGATCTCCTGATTCATAGGTCAATGGTCAACCACTGAGCCACGCCAGCTGGGCAAATTGAAGATATTTTTAACTGTAAATGTTAAAGACCACGGTCACTTTCCACTCTGATTTCCTTCTGTGACACTCACCACCCCTGCCGTGTTGGAGTGGCTGCGGGCATTTGAGAGGATCCGGTTATGAGGAAGGTGACTTGGAAAGACCTAAGATTTATGGTTTTGTGGGCTATGCTAATACGGTTCCCAGTCATTCTACATACAGTTAAGTCAGCCTGGCCATCCTGGTATAGGATGGCTCCCAGGAATACTCCTATCACCTGTGCCCCTTCACCAGGCTTTGCATTGTGAAGGTACAAAGCCAGAGGGCACGTGTGATATGAATGTGTCCAGTGGCTCTTGTCACTAGAAGTACATGGATAGTAGAGGAGAAACAAGATTGGAAATAGACAGAGCCAGTAGCTAGTCTGTGGAGAGTATTATAGAGGCGTGCAGGCAGTTAATTGATACACATATATTACTTTTCTGGACTTTGCGACATTTGTGGCATTTGTCAGCTTTTTCAGTTTGTAAGTTGTGATCTCTTATTTCACTCTAAATACGTTTTGTACCTAATTTTGTGTTATTTTTTCTAAAAAGACTTTCCCCAGTCCAAACACACACACACACACACACACACACACAAACACACACTTACTTTGGCCCCCCCAAAGCTGAGAGCAGTTGTTAGGGCTGGGTGATTTCTCTCTAGCCACTGTTCTTGTGCAGATGTGGCTCTAAGGACACCCCCATCCCCATTCCCAGCATTTCTGGGGGTATTGGATAGGGTCTCTGTGTGTTTGGCATGCCTCTGTGTCAGAGGTTGCCTGCATGTCTGTTTGCAGTTGTGTTTGTGTACATGGTGTGTGTGTGAATGTCTAGCCTTCCAGCCTCTTCCTGGCCATGCTCTCAACACTGGGCCAGGTCTGGATTTGGGAGAGGGGAGCTCGTGTCCCCCACGTGCTGGGCCCCTAGGGAGGCAGGGGGCTGGGAAGGAACTGAGACAGCACAGCTGGTCCAGTTGTCTGAGCTTCCCCTCCCTGCTGTGATGCCTCCCCAGGCCTGGGTTCCAAGGCTCAGCTCCTCCCTCTTTGTTCTTCAAAGGGAAAACTGGCTTCCTGGGACCCCCTGGGTCCTGGGTAGGGGGAGTGGCTGGAGGGTTGGATCCTGGCGGGGGGTGGGGGGTGGGGGGGGTGGGGGGGGTTGGGAAGTAGGAGGACTAGGCCCCTGGGTCAAGGGAAGAATCAGGATAGAAGACCTCCATATATCCCAAAACAAAACAAATAATGCTCCTTGCCCTTATGAGTCATACACTTCTTGTGGGGGAAACAGTCAAATGAACATTATACAAAACTTATTTTTTGTCAGATGGTGATAAGTGCTATGGAGATGAGTGAAGCAAGGGAGTGGGGAGTGAGAACTACAGCTGACCAGGGAAGGACTCATTGAGGTGACATGTAAGGCGGGGGCTCAAGCTACAAGGGTGCCTCGGGGAAGAACACTCCAGGCAGAGGGACTGGCTGACAGAAAGGCCTTGGGAGGCAATATCCCTGGCTTGTAGGGACCTGCACAGGCATGGCTGGAATGGAGGTAGCAAGTGTAGAAGTTGCAGGACGTGAGGTTGGAGCCATAAATGGGAAGACTGATCATGTAGGGCCATCTAGGCCACTGTGAAGACTTTGTCAGGACTCACTCACCTCTCAGTGAGATGGGAAGCCATTGGAGGGCTTTTTTTCCCTTTGTTATTTTTGTTTTGTTCTGTTTTTTTGCCACTTTTAATTTTTATAGAATTTCACACTTTCAGAAAAGTTACAATAATAATACAAGGAAAGCCTGTATACTATCTTCCCAGGTCCATTAATTGTTTACATTTGCCCCCTTCGCTTTATCACTGCCTTCCAAATATAAAATATTTGTTTTCTGAACCATTTGGGGGTAAGTTGGAAACATCAGGCCCTTTTGCCCCTAGTTACTCAATGTGTGTTTCCTAAGAACAAGGACATTTGTAGCATAACAGTACATAATGGGACAATTGTCAATATCAGGCTATTAAAATTAATATAATGCTATTATTTAATTTCAGTCCATATTCACATTTCCTCAAGAGTTCTGATGAGGTCCTTTATAGCTCTTTTTTCCCAATCCAGGATCCAACCCAGGATCACATGTTGCATTTAGTTATGTCTCTTCAGTCTCATTTAATCTGGAAGAACCTTTTTTTTTTTTTTTTTTTTTTTAATATTTAAAGAGTATTATTTTAATCAGATGTTTTTCTTCACACAAGAAAAGTTGTTTACTTTAAAACCTGGAGATTTTAGTGGAATGTTGATCAGCAGGGGAGTAACTTTGGACCGTGCGAAGGTATTCTATAAACTTTCCTCTAAGTGAAACAGCAAAACAGGGGGCTCTGGATGGCTTGGAAGAGATGGTGGAGGGGGCGAAGACAGCAGCTGCCAAGAGCAGACAGAGATTAGCATTTACTTGGCTCCCAGTTTGGCAGAGACTGGCCACTGCGAGAACTGACCGCACTTTCTGGGATGCCCAAGTTCTGGAGCGCAGCCGCGGCCCGCAGCCTCGTCCTCCCCTCCCCCCACTGTGTTTTCATGGGTTCATCTCCTTTTATTTTGTTATTTTCCCACTCCTCCACACCTACCTTTGCCCTTGTTGAAAATGTCACTTGTGATTCTTTAATTTTTTTTTTTTCCAGACGGCTTCTATTCGGTTTTCCTAGATTTGTCTAGTTGGCTCCCTATTCCACACCCCTGATTCCTACTCTTCAGAGGCAAACTGCCAGCTCATAGTTGTTTGGGCTGCCACTGAAATCTGTGCTTCATGCTTCTGAATAACATACATGTATACTGGATACCCTTCCCCTTATTTTAGACACTTTCTACTGACTTTCTTCTCTGTTCCTCCAGGCCTCTGTCCACAGATGTTTTTATTTCTCCCTCATTCTGCCAGTTCTGTTATTGTAATTTTTCATTAAATGAGTATTTAGTTTTTATACAATTATGATAAGGTAAATATTTTGCATTTGAGTCACCTTTATTGTGTAGTTTTATTTTTCCTAGAGTTAATAATTGCTTTTTTGTTTGTTTGTTTATTCAGTTTTCTATAATGTATTACTGATTCTTTACCCAAACTCAACTTAAACTCTCAAGTGTGAGCAAACAGGTCACATAATCCATCAATTTCTGCTTAAATTCTTTTTTCTTTCAGTCTCCCTTCTGGAGCACTCTTACTGCTCCAACCTGGACGGGTTTCCACTTCTCTTTGCTACACAGCTCCTGGAATTTTCTTCATCATCACCTTGAGAATTCCCTTCATGTCTTTTTTGTGTTAGACTCTGAATTTCTTGTAACTCATGTCCTCTTGACTTACTTCTTCTGTTTTGGTGTTGCACGGTCTCTAGTTTGTTTTGAGAAGGAATGGATGGGATTTTTTTTTTTTTAATGTATGTCTGAAAATGTCTTCACCTAATTTAATTGATAGTTTGGTTATCAAATTTTAATCTGGAAGAATCTTTGTTGTTCTTGATCATCTCAGTTTTGCAGAGTTCAGGATCCATTATTTTGTAGAATGTCCTTCAGTTTGGCTTGTCAGATGTTTCTCCATGGTTAGATTCAAATTATTCAGGTTATGCATTTTTGGCAGAAGTGTCACCACAGAAGCAATGTTGTGTCTTTCTCAATGCATCACATCAGAAGACACATGTCAGTTTTTCCCAATACTAAGATATTGACTTTGATCACATGGTTAAAGTGTTGTTTGCCAGGGTTCTCCACTGTAAAGTTATTATTTTCCCTTAGTAGCAATTAATATGTAATTTGTGGAAAGATACTTTGAGATTCTTTAGTACCCCATCAAAAAAGTTCACCCACTAATTTAGTGTCCATTGATGATTTCTAACTTCAGTACTACTAAATTTATTAGTTGGCAGTTTACTGTAAAAAGACCTTTCAGTTTTCCTCTCACATATTTATTTATACTGATATGAACTTTGGATTCTTACTTGATTCAATCCACCACAATCATTATTTATTTTAATGCTCAGATTGTCCCAGATTTAGCTAATGGGAACCCTTTTGACTACAGTCCCTAGCTGCTGCGTCATTTTTTTGTATACCCAATATTCTCTGAGTACATCTTTACTTTCTAGTACAACAAAGATAATCTTTCAAGATAATCTTCTAATTTCCCAACCACATCCCTGGATTCAGCCTTTCTCCCAAGGAGCCCTGGTTCATTTTAATAGAGAACGATATTCAGTAACCAAGATCTGGACATTTGGTGTACTTACCACTACTTGTGTATCATTCCTTCTAGGCTCTCCCAGTGGACAGAGCTAGGAAATATATGTATGTGCATACATTTATTTCTTTATCTATATATATTAAAAATCAGGAATTTATATTGATATCCCATTGAAAGAAGAGAGGAATGACAGGATCTGATTTATTTTTTAAGTTAATCACTTTGGTGCTGGCCGGTGTGGTTCAGTGGTTAGAGCATCAGCTTGCCTACCAAAGGGTCACTGGTTCAATTCCCAATCAAGGGCATGTACCTGGGTTGCAGGTTCGATCCCTGCCCTATCAGGGCCCAATCTATGTGTCTCTCTCACATCTATGTTTCTCTCTCTCTCTCTCCCTCCCTCCCTCCACTCTCTCTAAAAATCAATGAAAAAATAGCCTTGGGTGAGTATTGACCCTCCCTCCCAAAAAGAATCACTTTGCCCAATGTGTTCAGAGTAGAATGTAAGGCAACAAGAAATAAGAGCAGAAGCAAGGAAATAATTTGGGGACTATTGCAGCAATAATCTGGGTGAAAGATGGCTTGAGCCAGGGCATAGTGGCAATAGTAAAATTTTTACATATTTTAAATAAGATATTACTGACTGGTTCAAACTGCAGTGTGTGAGAGAAGAATCAGAGATGATTCTAAGGTTTTTAGTCTGACTAACTAAAGAAATGGAAATTCCATTAACTGAGATGGAACAGGTTTTGGCGAGACCCACCAGGAGTTTGGTTTGGTTGAACATTTTAAGTTTGTAACAGCCTATTAGATATTCAAGTGGAAATGATATGTAGGCAATACTACATATGCATCTGTAATTCGGGGAAGAGTTTCTGAGCTGGAGATAAAAAATTTGGATGTATTAATGTATTACTAGATGATATGTAAAGCCCTGAGACTGGAGATCACTAAAGGAGTGAGTACAGATAGAAAAGAGGTTGGAAAATTGAGCCTTGGGAACACTCCAACATTTTGACATCCAGAAGATGAGCCAGCAGAGGAGTCTATGAATGAACTGTTAATGGCCTAGAAGCAGTATCAGCAGTGTGGTATCCTGGAAAGCAAGTGAAGAGAGTGTTTCCAAGAGGGAGAAGGCACCTGTGTCAAATGGTCATTCGGTAACCTTAACAAGAGCAGCTTTGATGAATGGGGGGGGGGGGCACCTGATTAGAGAGCGTTCAAAGGAGACTGGGAAGGTGGAATTGGAGACACCGGGTATAACATTTTGCAGGTGAGGGGAACAGAGAAATGGAGCGGTAGATGGAGGGAGGACATGGGTCAAGATAGCTTCTCCCCCATGTGTGTCTTTTTATTTACAAAGACTTCCCACTAGTGAGGGGATAGCTTTTGTTGTCTTGCTTGTTCTGTATTGGAATACAGTTCAGTATGTTTGTTGTCTGGTGGGAATAATCCGGTTAGAGAGGGGACATTTGATGATATGGGAAAGGGCGTCATGGTCTTGAGCCCTTTGGGGCCAGAGGGAAACGGAGGTTTATCTGGTAAGTGTAGGGGTTGGCCTTGGGTGGAAGGGTGGAAGGGTGCATCTAGGGTACTGAGGGAAAGGGAGAGCGTGTGGCCACACACGCGCAGGTAGGCAGGTGCGACCGTGGTCGGTGGGAAAACCTCTTCAGAATGCCTTAGTTTCCCCGTGAAGCAGGAAGTGAGGCTGGGACTCGTGGTTCGAGGTGAAAGGAGGAGGGATGAAAGTACAGAAGAGCCGCCAGGTGAATGGATCGTGGAAACGCAGCACGATTGCCCCGCAGCCGGGAGCAGCCCCGTCCGGCGGAGGTACGAGTTCAAGCAGCCTGCCGAGGGCGGGCGGGAGCGTAAGGCCTGCCAGGGGGCGCTAGCGGTGTGGTCACGGGTGGCTGGGTCTTCGAGAGTTCTAGAATAAATTCGGCATTTTCTCCACGGAAATAAAGCACTGGGAAAACGAATTCCTCTTCCTCCGGAGGAGGTACTGTTGCCTCCTCCTAAAACTACTGGCGCTGTGAGCAGGATTCGAACCTGCGCGGGGAGACCCCATTGGATTTCGAGTCCAACGCCTTAACCACTCGGCCATCACAGCCCTGCAGTGGGTTTTGCCTGCACAACCATAGCTGCCTATAAACGGATCTGTCTCTCGCAGATCCTACCCCACCCCCACCCCCTCCCCGCCCCACTGTCTCGAGATAGTCTGTGCGCGTGGACCTGGGCTGGATGCTGCTGGCTGCTCCTGCTTCGCGTCCTCTTTGCATTAGCCGCCAGCAGCCCTGTGGGCGCAACTTTCGTTTCCTCCCGCCCCCGTCCAAGCCAAGCGCCGCTCCAACAAAATAAGCCCAAATCCAAGCGCAGCGCTCCACTCCCTTGAAGGCAAAGGGATGCCCGATTGCAACAAGTGATGGAAATGCATTCGCCCCTCAGCAATAATACATTACTATCAACTGGGCCAGGCCAGGTGCTGCTGGGATTCAAAACCCAGGATCTCCTGTTTACTAGGCAGGCACTTTATTTTACTTGATTTTAAAGAGAGCGAGAGAGAAACATCATCTGTTGTTCCACTTATTTATTCACTCATTGGTTGCTTCTTGTATGTGCCCTAGGACGTTGGCGTAACCGACCAACTGAGCTACCTGGCCAGAGCTAGACAGGAGCTTTAACCAGCTAAGCCATGGGCCAATGCCAAGCTGCTACATTTACAAATAGATGAACAATTTATGTGACCAGTGAAAAATAATTACAGAACAATGGCTGTTCCAAGTTCTTAGTGAGACATCCCTTCCAGTATCCCCCCTTCCCGTCACAGGTTATGTGATCTGAACCACAAAGTTAATACTCCACTCCTCCTCCTTTCACACTTTTGGAGGCCAACTTGACCGTACATGGGGTGCATGAGTCCTTCTCCCTTAACCACCTAGACAACCTTCAGGCCTTCTCCTGTGTGGTGACAAAGAAGCCAAACATCCTCAACTGCTTCAGGACACTAGCGGGTTAAGTGGGTTTCCCCCTGCCTCAGAAGCCGTGACCCACAATGGTGCTTGTCCAAACCCTTAGTCACAAGTTGCTTCTTATTTCTCCTTCCCTGGACAAAGGCGGCTGAGATGTTAGAGGTAAGAGCAGAGTTTTAATTAGGTGGAGACTTAGTAGGCTCAGAATAGCCCTTCAGCTGGAAAGGGCGTAGGGAGAAGAGGGATAGAAATTGCTCAGTCTCACTACAACCTTCCTGGAAGCAGGGCCACACCTCCCCACAAAGACCTCCCCTCACCCAACCCCCAAACTTTACTCCACAAATTCCTGGGTTTTATTTTTTATTTTTGTATTAAAAAATATTAACAGACACAATATCAAAAACACAAATGTCATAGGTAGAGGGTACAGCTGAGAACACCTGGGTCCCACCTGAGGGGCAGCACCAGGGACTCCATGGTCCACCAACCTCCCCCACCCTGGAGCAGCTAGCGGTTTGGACCACTGACTCCTGCTTGGGCCTCAGGCCCTCCTCCTCCCATCTGGGGAGGAGGTAGGAGAGGATTGCCTCCCCCAATAAATAAGTGCAGCCCCAACCCTCGGGTACCAGGACTAGGGCTTAGCAGGGACTTGGAGAGACCACTTCAGCAGTCTGTCAGCAACCTTGACCAGGGAAGGGAGGACTCCTCACCAGGGGTGGGAGACGAGGCTTCTCTGCAGAGTTCCACCCTTTGTTCCCTCAGAGGCCAGAGGTAGCCCCTGGATCCTGGGCTGGTGATGGGGGTCCGGCCCCATCAGTGGGAGAAGCTGGGGCAGTTTGCTATTGGCTGGTCCAGCCACATCTGAGTTCTGAGAGTTAGATGCGGAAGAAGCTTCTCATGCATTCCTGGAAGGTGGTCTCCAAATGTAGTCTAGCTGGTGCCATTTTCTGTGGCAGGTAAGGCTGGACCAGGCGAGCTCCCACCTTGTTCCTCCTCCTCCATAGCCAGGTCCTGAGAGCTTGAGACCCCAGCCCCAGCTTGGACCTGGGCCTCATCTCCGCCCTCATCCTCACAACCACCACCAGCACCTTCACCTCCACTCTCCTCCATGGGCTCCAGCCCCAATCCGTCCAGTCCTGAGAAGAGTGGGTCATCAGGGTGGCCAGGGTCCTGGGAGCTACTACCACAGTCCATACAGGCCTTGCAGGGAGAAAGGGGGCGAGTGAGTCAGGCAAGGCTCTCTCACTGATGACCTGCTACCCCAGCTCCCTTGTCCCCCAGCCCAAGAGTACTTCCTAAAATGTACTCCAAAGAAACACTAGGCCACACAGCTGCACATGGGGCCAAGATTGGAAAATGCTCTGTACCCTGTGTCCAGACCTCACTATGGGACAGTCACAACGTACAGTAGCATAGAATTGGCTCAGAAAAGTTCTACAAAAACTCATGTGGTTTAACACTATATAACTCAGCATCAAACTCAGTGGAATTAACATCTTTCAGAATAATCCAATGACAATAAAGGGAATCAGCCCATAGCCTCTATCCTTTTGACCTGAGTTCAATGCTTTCTTCTCCCTCCTGGCCCAGACTTTTCCTCTCACCATCACATCAAGAACCCGAGGCAGCTGGCCCTTCCGGATCCAGGAGTGCACAGCACCCAGTTCCCTCCGCTGGTCCTCTGAAAACCGCGGCTGCTGTTTCTGCATGGCCCGGAGCCGCTCCCGGTCCTGCTTCAGCACAGACGCCATATCCCTGCCCAGGGAAAGGGTTCAGAAAAGTCTAGGAGAGGGGACTGGAGCCCATGAGGCTGGCATTCTTCCTCTACCACAACTCCCCATCCACTGCCTCATGCTCCTCCCCTGAACCAGTGCTCTGGGAGTTCAGGGCTTCTAAGACCGGGAAAGTTGCCCTCAGCCTGGTAAGAACTAATGGGGGGGCTCCAACAGGCAGGGGATAGAATAGAAAGCCACAGAGCAGAACCAGCCCCAGAAAAGAACACTCTAAGTTAGCTGGGGAGTGAGGGTAGGCCAGCCTCTGAAAGGGTGGCAGAGGAAGCCTCAAACTCCTTACCTGGAGGGCACCTGGTAGGTCATCATGACATGCTGGTCAGCATTGGCCATGAGCAGCCAGATGGGATCCTGGAGCACGTACTTAATGACCTGGTCCCCGGGCTCAGCCCTGGCCTGGGCAGCTGCAACCTCAGCCTCAGAAGAGTCAACGCTGCCGAAGTACTTGCTTGTGTGGCTGCTCTGACTGCTGCCTATAAAGCAGGGGGCCAGCCAATGAAGTTAGGTCAGCTGGCACTCCCACCCCCAGGGCCTTGCAAGGCCACATGTCCAGCCCACTGGCCTTAGAAAGCAGGGCCCATGGGCCCAGGCTGCTCAGTCAAGGTGGGCATGGCCTCTTAACTCCCCAGTTACTGTTCTACCCTGGGAGGTATTGGTGGTGGTGGCAGGCACTCACGTGTGATGCTGGCTGAGGTGCTGCCCCCTTCATGGGAGCCTGAACCAGATCCAGAGCCTAAGCCAGAGCCCAAGGAACCTGAGGCAGCAGAGCCTGTGCCAGAGCGAGAGTCTTCTTGCAGCAACAATTCCAAGAGGTCACTGGAGCCCGAAAGTGCATCCTGGTTGGAGGACTCAGTTACCTCGACCTGGCCGGGGGGGGGGGGGGGGGGGGGGGGGGGGGGCAGGGGCAGGGAGAAATTAAGGGATCAACACCTGGGTTTCTCTTCAAGTGGTTTCCCAACCCAAGTGGTCTCTGATCCCACTCCATGACAGTGGGACCAGAATGAGAGCAGAGAGCTGGTGAAGAGCAGGGACATGACACTGGACCATTTCCAAGTGGCAGATGCACTCTCAGAGGTTATTGGGATGTCCTTGCCACCTGTCAGACAGACAGGACTGTCCCCCCCTTCACAGATGAGGCAGCTGGTTTCTGCCCTATTCAGAAATTCAGCTGGGGGTCTCCCACCCCACCACACCATCTTCTGCAAATGGAGATGCCAGGCAGGCAGAGGGCAGGAAGAAGTGCAAGGTAAAAGGGGAGCAAGGGGAGAAGGGCTGTGTGGGGGCTCTAAGAGGATGCAGGGGGATCAGTGCTCACCAGTCTGGCCTCTGGCTCTGCAGCCTCCTCACTGGGAGGTAGCGGCCCAGCGCTGCTCCCAGGGCCCCCTGCAACAGCACCCCCCTCAACACGGGGGGGCTCCTCAAGCTGCAGCAGATTTAGCTGGAGTGGGGAGCTGCATCTTGAGTTGAATAGTGGAGAGTCTGGGCGGTGGGGAGGGCTGGGGGGTGGTGGGGGCAGGGACGGAGAAGGGGAGTGGGAGGCAGGGGTAGGAGGCCCCTCAGCAGAAGTCTGAAGTACCCCATAGGGATAGCTAGATGGGGTAGGGAACAGGTAGTTAGGTAGCACCAAAGCCACAACTGGGGTCACCAGGGGGGCAGGAAAAGCTGCAGGGGGCACAGATGTAGGGGCTGGTGAAAGAGGCTGGGGGCCACCTCGGGGGGAGAACACTGGGAGGGGGTAGGGCTGTACCACAGCTGGGAAGGGAGTAGTAGCTGGTGGTGGGGGCCAGGAGGCAGAGGGTGGAACAGGTGAGGGGTGGGAGACATAGCAGGGGGCTTCCACCCGGGGGGTCTGGTGGTGACGTGAGCGCTTGGCTTTAGACCGGCAATGGTGTCGGCGGCTGGGGTGTGTGGGACCATGGTGGCAGCCTGTGGGGAAAGACCAGGATTAGCAAGGGCCTCAACCTGGGGGTTATCACCCCTGCTACCCCTACTGCCCTGCCATTCTAACCAGGGGGTGGGGTGGGGCGAAGGCCCTAGAGAAAATTTGGCTTCTTGGCCCACACAGAACAGAGGGGACTCTGGGGAAGTGGAAACCTCCAGGGAAGAATCACAGGAGGCAGGGACAGGAGGCAGGGACAGGGGGATTTATTGAGAAAGGAACAGGGAAAGGAAAGGTTACATGAGGGGTTGGGGGGTTGAGCTGGAGGTGAACAGAAGAGAAGCACTGGCAGATGCGAGCAGGGTGGGTCCATAAACAAATGGGTGGGAGGCTTCGGTCCATGTGTCAAACTCCCTCAGGCACTGCCAGCGTTGGCGCTCCTTCTGCCAGTCAAGGCCATGCTCTGCCTAGCTCTTGATGAAGTGAAGAGGTAGGCAGGAAAGCCCAATACTGAGCCCTGTGTCGGCCTACAGGAGGCTCCCTCAGGCATCTGCTGGACTGCTACCTGCTTCTTGAAGCCTGACCCCCACCTGGAGTTGTCCTAGCCCTCCTTGCCTAGATTTGGCCCAGAGTTTGTATAGATCTCTCTCTTTTAAAAAAATGTTTTATTATTGATTTTAGTGAGAGAAAAAGGGAGAGAAACATCGACATGAAACACTGATGTGAGAGAAATACTGATCGGTTGTCTCCTGTATGCACCCCGACCAGGGACCAAGCCTGCAACCTGAGCATGTGCCCTGACCAGGAATCAAACCAGCGACCTTTTGGTGCACAGGAGGACGCTCAACCAACTGAGCCATACTGGCCAGGGCCTGTATAAATCTCTTGATCAGTGACAACTGAGTCTAAGTGGGCACACTTTCTGCCCCTGCCCCCAGGCTGGACTGGAGTAGCTTACCTGAAGCAGAGCACCTCCACCCGCCTGTCTCAGTGCCAGCCCCCCAGGCTGCCCTCCTCTAGCTGTAGCCTGGAACCCTGGCCTAGTGGGGAGAGGCTAGCGAGGGCCTGTCCCTAGGCAGGGCCCAGGTGGTGGAGGCACCACCAGCCTGGGCCTCTAGAGCAGGAACATCTCCCTCAAGAACCCTCTCCCCACAACAGTCTGATCCTAGACCTGGCAGAAGGCAGGCTCAGAGAGGTAAAGGTTGGCTACCTCGCTCTCCAGGGGCCGAGGGAGCCACGGAGGAGCCATTGAGTCCGCGCAGCCGGCCAAGATCACGGAAGCGGCTGAGGAAGGCCTGCTCCTCCTTCTGTGTGTGCAGGGACAGCACGGCCTTGGTCAGACCCACAGGGCGGTAGGCATCTGGGGATGGGTCAGGGGCTACTGTGAGGCTGGGGGCTGGGCTGGGAGCTGGGCCTGGAGCCAGGCTAGGCAGATCCTCCATCATGACGATGTCTGAGAAAGGCGAGATGGGGGAAAGGTTACCAATCACCTCAAGGGTTAACACAACCACACCTTCCCTGTCCAACAGCTTAGCAACCCCTGGCCTCTGCCTTACAAGCCTGGGCTCTGTGTGTATCTCTTGGCTTCCTCCCCAATGAGGACTGGCTCTGGGCCCTCTTCTCTATGCAAATTGTCCCAGGATGACAGAGGATACTGAGTCCCCTCCAGTGGAACTACCCTAGGATGACACCTCCATGACTCTCGTTGGAAGGGAAGCCCACCCCTTGCCCTTCCCTTCCACATTTTCCAGGTCAATGCCCTGCAGGGTTTTTCAACAGTCCTTCCCTTCTAACCCTCTGTGGTCAGCACCTTGGGGTTGAACCCCCCACCCTATACTTTGTGAACTGACAGTAAGAACAGAGGAAGCAGGATGGGGGAAAGACAAAGCAGCAAAGGCCGGCAGGGTGGAGGCAAGAAGCGGCAGCCCCATGCCAAGATGAGGGCCTCCTTCTCTCCATTAGGGCCACAGGGGGCAGGAAAAGACAGATGGAAGGGAACTCTGGCTAGGGGACCAAGGGAAGCCAGGGCACTGCTCCCTCACTCCAAGCCCATACCCGACTCCGGGGGCTTCTTGTCTCCCACATGGACGATGGTAGAGCTGAAGCTACACTGACTGGTGATGGACACCACACTCTCCGCCTTATTGGCCAGGGTGAGCGGGCTCAGGGTGCCTCCCACCACCGGCTCCTTCCGAGGGGTGGCCCCCTCCCCAGACAGCACTGCCGATTGATCTGTGCAGAGAGATGGTGCCAGTTACCACCACTTGCCCCCACCAGGAGGTCAGGAGAGGAAATCCCAGGGAGGGGGGGGAAGGATGGATGGTAGGGAAGAGTCTGGAGATCTGGAGCCTGGGAGGGGGACAGGGCAGAGCAAGGTGGGTGACCCACAGACAGAAGGGGAAAGACACAGGGCCAGCAGGCCAGCACAGGGCAATGGAAGCAGGGCAGACACCAGGTCTTTACCTTTCTTGGCCCCCACAGGGACTGGACCTGTCTTCTGCTTGTCATCATCAGATGCCGAGGAGGTGGTGTAGGAGGAGGAGGCACATTTACGTTTGGTCGTGCCTGGGATGTTGCAGCTCTCCAGGTACCTGGCAATACACAAGAGGACATGAGGGCAGGGCCTGGGGCGGGGCAAGGCCAGTGTCCCAGTGGGAGTAGGTGCCAGACTGGCCTTACCTGAGGATGCTATCCAGGCAGTTGATCTGCTGGTAGGAGCAACTGGGGGCTTCCTTCCTCTCAGCCTCCTCAGGGGCCAAGGCTAGTGGGGCCTGGACTAGAGCAGGGTCAGCCTCTAGCTTTGGGTCTGGGGACTGGCAGTAAAGGGTCTTGGCCTTGACTGTGCCTATATCTGGGCCAAAGGGAGGAAAAAAAGAGAGGAAAGCTCCTCTGGGTTGGGGTGAAGGTCAGGAGACCACCAGGTCTCCCTCCTCATCCATACCCACACCCCCACCAACTCACCAGGGAGATGAGGCCGGGGAAGAGGCCGAGCCCGGGACTCGATAAAAAGCTGCTGCCCCTGGTGCTTCACCAGATGCACATCCTTACAGATCTGCTGGAAGGTCACCTGTGGGACAGAGCAGGGCAGCAGTCTGCATTGGGGGGGCCTGGCCAGTGTCAGGGGCCCAAAACACAATGCAGCAAGAAGTACCAACAGGGAGGCACGGAGGCCATGATGAGAACAGGACAAAAAAGGAGGGGGGACAAAGCAGAGCTCCTCTGGGACTGGCAATACTGACTCCAAGGACAGGGGAATGAGAGATTAGAGGGATGAAGTGGGAGAAGGAACTTACCGGGGCAGGAGGCCCAGGCCCCTCAGCATCACCCCCATTGCTATCACTGGATGAGCCAGGGCTGAAGAGAGGGCCTGGGGAAGTCACAGGGCCGACTCCACAGAGCCCCATGGGGCTAGGGCTGTGCACAGGCTGAGGCAGAGAGGGGAACAGGTTAGGTGTCTACAGCCCTACACCCACCCCTTCCTCCTCTCCTAAACCTCCTCTCCTCTCCTCTCCTCTCCTCTCCTCAACTCTCACCTGTAATAGTAGCCGGTGGATCTGCTCAGATAGCTCCTGGATATCAGGGTCCAGGGAAAGAGCTGGGCTGGGGACCGGGGGAGTGAATACGTCCTCATTCAGGGGTGCCCTGTGGAGTGAGAAAGGGTGAGTTAAACCCTACTCCCTCCCAAACTGTCCCACCTCCCAGTGCCAGCTCTGGGTTAGGGCCCACTTACGTGCGTACTTTGTGGCGACCCAACACAAAGGCCACCTTGCGGCTCCAGGGGTGCACGAAGCCTGCCCAGCTGGTGTCCATGGTGACATATTCCCCATTACGGGCACAGAAACGAATGGGAGAGTGGTCAAAAGGCTGGCCAGCCAGCTGCAGGACTGAAGGGAATGGGAAATAAGGTGAAGGTCAGCAGGAGGGACAACTGAGTAAGGCAGAGAGTGACCCCACTGGAGATTCAGAAAAGCAAGGTACTGAGAGACATAACCACAAGGGCATCAGTTAAGAAGCCTTGGAGACAGCTGGGAAGAAAGAGCAGGAGAAGAGGCACTCACTCTTCTTGTGGATGGCCAGCATGAGGGGTCGGTCCTCAGGATGCAGGAACAGGAGCACTGGGGCCCCCAGGAGATCCTGGGGGAGGTAGCCCAGCAATGGGGCAGCCCTGAAATGGGAAGAGGCATCAGTTTGGCCATGGCCTCAGCCCTGGCCACCCACTTTTCCTCCAGGTCCTGACCTCACCTTTCATCCACATCCTGGAAGAGGCAGCTGGGTGTATGCCGTGTAGTGAAGATCCTCTTGTCAGGGGGTATCCGGGGAGCTGAGCACAGAAAATGTGGCCACTGGGTTTCATCCAAAATGGTCCAGCTCCTCACCCCTCCACACTGCCTGGGACGCAGGCTGGCTGGCAATCCTCCCCACAGCTCTGCCCTGGAGCCTTCTGGCCTACAAAGATGGTCTGGACCATTCTTGTGCCCCATACTAGTAATGAACTGAGAACAAGGCACTTTGCTTTGCCCTCTCCTGGCTCGGGGCTCTTAGCCAACTCTGTCTAAAGAAGGCCTCAAACCTTCATCTTTATAATACCTTCTCTGTTCCAAAGTTCCAAATGGCTAAATCATGCCTCCCAAACTCATGTCCTGACTCAATCCCAGCCCAGAGGAGGTACGCTTCCTCCCACCCCCACCAGGCCAGGCCCCTAGTCTGCACACCTTCGTAACCCGAGTGGATTCGCTCTGCAATGAGCAGGCAGCATGGCTGTGCGGGGGCCCCATCTGAGACCCGGATTTTGGTCACATATGGGGTTAGGCGGAATGGCTGGTACCGAGGCCCTGGATCCCGGTCAGGACCTCCTCTATCAAGGGAGAAAAAGAGGTGTTAGGGACTATCAATGAAAGGCCACCCACCTTCTATCTCGAGGTCAGGGTTTACACAGTAAAGGAGGAATATGTGTGGAAGGTGGAAGGGGTCTGCTCCCACTTCCCCCACCTACCTGATACGGCAAAAGATAGACTTCTCCTGGGTGAAGTCCCTGAAGCCTGAACCTGGGAGAGACCAGGAGAGAGGTGAGCACAGGCCCCCAGACCCCTCCTGGGCTGAGAAGAACCCAACAAGGAAAATCTTGGGCCCTCTAGTCCCTCACAGAGTGAGCTTCCTGCAACTGCTCATCCCTCCCCCAAAGCACCTGGGACCTCACCTGCCAAAGCCCCCACGCCCCAGGTGGGTAGACGAGATGGGGCAGTAGAACCATAGAAGACACCCACATCCTGGGGAGCCAGGAGCTCTGAGAAACGGGCACCCCGGAACACGTCCCTCTTGCAGTGCAGCAGAACACCTGCCTGCTCTGAAATGTAGACGATTCGGCCTGTCAGGAAGGAGACAGCCACGGAGAAGGTATCCTGGGAAGGAGAGTGAAGACAAGAGCAGATTCAGAAGCCATGAAGGATGAGGGCGAATTAGGACAGAGAGGCCAGGCTGTGGCTGACCTGGTTGCGAAGTGTGTACTCAGATGTGATGTGCTCCAGCTCCTCTAGAGTGTAGGTGGACATGTCCATGGCACAAGGCTCACCTTCCTCTAGGCTCCACTGCTGATAGTATTCCTGGTTGGCTACAAGGTAAGGGCAGTGGGGTATTCAGTGAGATGGCCCCACCATAGTAGCCCAGGACCTGGCCACTGCCCTCCAGGAAGCACCACTCACCCTGCACCTGCTTGACACAGGCCAGTGCGTACTGTAGTGTGGCCAGGGTTCCAGAGCGGCCCTTGCCCCGGCGCTCTGGTGGCAGCCGAAGCTTGAGGTCCCGCAGCGCCGTCATGAGTTCCTTCTGGGTTCTTGCACGGGCTGACTGTTCACTGCTGCAAGGTCCACAGGAAGGGTGGGGGTATAGGCATTAGCCTCAAAACATGGCCCAGGGACCCAACCTCTCCTCCAGCCCTTACCCCACAAACCTGCAGCCACTGGTAGATGGGTTGTCCTGCTCTGAGCTGGCACTCAGGAGGCTGTAGGCGATGGAACTGCTGGGTGGGGATGGGCTCTGAGAGTTTGTGCTAAGGGAGAAGCAACAGGCCCAAGATGAGGAGAAAGTGGCTAGCAGCATGGGCCTTTCTCCTAGCTCAGCCTGCTCACAAGACCACTCCCAGACCCTGTAACACACATCTATACACACCTCTTGCTGCTCTCAGTGGTCTCCAGCAGGGCTGAGTCCTTGCCATTGCCAGAGGAGGAGCTATGTGAGCTCCGCTGAGATGCACCCCTGGACTCGAGCCCGTTGGACTCATTGCCACTTGAGCCATTGCTGTTGGCATCTGTGTCATCAGCCAAGCTGGGGCCAGGGCAAGACCGGTGCTGTGGAGGCCCAGGGGATGGGGCCCCTCCAGGACAAAAGGATTCCTCTGGCCTGGGGTCCCCTCCCCCATCAGCCCCTTCTAGGGGGCCACTCATGTCTGGGCCATGGGGAGGGCAGGTGGAAAACAGTGCTGATGCAGAGGCCACCACGGATGCACAAGGGGGCCAGGAGGCCTGGCTGGGGAGTGAAGTAGGAGACCTAAGTCTCTGAGGATTGAGAAGTTCGATCACAGATCACAGCCAGTACCTGAAGAGGGAGACCAGGAAGGAGGGCTTAGAGAAAGCTGGGCTGTTAACCTCAAAGTACCTGCTGGCTACACTCAGACCCTCCCCGAGCCTGCCCCCAGGCTCCTGGGACCCAGGCTTGCAATAGGAAGCCTAGGTAAGTTCAGTTTCTTGTTCTGGTAGGGGGTTGGAGGTGGGAAGGGACCTTTCTTTGGCCTTCTCCCACATCCCTTGCCAGCGTGGCCCGGGTAAGTAGAGCCTCAACAATCTACTAGAACTATGGCCGTGGGCCAAACTGGACACCTTCCATCCCCAAATTCCCATCGGGCTCCCACTTTGCCTAAGACTCCAAGGCCTCTGGGCACTGGGTGAGCCCATCGTCTCCTATATTTAGGTCTCCAGGCTAATTTTATCTGTGGGCGGTGCCACCTCCGCTGCACATGCGCAGAAGCCTGAGCGGTTCCACCACGCGCTTCCGCCACCGCTGCGGTCACCAGGGAAACCGACGTCAGCAGCTGAGCTCAGCGGTTGCTGGAGGGACCACGAGAGGGCGGGAAGGCCGACCCTCCCCCATTTCCCCAGCGGAAGCAGGGGATCGACCTACTCCCACACAGGCGGGTGTGGCCAGGGTTCGCCCACCTCTAATACATCCCCAATTCCCTAAGAAAGGCAGCCATTGGGGTTCCGCGCGCGCAGGCTGGCCCCGCTCCCCAGGGCAAAACGCAACCGTCACTGCCCTCCACCGAAAAGTCCCACAGCCTGGCATTCGCCTGGAACCCAATCATTCTGGTCAATACCACACACCCTTACCTTTTCCAGCCTCTACACCCTCACCCGACCTCTACCCCCTGAACCGAAGTAAGCACCTGCCATTTGTCAGGGACCCAGGAATCCTCTCTCCTCATTCCGCTAATTTTCTAGACACCCCCCCCACTACACCCCCATCCAAAGCTGACACACTCAGCTCTGAGCAAGGGATGTACAACAGACAGCGGATATTTCGTCCCCTATTCCCGGTTCAACCACGCCCCCAGCCCCCAGAGCACTTCTGAGTGCCAGGAGAAAAGGGAAGGCTGTGGCCAACAGCAAGAACTAGCACCGGGAACGGGATGTTCCAGCCTGAAACGGGCTGACATCACAGCCGGCGCTGGGCCAGGGATTGAGAGGGGGAGTGAGGGGAGCGCGGAAACCCAGAAAGGGTCCTGGTACCGGGGCAAAACAGGGGACCCCCAAGTGACAAGAAAGGCGGCACGGATCATGCATGCGGAGGGTCGGGTATGGGACCTGAAGAACTGGGAGCAAGGAGCAAAACGGGAGGTAAGGTAAGAGGGTCAGGAGTGCAGACATCCGGTACAGGGTTGCAAAGACCACCTGGGTCCCTGGGGGATGAGTGGGAGTGGACAGGGGCAAGGAAGGCGGATTATTGGTGTGCTGTCTGAGTGCCTGGGCCGAAAGGGCACATCAGGCTGGAAGTGGCAGCGATCCGATTCGGGGCTCGTAACCGGCCCCTGGGTGGTGACGGAGACGCCTACCTGTCTGCGCGAGCGTCCTTCAGCCGCCTGCCCGCCGCTGTTGCAGCCCGCAGCCGAGTGGAAGCTCCGCGGGGCCAGGAGGTGGGTTGCATAATGCCAGGCACTGCCCCTCATTGGCCTCCTGCCGGCGGAGCCACAGGCCCCGCCCCCGATTGGCTGGGGATCTCGTCCTGGCGCCTGATTGGCTACTGGCCCCCACTGAGGTCAGGGCTGTGTCACACACGCGGGCGCACGTGGATCTGGGTGCTGGCACTGAGCTGAAGGGCCCCAGACATCACCGCTCAGCCAATGGGCGCAGGACGGCTGGTACAGTGAATACTGAAAGGGCGGGGAGGTAAGCTGCCCTTCTTCCGGGAACATGCCCAGGCCACATTAGATGTTTAAGAGATGTTCACTTACTGAACTGACCAGCCTTGCAGGACACCTTGGCCTTGCTAGGGGTGGGAAAAAGGGATGCCGACCTTGGGAGGTGGGCAGAGCTGGACGAGATGGCTGGTCCCTAGGAGGAGGGGGACAGACAGAAACTTGGCTTGACCTTTCCTGGGTTCCCTTGTCATAATAAAGCTGTTTTACCCAACTCCTTCCTCTGACACTTCAAATCCTTGGGCAGCTAGGAGAAAGGCAATTGAGAATCCATGTGTGATGGGGGCGGGGGGATGATACAAACAATACAAGGGGCAGCCAGAGCCAACGGGAGAGTGAAGGGAAGCAATAGCAGGTGCTGCTTCTGTGGCCAATCAGAGAAAAGGTCTCTGGGCAGACTATGGGGTGACTAGTGCTTCTCTACTGAGGATGCAGCAAACCACAGTTAGGGCTACCCCAAAAGTGGGGGGCCAGAAACCCGGAGTTACAGGGGAACAAAGAAGGTGCTAAGAGAAGAAATCAACTGGGACCCTAGACAGAAAAAGGTCGGGTGGCAAGGGTTTCAGATCCCCATCATTAGGAAGAGAGAAAGCCAAGGACATCATCTCTCTATTTCACTGTATTCCCCAGCCCCTAGGACAGAACCTGACAAAAACAGTGATTTTGTTGTTAAGGATTAGGGAAGGGGTCTCAGCAATGGAGAAGGGGCTGAAAATTACAACTTTTTTAAAAGGGGGAGCAGAGCACTGAGTCCTGAAAAAAGAACAGGGGCTGGATTTGGGGGATAAAGTGCCAGGCTGGGCCCAGGAGAGCTGCAGTTACACAGACTCCCTCCATCCATGACTGTGATGAGTAGTTCCTCTCAGGGCTCCCTAAGGATGTGGGCAGCAAGTGAAGAGCCCTCCCCCCAGCTGATCCTGACATAATCAGCTGTGGGTTCACGCCCCTTGCTGTCACGTGGCCTAAGCTGTCCTTAACAATGGTGTTCCCCATTGGGTGCCAGGGGAAAAGCTGGGAGGAAGGATATAAAATAACCTAGAAAAGCCAAATCAAGAAAACACAGGAAACAAAGGATTCAGGAGCCTGTATTTTCAGTCTTCTCTACTTGGAAATGTACCCCCAACTCACAAACTGTGGCCCCATCCCTTGTCTCATTTTCAGACACCTCTTGTCTGCAAACACAATTTTTCTTCCTCTCCAGCTCTCCTGGGGATTTAGGTGTAATCTCCCCTGACACAGACAATCCTTGCTCTCCCACCTACACTTCCATATTTATTTCTTGCATAGACGAAAGGGTCCAGCACTCCAGCAGCCCTCACCTGCTCCCACAGCCCTGGTTGTCCTGCCTTATGATCCCCACGGTAACCAGGCCCGGCTGCCTTCAATGGAGGAGAGGGGGCGGGAGACAGCGGTGACGTCAAAGTGGAGGAGGGGGGCGGAGCGAGGAAGCTGGGGAATGTGGGGCAGGGAGGCTGGGGAGGCAGCGGTTTGGATGGTGGCCACACAGAGAGGGCGCGGCCAGTGCACTTGGGAACATCGTGTTCTCTTGGCTGGTGGCCCAGGACATGCACCAAACCCGGGCGCCTCCCACAACCCAAAGACAGCCGTCCTGTCCCAAAGCCAGGGATTCCTGGAGAGAGGATTAGAAGGAAGGGGTCCCCCTCTCCCCCGCCCCTACGCCTGGTTCTCCTTTCCAGACACGCATCGCGCTCCCCTGGGCTTGTTCCTACAGCTCCTGGCACTGGCTTATCCCCTCTCCCAAACCGTACACTTCTGCCGGCCCAATCACAAAGAGCCAGGGAGGGGAAGCTGGAGGCCCAGGTTCTGTGAGAGAACACACGCACCTTTGCTCTTTGAGAGGCCCCCTTCGGAGCCTGAATCTCTCGTTACTATGGCAGCAAAGAGGGAGGAGGGGCAGGGAGGAGAATGGGTCTAGGATTAGGAAATGTGAGGAAATCAAACTGGGACAGCAAGTGTCTCAGCCTAGAGCCTGGATACTGGGACAGGGTTTGGGGCTGGTGCCTGAAGACCAGAACCAGGAAGAGGGAAATGGGGAGTCACCAAAACTTGCAGAAAGCTTGAGAATGTGAGAATAGTTCCTAACCACAACATTCACATAAATCTCTTGCCCTATCACTGTTGTTTTGTCATCCTATAGGCATTTTTTTTTAACTAAATAATTTTTAAAACATCACCCAGGCATTTTGGCAAGCTCTTTCCATACATTATCTTATTTAATGCCCAGAACAACCCTGTGAGATGGGTATTATTATCCCCATTCCACAAGGACCTACTAAAGATCAGAAGTTACTAAACGTGACTAAATTGTCTCGTAACATGTTCTCAGGTTCTTAACAAATAGAGCCCAGAGTTCAAATGTGACCTCTGATAATGGCTTGTCATTCTGGCTTGTTAGTTTTCTGGAACCTGTGAGGGGTTACTCAGCACTAGGGAACCTGAACCTCTCAAATATCCAGCTAATTCTGAGCTTGGTGCCTGGAACACAGACTCCATTCAGCCCCTCCTCTCATTTGGGACATTCAGTTTGCATGCCCCACACACTTCCAATCATTATAGCCCCAGTTTTCACATGCTCACAAAGTCCTTGAGATCATCCTAGCAGCTACCAGGCCGTGATTTCCTAGGAACCCCACTTCCTCACTCCCACCTTACCCCAGGTCCCTTTACCACAGGCCTAGTTGTTTGTACAATTACCAGAGCACCCTGTTGGTTCCTCCTCACCTCCAGAGGCTCAGGAAGACATGTGCACTGCCAATCTGTACAACCCCATCCTCCCTGTCAGGATCCAACAGTTTCTACCTCACCTTTACACCCAAGGATGGCTCCGAGGCCCAACCTCTTCCCTTTACACATAGAACATCCAGAGCTGTGATGTGACTGGCTCAGGGTCACACAAATCACCACCGTATCAAACCTTTCCAACCCTCCCACCTGCCCTACCGGGGCATCCCTGCAGTCTCAGAACCCCCTGCCTCTTTCAAGTGCTTAAGGCACATACCCAAATAGCAGCCAGTCCCCCATCCACTCTCAGATATCCTGACCCTCTACCTCCTTGAGAGCGGGGGTCTCAGCACCCTCAGGTCGCTGAGGGCTTCCGAGCCCCGCCTCCCAGGCAGTCTGGGGTCCAGGTCCCCTAAAGCGGTGAAGGATCTGATGTCAGTGACTACCCCCAGCCCCCACCCCCGTCCCTGTAGCGCTGAGTTCTGGTCCCTATTCCCCACAACCATTAGGACTCCCACCATTGTGGTCACGCATTCGCAGGATCCTATACACACACACACACACACTCCATTAACACCCCTACTGACAGAACACACCACCCTACAAAAACACACTGACCATCGCTCCCCTTCCCCGACTTCTGAGTACTCACCTTTTAGCAAGCCCGCAGAATCCAATCTCTTCCCAACTAGAACTACAGAGACTGGGACTCGCTCCTCCGGGCCCGCCCACCGGCTGGGATGCCACGCCCCTCAAGCTTATTGGCCTAAGGGCGCGGATCCATGCCCCACGCCTCGTGCCTTCGCCAGGCCTCCGCTCAGCTGCCATTGGTGCCGCCCGCCGCCGCCATCACCTCATTGGTCAACTTGCCAATCAGCAGTGACAGATCCACGTGCGGGAGGGGCCGCCTCCGGAGCCGTTGACTGACAGAAAGCCGCTCGCCAATCCACTGCCGAAGTACATATTGGCTATGGCAACGTCCCCCCACCTGCCTAGATCGGTGACGCAACTGCCAGCCCAGCCCTCTAAACTTTCTCATAGGCTGAGAGGTCTCGGAGCTGTAGAGGACACGTGCCGGCGCTCTCACGCGGCAACTTGTTTACCTAGAAGCTGGGGATTTTCCTTGACGACACTCATACTCAACACACGGGAGTCTGCGCAGGCGCAGCGCGCGTGACCTGCCCGCTGGCGCTGTGGAGTGCGGCGTTGGCTTTGACCCGAGCGCTTTGTGCCGAGATCCCGCGAGAGGTCCCAGCGTGAAGAGAGCGCCCCGCCCCTTCCCCAGCGTTGGGACTGCTCCCGGAAGCTGGAAAGTGTGAGCTTTAGGGTGAAGAGGTCTTTAGATCAGTGTCGCGCAAGAGGGTGATGAGGCTGAACATGGTAGCCGGCTACTAGATTCTTTTCTATGGACTAGGCCAGGTGCTTCTCACAAATCCGGCATTACTACCCACTGCCTCACAAATGAGACTGAGATCCAGAAAGGTTACATAATCTGCCCGGATTAACACACTAGTCAGTAATGGGGCCAAAACTTGAACCCAGGTCCCTAGCACTATAAAGGAGGCAGGTCCTATGGTAATCCTAAACCTGGAAAGTATTCAGTAGACGAAATGTGAAAAAGCTCTGAGCACTCACTAGAATATAGTAAACCCTCAATAAATGATAACTACTGTGTACCTAATTATAAGAATCCTCTTGGCCCCTTAGAACTGCTGAATCAGAATCTCCAGGGAAGGGGCCTAAAAATCTATTTTAAAGAGCATTCCTGGTAGTTCTTGGGAGCTGACAAGGTTGGGAAATACTATCTAGGTTGTCTGCAGCCCAGAGAAAGCCCCACAGACCCCTTCTAGCACTCTCTACTCATTGTTAAGGCGCCTGAGGACAAGAAAGCTAGGGTGCCACATCAGGGGCATCATGGACTAGAGTCAGGAGTCTGACAACAGAGTTCAGGGGCAATAGGCCATCTCTAGACAGCTCCACACCACACTCAGCTAGGCCGATTTGTTCACTAAGTGTTTTGTTTTTTTTAATGTTGTTTGTTTTTTTTTCCAGAGAGACGAAGGGAGAGGGAGAGAGAAACAGCAATGATGAGAGAATCATTGATCGGCTGCTTCTTACACGGCCCCCATTGGGGATGAAGCCCACAACCAGGGCATGTGCCCTGGTGGGGAATTGAACCGCAATCTCCTGGATCCTAGGTCGATGCTCAACCACTGAACCACGCCGGCTGGGCTCACTAAGTATTTATTAACCCTTTCTGGATGCTGGCACTGTGCTAGGCACAAGGGGAAGAGATGCTTCACAGAAGTTGGCCATTTACTTCAGGCCTAGGAGTAAATGACTACAGGAGCGACTGCACAGCATCTGGGAGTTAAATCAAGGGGCAAAAGGGACCCAACAAAGGGCAAGAGCATACCCTTAGGCAAGGGCGGAGGGAAAGCTGGGAAACTTAGAACTCAGGGTTCACCAGAGAGAGACACAGGGATCATCAACACTTCCCATTAACGCTTGGTGCCCCCCGGTGGCCACTTTGGGAATCACACTTTGCCCTGCCCAAGGTCAGGCCCTCCAACAAAGCTCAGTCCCTTCCCAATGTATATTGATTAACCTTCCTGTTAAACCTGCAGACCCAATATCTTTTCCACTGGTTAAAAAAATATCTTAGGACAGACACCACTTAGTTACTCATTACACATTTATTGTACATTTTCACAATCTGGATGCGCCACAGAATTGGGGACATGGGGTGAGGGAAGGGGGGGCAGGGGACACTGGGATAATATGGGGGGATCTAGAGCACAACACCCCCACCCCCAGCATCTCTCCCTACCCTTTCACACTACAGCTTGGATCTCCCTGCTCCCCATCCACACAGAAACTTTGAGGGTGGGGGAAAGAGTTTGGGGGGTCCCCTCCAGTGACAGTTAAAGGGACTGTACCCTCAGACCCCCCAAAATTGTGCCATTTAAAAAGACATTAGACCCTTCCTCTATCACTTCACCTAAGGAGAAGACAGGTCTCTCTCTGGGCTGGACCACCCTGGAGAGGGGCAATAACCCCCATCTACCAGCAAACCCCACACACACATTGGCAGTGACTAGTACCCCCCCGCCCTGAATTCAGGGGGGGCAGTCAGAGGAGCTGGGCAGTGAAGGAGGCAACACCCTCCAAACTGGGGAGGAGGGTTTTCAGTCCAACCCCCAGCAGGGGTGGGGCCAGAGGAGACTTCAAGCAGGAATTGGGGATTCTCTGCCCTGCTCCACTCCTCTCCAAGGCAGTGATGACCCCTCAGACACTGGCAGCCACCTCTCCCAAAAGAGATCAGATTGTGGCCAACCCCCAACTCTCCTGGTGGGAGGAGGAGGGGGAAGATCAGGCAGATGGGAGGAAGGGAGACCCCATGGGAATGTCAGTTGAGCGCCCCACGTGAAAACTGGGGATCAGGAATGTGGGGAGAAACTCCAAGTGGCAGAATTATTGGTCCATCATAACATACTGAACTCCAAGACACTTACACACCAGCTCAGGGGAGGGAGAGAAGGGGACAAGAGGTTTGGAAAATGGGGGTAGCAGAGGCAAACTGGACTAGAGGGGCTAGGAGGGGATGATTCTGGGGGCCAGAACAGCCTGGCTCCCCAAAAGCCCAGGCTCCCCACCACCTACAAGTAATGTCATGCAAATGAAAGTGTGATACAAGGACCAGTGGGGACTAACTCCTCAGTGAAAAAAAAAACACACACAGGTTGAAAGAACAGAAAAGTGATGGAACAAAAAAGAAACCAAAAGGGTTCTCAGTATGCACATGAATGCTAATTAACATGCTGGAAGCTCCCAGACTTTGGGATTCTTAGGACCAAGTGGGGCCAGTCTCAGAGCCTCCCAAATAATGCAAAGAAGATGCACCTAGGGAGGCCTGGACAATTGCTTTTTGTTTTGTTTGTTTTTTTGTAGGGGGGTGGGAGTATGGGGAAGGCCAGGGTGGGAGGAAGGATCAGCTAAATCCAAGGAAAGGAGAGGAAGAGGGACTATTGCATAGCAGATGCAAATGAAGGGACTTGGGGCTGGTCAGGAAAAGAGGGAAAGGGAAGGAGGAAAAGAGAAAGGTGATGGGAACCTCAGGAAGGGGTGTTAAGGACAACCGGAAAAATCTCCTAGTAATAAAACTACAAACAGACCAAATATATATAATATTATATATGTATAAATAACAGCTGGCTATTTACAGGAGGGCACACACACGGACACACACACAGATGGGGGGGCTGGAAGATATGGCTGAGAGGTGGAGGAGCGGCTGGGGATGGGTGGGGGGAGAGGCCCTTCTCTGGGCAGGCTCCTCAGGGGTTTAAGAGCTGAAGTAAACTATAGGGAGGGAAAGAGAAGAAAGGAGAGGGAGAGGGGGAAAAGAGAGGAGAGAAAGCAGTGTGTCAGGCCTGGCCCTGCTCCCACCCACCCCACTCCCCATCTGGCTGACATCCCTTCCCCTCTGGACCTCAGGTTCTCCACCTGTAAAGCCAGGGGGCTGGACAGGTGGGTTCCAGCATCTCTTCAAACCCATGGTACAGCCTTGGGGCAGACCCCTAGTGCTCTGGGCCTCTGAGACCACAAGCTCTTAAACAATTGGGTGGTTGGCTTCTTAGCCATGTCTCAAGCCCCTGGGCCTTTCCTGCTCTCCTACCCCCCCAATTCCAGGGTTCCCATACTGGGGTCTTAGGCCCAAAGGGTCCTCAAGGGAGCAGTGGGGATCCACCAGCTTTCGTGTTTCCAAAAAATTTAACAGAACTGCCCACAACCAGGCAAAGAACAGGCTAAACAACATCAAGGTTTTGAGCTCTAGATGAATCTGAACCGCCATTGGCAGTTTATATGCTTTTTGCTGAATAGTAAAAACTAGGTTAATGACCTTCAAAACCCAGAACTCATAGGGGGAACCTCTTCAAAGAAGGGGCCCTAGCTACTCCCGCCCTACTCACCGATGATGATGATGAGGATGATGGCGCAAATCACTCCCAAGATGATCATCATCTGGAGGTGAGAGGGGAGGGTCAGTGAGACAGACCATGAAACCCCCATTCACCCACCAGTTCTACCTGGCTCCATCCTTACCTTGAGGTTTTTCCACCAGTATTTGCGCTTGAGCTTGGCTGCACTTGTTTCAAACTGAGAAGCCCCTGCCTGGAGTGCATCTGCACGGTCGTCCAGCTCCGACAGCTTCTGGTCCCGCTCCAGGACCTTGTCCACGTTCACCCTCATAATGTCCACCACCTGGGAGAGGGGCCCACGAGGCAGGGGGTGTGCCGAGGCCCACCTCAATGAGGGCACTCCTGGACCACGTGCCCACATACAGAACAAGCACCCCGATGTCGCCAAGTTAACATGCCAAGGACACACATAGAACATGCCTAGCACACCTGGGGACATGCAAGGAGCACACATCAGGAGCATGCTGATAGCCAGACATCTCAGATGTCATAGCAGCACCCTCTATTTACAGTTTCAAGCAGCCTGCGGGTCACCAGAGCACATCTGCTCTGGCTCAAACACCCCAGACTAACAAGGCTAACCCTCCAGGGCCTTCCAAGTGCGCGCTGACAGGAATGGAGTATAGTATTTTTGTTCCAAAACTCATAAATGTGAACTGTCATCACCCCCAGCCCAAGTGGACCCCCACACTAGTTTGCCAACCCTCAGGATCCTTCCTACTGCCTTTGGCAACCCCCACCCCAACTCACCTCATCCACCTGGGCCTGAGTCTGCTGCAGTCTTCTGTTACTGGTGAGATTTGGAGGGGGCCCAGGGGGACCTCCCTCCCCAGCCGGGGCGGCAGGGGGGGCGGTGGCTGCGGTAGCCGACCTGAGGGGCGGAGACGGATTAAGACCCACTGCCTGGATAGTACGGCCCCGCAGTCAGGGCTCCGCCCATCCGCCTTTCCATCCCTCCTTCCCTCCCTCCCTTCTTCCTTCCTGGGGAGAAGGCCACCCGACGCAAGCCCCGGATCACGTCCGGCCCGCCGCCGAAGAGCTGCGTGACCTTGAGTGAGGCCCCCTTCCCCCTCAGGCCTCGGTTTCCCCGCCTGTCAAATGAGGGCAACTTCACAAACATGGTCCGGGGTCGATTCGAAATGACTGGCGGCAGCGAGACAGGGGCGGGGAGGGCGGATAGACACCGGGTCCGCTCCCTCCCGCGGCCACCGCCCGCCCGCAGTCACGGGCGCTGGCCTGGTCTCCGGGAGTGCGGAGCGCGAGGGGCGCGGGTGGAAGCCCGGGCCTGGGCCCCACGGCGGCGGTCGGCTCAGGCCAGCCCGGGACGGGCAAGGGCGGCCGACTCACATGGCGGGGGCAGCGGGCGCAGGACTTGACAGCGGCTGGGATGGCGGCGGCAGCGGCGGCGGCGGCGGCTCGCGCTGGCTCCGACTGGCACTGGCTGCCGGGGATGGGAAGATGGCGGCCACGCGTCACCCACATCCGGGCACTGCGGGCGGGGGTGGGGCGCGGTGGCGACTGGCTGCGAGCGGGCCGCGGGGGCGGGGCCAGCGGGGCGGGAGGCGTGCCGGCCGGGCGGCGGGCCTTTGCGCAGTCGGGTCGCCGCACCTCGCTCAGCCGGCCCTCTGCACGCCCACCGCCGGCCTGCGGGGTGGAACCGCCTGCCGCACAGCCGCCCCCAGCCTCCAAACCAGTTCGCACCGTGTACCCAGCTCCCAGCTCCTGGTGAACCGCCTTCAGCGCTTGGCAAGGGATGGGTGGGAAATCAGAAAGGGCAAGTGCGGGCCCCAGGGCAGTGCCAATAGCTGGGACCCTCTGCTGCTGAGGTGGAGTTGGGAACCAACCTGTCACCCCGCAGGTGGATGTCTCAGAGGCGGCCTGGGATCCTGGATACTGAGTAGGAGGGTTTGAAGGAAAGGGCCTGAGGCAGGCTCTCCCCCACACCCTAGCCAAGACACTGGGGGTGTGAAAGTTAACCCTGCTCACAACTGGAGTTCAGACCAGGGGTACTTGGCAGGCTACGCCCGACTGAGGTAGGGCAAGCTTAGGACCCTACGGAGGAAGGTAGAGGCTGCCCAATGGGTCTGCTTCAAGTACTTGATGGCTGGGGACTGGCCAAAACCTAGCTCTGGCCCAGAGTTGAGTCAGCTACTCTGGTCTCAAGAGGAGGGCTCAGCCTTTTTTCCTAAGGCGCAGGGCTGGGACAAAAAGGACAGGGCTTTTGTTTTGTTTTGTTGTTATTGTTTTGGTGGAAAGAGAATAGACAAAGGGGGCTCCTGCTGTACCCGGGTTAAATGACACTACTTTATGTGTGTATGAGTCTCATAGGTGTGTGACTTTGGACAGTTCCAGCCCTGTCTCTGACCCCAAAATACATTAGCTGTGTAGACGCTAAATACTGTGTATTTTGTTAAATGGCTTGATCTGGAACATGGTGAAGATTATCTATGCCCCTTCCATCCCTGACTGATCTCTCTTTTGGTCCTGTAAATAGACCCAGCAGCTGCACCGGCCCACCCAGCTCATTCCTAGCAGGCCTGGCACCTCAGCCAGGAGAAAATAGGACCAGGTGAACTGCCTATGCGGTGGGGCGGGTGAAGGCAAGTCTCAAAGATGAAGAAGGGGCCATTTTAGGGGAGCCCTAGTACAGGTAATTGTATCCCTGGAAGGGGAGAAGGGGAGGCTGGTGGCCTTAGCCTCTGAGACAGACAAAAGCCAGCTTCTTCCCTCCCCCACTCAGGCTTCCCAGGGCCTCCAGATGTGAGAACCTCCCCCACGCAGCACCCTACCCCCTCCCAGCAGAAGCCTGGGGACTGGCTGTGTCACCAGAGGTGTCATTTCCTAGCTGTCTGGGGGAAGTGAGTGAGCAGGAAGCCTATGTGTTGGGTGTGGGGACTCAGCAGAGCTCAGAAAAGATGCTCTTAACTCCCTCTTCTCCAAGGAGCAGCCACTTCCCTGATCCTTGTGCACTCACACAGTGTTGGGTAGCTCAGCCTATGTGAAAAGGAAGAAAGGAGCGGCTTCCATGCTGGCCTCAGATCTCACTGTGGGTGCCTAGCTCTTGCTTTTTGGCCTTGAGAATACTCTACTCTTTAGCCAGAGAACAAAAATACCAAATTCTAAGCTTTTAAGTTCAAAAGCCACAGTGTCTGGATCTAAGACAGGGAAGGTTGGACGGAGATACAAACAGAGCCCCTTCCAACCTTGCCCCAACACCCTCCCTGCACTAGCCGTGGAGAAGCTAACGGAGGGCTAGACAAGAGGTTAGACATTGGTTTAGGAGTGATCCCCATTTCCACCCATGTCCGAGTCCAGGACATGAAAGGGACAGAACCTGAAATAAATTTCGCGAGGCAGAGCTGTGGGGTGTGGCTTGGAAAGCTGGCAGTTGCCATTGCTACTGGATCCTGGGGGGAGCAGCAGCAGAGTAGAAATGAGGGCATGTGTGTGTGACCCATGGAGTCAGGGACTGGGAGAATTTATCTCAGAGAGAGGACTCTCACTGAGCAGCCCTCCCCACTTGTACTGTAGTGTTAAGGAACACCCCAAATTTAGATCAATGGTGGAGGCAGGAGAAGGGGAGGGGTGGGATGACAGAGCTCACCTGGAAATGAGTAAGAGAATGTTTTCTTCAAGCAGGTGGAATGAAGGTCCAAATAAGGGTAAGTTGAACTAAAGAAAAATAAGGTAGCCGGGCTGGTGTGGCTCAAAGGCTGTGTGAGGGAGTCCAAGTACACTTCTAACAAGCACCTCTAGTGTTCTGATGTAGTTGACACTTAATAAAGGTTTTCATTTATTTTTTTTTTCCTCTTCTAACACAACTGACAGAAGTTGGAATGAAAGGGAGCTGGGTCATTTCCACACAGATTAATGAACTTGCTCCATCCACATAAGTCAAACCAGACCAAAATAGTAATTTCAGAGACCTTGTGTGTCCCTCAACACAGCATGTAAATCAAGACCTGGTTAGGAACAAAAGAAGCATGCCCTTGGGAATACTGCTTGGAATACAGACCACCACCATCCAATCAGCTGCTCAAACTTTGTGACCTCTGGCTGAGCCCTCCAGTCAGGAAGGCTCTGGAGCTGTCTGCCAAGCCCTGAGCTCCTGGAGGGAAGAGAAACTACCAGGGACCTACTGTGTGCCAGAGGCTTTACAGGGATTGCCACTATGTGCTCAGTTTTCTAATTACACAATGTGACTGCATTCTCCTTGCAAAATATTAAGATTATACATAAAGCTGAGGCTCCCTTGGTCACAGCCCCCTCCCCCCCAACTCATTTGTCATTTTGTTTTACTATCTGGAAGATGTCATGTATCCTCTTTTTTGGGGGAAAAAAGTTTTATCTTTTTTTTTTAATTTCAAAAATGTAATATCTCTCATCTCTCTGAGGATAATGATATTTTAAAAATTCAATATTAGATTTTATTTAAAAATTTTTAATTATAGTTGACATACTATATTACTTTCAGGTGTATAACCCAGTGCTTAGACACTTATATAACTTACAAAGTGATTACTCTGATAAATGTAGTATCCATCTGACACCATACACAGTTATTCCAATATTATTGACTATACTCCTAATGCTGTTCTTTACATCCCCATGACTATTCTGTAACAACCAATCTGTACTTAGTCCCTTCACTTTTTTCATCCATTCCCCTAACCCCCCTCAGTCTGGCAACTGTCAAAATGCTCTCTGTATCTATGAATCTGTTTCTGCTCTGCTTATTTTGTTTTTTAGATTGCACATATAAGTGAAATCATGTATTTTGTCTTTCTTTGTCTGACTTATTTCATCTGGCTTATTTCACTCAGCACAGTGCCCTCTAGGTCCATCCATGTTGTTGCAGACGACAAGATTTCATTCTTTTCTGTGGCCGAGTCATATTCCGTTGTACATATGCACCATTTCTTCTTTATCGGCTCATCTGTTAATGGACAGTTAGGTTGCTTCCATATCTGGGTATTGTAAGTAATACTGCAATCAGCTGGATGCATATGTCTTTTATTGTTGTTAATCCTCACCCAAGGATATTTTCCCCCCATTTTTAGAGAGTGGAAGGGATTGAGGGAGGAAGAGAGAGAGAGAGAGAGAGAAAAATCACCTCCCCCATGCCCCCCAACCCGGCTGTGGATCAAACCAGCAAACCAGGTAGCTGCCTTTGACCGGGAATCGAAATCACAACCCTTTGGTGCACGGTGCCGAAGCTCTGACCATTGAGCCACACCAACCAGGGCTGCATATGTCTTTTCAATTTAGTATTTTAGGTTTCTTCAAATAAATACCCAGAAGCAGAATTGTTGGGTCCTTTTTTTGTCTCTTGTTATATAACCTTTTTAAAAAGTCTATTTGGTCTGGTATAAGTATTGCTTCCTCAGCTTTTTGTTGTTTATTTTCATGAAATATCTTTTTCCATCCCTTTACTTTCAGTCTGTGTGTATCTTGCAATCTGAAGTGAGTCTCGTAAACAGCATATGTAAGGAAAGGTCTTGTTTTGTTATCCATTCAGCCACCCTATGCCTTTTTTAAAAATATGTTTTTATTGATTTTTTTTTTAGAGGGAGAGGAGGAGAGAGAGAAACATTGATGTGAGAGAGAAACATTGATCAGTTGCCTCTTGTAGGCACCCCGACTGGGGATCAAACCCACAACCTGGGGATGTGTCCTGACCAGAAATCCAACTGGCAACCTTTTGGTGCGTGGTACGAGACTCAGCCAACTGAGCCACACCAGCCAGGGCCCTATGTCTTTTGATTGGAGCATTTAACCATTTGTATTTAAAGTAATTGTTGATAGATATGTGTATATTGCCATTATTGTTCATATTTGTAAATCTATTTTTCTTCTTCGTCTTAAAGAAAACCCTTTAACATTTCTTGTAATACTGGTTTAGTGGTGATTGACTTTTTTTGATTTCAGAGAGAGGAAAGGAGAGAGAGAGAGAGAGAGAGAGAGAGAGAGAAACATCAATGATGAGAGTCATTGATCGGCTGCCTCCTGCACACCCTTGACTGGGGATCAAGCCCGCAACCTGGGCATGTGCCCTGACTGGGAATCGAACTCCGATCGCCTGGACCCCAACTCAACACTCAACCGCTAAGCCACGTCCGGCCGGGCAGTGGTGATTAACTTTTTAACTTTTTCTTGTCTGGGAAGCTCCTTATCTGTCCTTTGATTATAAATGATAGCTTTGCTGGATAGAGTACTCTTAGTTGTAGGTCCTTGTTTTTTATCACTTTGTATATTTCATGCCAATCCCTTCTGGCCTGCAAAGTTTCTGTTGAGAAATCAGCTGAAAGTCTGATGGGAGCTCCCTTGTAGCTAACTGCTTTTCTCTTGCTGCTTTTAAGATTGTATTTAACCTTTCGCATTTTTTTTAAAGAGCTGTCAACATTTTACTGTTCTTTTTTTTTTTTTTTTTAAGTTTTATTGATTTCAGAGAGAGGAAGGGAGAGGGAGAAAGAGATAGAAATATCAATGATGAGAGAGAATCATCCCACTGGGTATTGAGCCCACAACCCAGTCATGTGCCCTGACTGGGAATCAAACCGTGACCTGCTGCTTCACAGGTCGACGCTCAACCACTGAGCCATGCCAGCCAAGCTAACCTTTGGCATTTTAATTATATGTCTTGGTGTGGGCCTCTTTGGGTACATCTTGTTTGGGACTCTCTCTGTTTCCTGGACTTGTATGTCTCGTCCTCCACCAAGTTAGAGAAGTTTTTCATTATTATTTTTTCAAATAGGTTTTTAGTTTCTTGCTCTCTCTCTTCTCCTTCCATCTTCCCCATGATGAGAATGTTGGTTTGCTTAAAGTTGTCCCAGAGGTTCCTTAAACTGTCCTCATTTTTTTGGATTTTTTTCTTTTTGCTGTTTTAATTGGGTGTTTTCTGCTTCCTTATCTTCCAAATCACTGATTCAGTCCTCTGCTTCATCTACTCTACTGTTTATTCCTTGTAATGTAGTCTTCATTTCAGTTATTGTATTCCCACTTGTTTCTTTTTTATGTTTTCTATCTCCATTTTTATGTTTCCTATCTCTTTGTTGAAGTTCTAAGTTTATCTGCTCTTCCCCTAAGTTCATTTAGCATCCTTATAAACAGTGTTTTGAACTCTGTATCTGCTAGGTTGCTTATTTCCATTTTGTTTTGTGTTTTTTACCCCTGGAGTTTTGTTCTGTTCTTTCATTTGGGGCATGTTTCTTTGTCTCCTCATTTTGGCTGCCTCCATGTGTTTGTTTCAGTGTAATAGTTAGAGCTGCTATGTCTCCCAGTCTGGTCTTGGTAGAGTGGCCTTATGTACTAGGTGTCCTGTAGGATCCAGTGGTGCAGCCTCCCTGGTCACCTGAGCTGGCACTCCAGGTACATTCCCCATGCGGGCTACGTGTACCTCCTGTTGTAGTTGAGCTTTGATTGCTGTTGGCATGGCAATGGGAGGGATTTACCCCCAGGCCAATCGACTACAAAGATGAGCTATGCCCATTTAGAGGAGCCAACCCCATGGAGCAGGACTTGCTTCAGTGGGGCCTTGGTGCCCACTAAGTCCACCCCTCGAGTGTATTGCTTATGGAGGTGCTTCGGCATGGTCTGAAGCTGTCTACTAGGTGTGCTGGCTCTAGGGCCTCCTAGGAGGTAAAGGCCAAGGTCAACTACTCCTTGTGCCCTGCCTGGCGCCACCTGGCTACCTGGTCACCCAGCATGAGCTACAGAGCGACCTGCAGGTGACTGCTTCTTGTGCTGGGCTTGGAAGTGACCAGGAGATGGCAAACTGTAAACCAGTGACCTCTCAGTGCATAGGACGATACTCAACCAACTGAGCCACATCGGTCATTTTTAAATACTGTATATGGATGGGAGAGTGTCTCTTTTAGAGGCTTTCCTCAAATGTCTGCTGGCCTGTGGCTCTCTGTTCATATTCAATAGGGAGCCACCAAGAGGATGATTGGAAGCTCGGGGGGGGGGGGGCATTCATTGGCTATTAGTTTTGCTGTAGGACAGTGGAAGCCTTTTCACATGGACTCCCAAGTGTTAGATGGCAGGCTTTCTCTGGGGCCATTCAGTTTTTTGAGAGAACAATATCTTCTATTCATCTCCTGACCTTGATGAGGGAGTGGATCTGGAGTAGGGTGGGGACTCCTGTTTCTAGTCTCAGTCCTCACATCTGCTGGGCCTCGGGTCCCAAAATTCAAAGCCTCCTCAAAAAAGAGTATGCAGCCCAGCCATCGTGGCTCAGCAGTTGAGCATCGACCTAGGATCCAGGAGATTGAGGTTCGATTCCTGGTCAGGGCACATGCCTGGGTTTTGGGCTCGAACCCCAGTAGGAGGCAGCTGATCAATGACTGTCTCTCATCATTGATGTTTCTATCTCTCTCTCTCTCTCTCCCTCTCCCTTCCTCTCTCTGAAATCAATAAAGATACATATATTTTTTAAAATGAGTACGCAGAGGGAGGGGTGGTATGTGTCACTCAGGTGTGAGAGGTGAGGCAGCCCCAGGGGTTTCATCACTGAACACAGACTCAGTGCTACCTTGTTTAGCCAGGCCAGGCCCAGAATCTGGGGACCTACAGGATCTTTGAGCATCATGTCCTCTTGACTCCCTCTGCCCTGCTTGGTCTGTCACCACACTTTGGCTGCTGTCCAACCTCCAAAATCTTGCTGAAATCCTTTGTCTGCTGCCATCTTCTCTCCTGATCTCTTACTCATTATAGATTTATGCCACTTTGACTTCTCTCCTGTTATTTAGCTAACTTTTGGAAAGAAGACAAATGCTGATGACCAATCTTCCATGTTTAACCATGGAAGGCAGGACAAGACACAGGCAGGTCAGAGTCTGCTGGGACTGGGAGACGGGGATGACTCCTGGTCCCAAACACTCACTCTTCTACCCACAGTTTATTTAACTAGTCCCTCAGGGACCAGCCTTTTAGGTTTTTTTCCAGTTATTTTGCTATTATAACAGTGCTCTTAGGACTGTTGTTGTAAATACCTACCATGTTCAACCCTCAATCCTATGAGATAGATATTACCTTGATTTTACATTTGGGGAAAACTAGGCTTAGATAAATGCCTTGACGGGTCTATTTTTTTAGTTGGCTAAATGGTAGACTCCTGGGCACCTGTTTGGGAGGATGGGTTTGGGCAGGACCTGTTGCTCAGTGTTTCTGATTAGACTGGTAAAGAAAGCCCTGATTACTTGCTACCACTTTGGCGAAGGAGCCAGCTCCTGTCACTGCAGCGGGACAGGACAGGCCCAGCCTTCAGGGCTGCTGGGAAGCTGGGTAGTGTGAGCATGCACAATGGGGGAGCCACATGCCAGAGCCCTGTGTGAGCAGGAGACACAGGCAGGTCAGAGTCTGCTGGGACTAGGAGACAGTGATGCCTCCTGGTCCCAAACACTCACTCTTCAACCCTCCATTCATTAGAGATTCACTGGGTTGACAAGTCCCTCTATTTGGGCAGGGGGAGTCCCCCTCTAGGCAGTGTGATTGGCAAGAAGCCACATCTCCCTTATTTCCCTGCATGTCACCTGCCGAGCCAGAGCCTGCTGGTAGTGGGTACTCAATAAATTCTTGTAATGAGTCAGCTGATCTGGCCTGACAGCCAGGAGATTTGGGTTCTTGTCCCCAAATGGCAGATGGCCTTCTCCTTGGGCCTTATTTGTTAAATGATGGCTCTTTCATTCTACAATGCTAGGCATTCTGCTGGCATCAGGAGTTGCAATAACACACAAGAAAAGAGATTATTAAAATACAGTGTGTTTGTCTACTATACCTCAATAAAGCTGAAGAAAAACACACATCATGAAATCTTTAAAAATTTTTTTTTCAAATGATAAGAGAAAGTTTATTTAGAAAGTTACAGAGGTAGTAGAAGTGAGCCAGCTGGGCTGTGTAGGCTCAGGAAACAAGTTACAAAGGCAGCAGAAAGGCCCTTGGATCTTAGAGAAAGGCAGAGGTAATGCAGCTGGGGGAAGAGGGAGATGGGAAAGGTGAGGGCATGCTCCCAAGAGGGAGAGCCTCGAGATCTTTGATGGATGTAATAATCAAGACACTTGCCAGCACAGTATTACTGGACTAAAGGGTTCTGTTTGCCTGCCTGCCCAATCAAATGTGAATAGGAGTTTGCAGCCAAGAAAGTAAAGGTTTATTATTATTTTTTAAAATATATCTTTATTGATTTCAGCGAGAGGAAGAAAAAGGGAGAGACAGAAACATCAATGATGAGAGAGTCATTGATCGGCTGCCTCCTGCACTCCCCTGACTGGGAATGGAGCTGGCAACCCAGGCATGTGCCCTGACTGGGAATCGAACTGCAATCTCCTGGATCCTAGGTCGATGCTCAACCGCTGAGCTACGCCCAGCCGGGCTAAAGGTTTATTTTTAAGGAAATGGTGCGACAACTGGAGTCACAGGTGAGCTCGAGCTCAAAGACCTGGCTCCCCGATGGCTTCCAGATGGGTTACACAGGGGAAAAATCATTAATCATGGTGGCTAAAGGAGTTGGGGTCGTGGGCTCTACCGATTGGTTGGGGCCAGGGTAGGGAGTAGTTTATCATTGTATCAGGTTCTGATGTCAGCCATGGCATTGTTTTATTGGTTTGGGTTTATAGGGTCATTTCGCTTTCCTGGGCCTAGGGTTGAAACACAACTGAAGTCAAGATGTTATCTCTGAGGGTTTATTATTATTTTAAATATTTTTATTGATTTCAGATGAAGCCTGCAACTGAGGTACATGCCCTTGACCAGAATCGAGATCCTTCAGTCCTCTTGGGGACGGTCTAACCAGTGAGCCAAACCCGCTAGGGCATGAAGCTTTGTTCTTAAAGGGAGTTTGATGCTGACCAGAACCTGATGTTCTAAGGGCTTAATGATTAAGGAAAGGAGTGGAGGGACAGAAAGAAGAAAGGGTCATACAAAAGACATGAAGTTTCTCCATGCTTACAACAACTATGCAAGATGCTAACATTTGGGGAAGGTGGGTGAAGGGTACACAGGAACTTTGTACCATTTTTGCAGTTTTCCGTAGGTCTAAAATTATTCAAAATAAAAAGGTTAAAAATTTCAAGGTTTCTTTGAGTTTATGATTTTTTACACTGTAATCTTTTTTAAAAAAAAATGTTTTCTTACTAATTTTAGAGAGAAAGGGAGAGAGAGAGAAACATCAATCAGCTGCTTCCTGCAGCTCACCCTGACAGGGATCGATTTGAAACCTGGGCTTGTGCCTTGACCAGGAATTGAACAGGTCTGACCTCTCTGTGCACCAGATGACACTCAACCAACTGAACTACACCAGGCCAGGCCTACACTGTAATCTTTGATGTATCTGTAATATTTCATTGTGTAAGGTATTGATCCATATTTTCCCCCAGATGGTTACTCAGTTGTTCTTTTATTGACTAATCCCACTTTTCACCACTGATATCTTAATTTTTTAATTGATTTATTTCTTTATTGTTAATCCTCACCCAAAGCTATTTTTTTCCCTCCCTCCCTTCCTTCTTCCTCCCTCCCTCTCTCTCTCTCTCTCTCTCTCTCTCTCTCTCAGTCCTCACCAGAGGATATTTTTTCCATTGCTTTTCAGAGAATAGAAAGGGAAGGGGAGAGAGAGAGAGAGGAACATCGATGTGAGAAAGACACATTGATTGGTTGCCTCCTACATGTGCCCCAACCAGGCCCAGGATCAAACCTGCAACCCAAGTACATTCCCTTGACTGGGAATTGAACCTATGACCCTTTGGTGCACAGCTGATGCTCAAACCATTTAACCACACTGGCCAGGGCTAATTTTTAAATTATTTTTTTTAATTGGGGTAAAAAAGTCATAACAAAATTTACCATCTTAAGTGTACAGTGCAGTATTGTTAAGTACATTCACATTATTGTGCAACCAATCTCCAGAACTCTCTTCATCTTGCAAAACTCGGTATACTGAGACTCGGTATCCCTTAAACAACAACTCCTCCCCTCCTCCCCTAGCCCCTGGCAACCACCATTCTACTTTCTGTCTCTGTGAATTTGACTACTTTTGGTACCACATATAATTGCAGCCATGAAGTATTTGTCTTTTTGTGACTGGCTTATGCTGATTAACAAGTCACTAATTTCAAGAAAATGGGAACCTATTTCTGATGCTAATTGGCAAAGCTTCTGGTGTTGACTAAGAAACAAATAGTTGAACTGCTTGTAGTAGCTACTTCTGGAGTGTGGATGAGGGAATTGAGGCACAGAGACGTTAAGTGACCTACCTGTTGCTGATCACACAGCCAAGGGTAGAGGGTGCACTTTGAACTCAGGATTGGCCCCACAGCTTGCTCCCATAGCTTTTGCTCTGGGCTAGAGCTCACATAAGAGAGCCAAGACTTGGAAACCAGCAGTATCTGGTTGGTGTCTGAAGACAAGAGGTTGGATGAAGTCACCCAAGAAATAGTGACCACCAACATTTAAGGGGCAAGCAAAGGAGATGACCCAGTAGTATGTCCCCAATGACTGATACTTGTAGGTCCTTAATCAGTATTCACTGGATGAGTCTGAGGAGCAGCCAGAACAGTGGGAGGTAAACCAGGGAAATCACTTCAGACACCAAGGGAGAAATTTTTAAGAGGAGAATGGTCACATATTATATGCTGAAAAGAGGTCAAGCTAAAGTCTGAGAAGTGACCTCTGGTTTTAGAAACAAGGGAATCATTGATGATGAGCAGTTTCTTGGGATGGTAGAGGCAAGAGTGTGCTGGCAAATGTTTAACAACCAACTCTACAAAAAAGTATCCATTTATGTATGTACGTAAGTTTATTACAAATAATTTTACTGATATAAAGGATATGTAATACAGAATGTACAAATAATAAAATACACAATATTCTTTATAATACATTCCACTTTTATATCCATGATTTCATAAGCGGAGTTGTATCTTAATTGCAGGTACAGTTCCAACATGAATGTTGGTTGAGGTTTTTATGTACATTTTCAAGTAAGACAAAAAGTGAAACAATGAAGATATGTTGAAACTTCTGGTTTCTCAATGACTTAAATGACTTTGGAATTCTTGTCCAAAATGCATAATCTCAATCTAATCATGAGAAAACGCTGGACAAATCTGATAATAGTTTACAAATCTTGGAGAATATTTCGGTTTTTTGTGCTATTCACAATGCAACAGTCATAGACATGACACTTCTAAATAGAATCTGCATTATTAACATTTTTCCATCACTTTCTTAAATCTATACAGTTGACAAAGCCTGCTATGTTGTGCTTGCCAACTTCTATGATGTAGATACTCCCACCAAGGCCAATTTCCTTTCTTTATTGATTTGAGAGAGAGAGGAAGAGAGGAGAGAGAGATCGATTTGTTGTTCCACTTATTTATGCATTCATTAGTTGATTCTGGGATGTGCAGACTGGAACCCGAAACCTTGGCATATCAGGACGGTGCTCTAACCAACTGAGCTATCCTGCCAAGACTCAATTTCAAACTATCAATCAAGATGTCACTAAATGAGTTCAGAAGAGATACACAGTAGTACAACATTTTATATATTTCTACCATAAATGCAATAACTGTAAATAACCTTAAGAACATGTACTAGTGGCCCTAGCCCTGTGGCTCAGTTGGTTAAGAGTGTCGTCTGGATATGCCAAGGTTGCAGGTGCCATCCCTGTCAGGGCACATACAAGAAGCAACCAATGAATGCATAAATAAGTGGAACCAGAAATCAATGGTTCTGTCTCTCTTCCCCCTTCCTCTCCCTCTAAAATAAATCAATAAATAAAAATTTTAAAAAAGAGTATGTAATAGTAAAATGTAAAATAAAGAGGAAGTAATGAATATTGAATATCTATTACTTCTGTTTTTAAGTATAAGTTATTTAATTGTGAGTTTACATCATTTATTTTTTAATTTTTGATAATAGTGTTTAACAACTGGTTCACAATGTTTCTGTAAAACAAAAAGTTAGCTTTCACAAATTATTAGAACACACCCCTGGGTGGGGGTGAAAGCCAGACTGCAGTGGAACATGACTTCCCTGATCAAGTCTCTAACAATTGCCAGCAGTGTCCACCTTCCTTGCATTTCCTCACAATCTGCTCCCCTACCTCTCTGCTCCAGCCACACTCCACACTCACTCTAACTGCTGCTGTAAAAGCAACACCTGCTACCTTGGTCAAATGAATCTCTAGTCCATAGCATGTACAAGTCTCCTTTGTAGCACTAATTACTCTGGAAGTATCGGATATTGTTTCTTTTCTGTCTCTATGAGTCATAATAGCTGTGATGGCCCAGGCTGAGCATGGGGCTGAGTATGGGTCATATTCACATCAATTCCCTCAGTACCTACTACAGAGTACTGCATATAGTAAATAAGTGCTCAATAAGTATTTATTGAATGAAAGCTCAGGATGAAGGGCTGCCAGCAGAAGAAACATATGGTCAGGGAAAGGCTATGTGTGTGTGAGACATCACCTGAGAGGCAACACCAGAAAGCATCTCCTTGGATGCCTTTAGCTTATTTAGAATGGCCTAGGTTCAATCTTCCCAACACACACCAAACCAGGAAACATGACTCTGAGAATTTCTATCCTGTGGAAAGTTAGACTCTTGTAGTTTGTATGCATATACTAATAGCGTGTATGTTTTAATAAATTTCCATACATGTTCTTGCTATGTGCTAGCAGGCAGAGGTAAGGTATTGTTCCCCTGTGAACAAGTTCGCCAGATTTCTGGGTGGGAGTTACCACCTTCAGTAGGTAGCTCTTTTTGCCATAGTGACATACGAAGTATAAGGATCATAAATTGTCCACACAAAACGACCCCCGAGTCCTGTTAAGTATTTTTAAGTACACAAAGACGCCGGAATTTTCGGAAAACCAAATTAATTACAGCTTTAACTAAAACACGAAAAAAACCCCACTAAACCTCGAGAACACCTCAGCACAACCACCACTAGAAACACACCCAAAACCCCACAAACGAACACCAAGAAATAAGATGTAAAGATCGTCAGGAAGAATCAGATAGGAGCAACCAGGGTGTTGCGGGCCCTGATTACGCAGAGACGTTAATCACGTATCATGCGATCTCCGATCATCATATTCAAATCTGCCCTCCCGAAGGAGGAACAGGTAAGGATTATCCTACCTGACGATAAACGTTCGGCGCTGGCCCTTCGGAACTCCATGAAAAGGATTCCTCTTAGAAGATAGGGTGAGTAAATGACGTGTTAGCCTAAGCTACTAAATTTATTTAGATTCTTCCTTTTCTGTTTCTATATTTACCTGCAGATCTTTCAAAATATGTTTTTTTCTATTTGGCTGCAAAAAGGGATAAACTAATTCCTCCCAGAATGCTCCACTCACAAGCTTGCAGCCTTAATCGTTAGCTCCGTTATTTACATATCCCCGCCCACTCCCTTCCGTCAGACATTTACCGTAATAACCAAGATAAAAGCGGTACATATTATTTTACATCTGCAAGACTGGAAAACAGCCTTCCTTTTCTCTAGTAGTTTGGCTACCCCAACTCTCTCCTGAAGTGTTTATAAATTTTGATATTACTCTAAAATAGATTTCATTACAAAGCTCTAAATAAAACGCTGATAATTACAGTTAATTACTCTAACACTAAAATCCTCCACCAAATGCAGTTTTTTGGTGTTTTTTTGGGGGGGGTGGGGGGCTTCCTCCTTCCAGGAACGGTGAATGGTCCCTTGTTCCTCCAGCCTTTCTTCCTATGCTCCCAGGAAGGTAGTCAGAAAGGTTTCTTTTTCAGCCCAAAGACGCTGATGAATAATGCCATTTCAGTGACAGCTGGAAGGGCACTGTGGGAGGTAGGTGGTGAGTTTAGGGCCCCTTCCAATAAAAACCCCCAAATCCCCAAACAAGACCCTGCCCACAAAGTATAAGTGAGGCAGACCTTCAAAAGACTACAGGAGCTTGAGTGGATCTGATATCTCACATGTGGAATAAAGGGCTGGATGGGGGAAACCTTAAGATTTAGAGTAAACCTTCCTCCCTCATCCCCAAACATTGGATATTACTGTACCTGCAGAAGACAAATATGTACCAGTACATGGTACACTCCCAACGCTCAGATATGAAAAAGGATAGGGCCACGGATGCACTACAGTGAGCCCCGATGGCTTGGAAATGCATCTGAGTCAAGGAAAGCCTTCCGATCGACAGGTAGTCATGGGCTAGAAAAGGCCAGTGGTAGGGCTGGTATCTGCATCCTGGTTCACTTCTTGCTCCCTGGACAATTGCAAAAACCAGAGCCAGCAGCCCTGCCTTCTGAGTTTTAGGATAGCCATGAGAGGCCAGAGCTGAGCCTGCACAGCTATGACCCCAGGTACACCCATCCCATATTTAGGGGCCAGCCTGGAGCCTTCAGATGAGGTAGGAAGAGGCTCCTCATCTACCCCAGGCCACACAAGAATGCTCAAAGTGGCTTGATACATTCTGCTGGAATCACCAACTAGTGCCCTGGTCCTCTTGGACTACAATTCAATTGTCAAGAGCCATGTTCCTCACTTCCTCTGCCTCTTCTGAGTTCCCATAGTGCTTTATATCTTCATCCACTCCTATAGCACGGTGCTTATCACACTGAATTACAGGGTCAGCCTCCTCCTGAAGGTACAAAACTGTTTTATCCCATTTTGGTATCTCCATTGCCTGGTGCATAACAGGGGCTTAAAAAATCATCGCAGATTGTATTAAATCTGTATTGCCTAAAACCTCTCAGCTGGAGAGATTCTGTTTGCCTGCAAGGGCAGACACTATTGTGCCCCAAAGTGATAGTTAGGTGGCTGAAGGGAGTCGTGATAGAAATGGGCCCTGCGGGAAAGGTGCGCAGGCAGAAAGGATACAGACGAGGCTCTGGGTACTGTTGAACATGGAAACTCCTGAGAAGAAACCGGCCAGTTCCACTGCAAAGAGGCCCAGGGTGGCAGCGAGCGCTGCCACCAGCCTGCAGAAAGGAAGGGAGTTGGCTCAGGTCTCCTGGACTTCTTCTAAGACCCCTCCACTCCCACTACTACTTAATTCTGACCACCCCGCCTCAAGTGCTCACTGAATGTCCTGCTTCTCATACTCCTCGGGGGTGAACGTGAGAGGCAAGCAGGCCTGGATGTTGCTGTCCTGGAGAGCAAGCAGAGAAAACAGAAAGAAAAGTAAAAGAGGGGTGGGAGGACGCGATTGGGTCAAGTCCTGGGGAAGACGAGGGGTTGGTCTGGGACCACCCCGAAGTGGGAATGCGGGCGGGAGGAGGGTGGCTGTCGGTCTTACCCGGGACCAGAATAAGGTGATGACGACCACCAGATGCGCCAGAAGCGTCAGGAAACGAGAGGGCACGAGCCCTGAGATCCGGCCCATGGCCCCCAGAGGCAGGGGCACCGCCTGGAGCAGAGGCCGTGGTCTCTAGGGTTGGAAGCTCAGTAATGGCCACTTCTGAAGTCTCCCAGGGTCGCGGGCAAAAATTCATACTCCTCCTTCCCGCCGGCGCTGGCACCGCCCGTTGCCCTGGCAACAACGTAAGCCGGCGCGCAGGGACGGGATGTTTGAAAAATCTCGCGAGAGCAGTAGATTTTCGAGCCTCTGAGCCTTCCAAAGCGCGGACCGGAGCTCCGCTGGGGGTGGTCCTGGCCGGTAGCCTAACGCCGGCCAGCTCCGCGTGCGCGGCGGAGGGCCTGTGACCGTGCGGTGTGACCGGGCGCCGCACCGCCGAAACCGCCCTGCCCTAGCCGCGGGACACTCCCTCTTCCCAGTGGCTAGCCTCGCCTGCCGCCTGGCCCGCAGCCCCTACTACGTTGCCCTAGACGACCCTCCGCGCTGAGATGCTCGCCGCAGCCCGCCGTCACCACCACGCTGGACTCGGGGCACCGCCAGGCCCCGGGCATGGACGCTCGCTCCCCTGACTCCTCCGCAGCCCTCTAACTTCCCGCGGCCCTGGGCCAGAGGAGACGAAGGGAACCGAACGTAGAGCGGTGGATGTCCCTAGATTGTCCGGCTGTCGCTTATTGCCACGGAGCCCCTGGTTTTCCGAGGACCCCAGACCTGAACCTTCCTTGATTCTGGCTCCCCACACTCACGGCTCCCCAGGCAACTCTGCTTAGTCTGGTGAGGGATTTACAGAGTACGGAAAATGGCCAGCGCTGTTGAACTAAGATGTGGAAGAGCGGCGTGTTTGGGGAAGAAAGCGGAGTCGGGCGGGACGGGGGTGGGAGGGGAGGAAGAAAACAGAGCCCAGGCCTCTGGGAGGCGAGGGAGGCGGCGAGGGCTCCACTCTGATTTCCTTAGGGCTTTGAGGTGTGGATGAGGCAGGGTAGTAAGAAGTCAGGAAAATTCCCTGGCAAGTGGAATGAGGGAAACGGAGACAAAATAGTTAAGCAAAGCTGAGCAATTATCAACCTGCTAATAAATCACAAAATCTTATCTTCCCTAACCAAGCACACTTAGGAACATATGTGTTTCTCTAGAGACAGGCAATGGTAAAACAAACATGGTTCTGATGAAGACACATGGAAATTATTATTTTTGCAACTTTTCTGTAAATAAAATTATTTTGAAAAGTTTTACATGATAAGCTCTTTTCAAGTTTTCCTTCCAGGTCTTACACAGTATTATCATTGAGACATTAAGTTGCTTTATAAAAAGAAGGAATGGTTTCTGGGAATGAGGGTCCCTAAATGTTGGACTACTATATATTGAAAATATGTAATGACATTTTCATATAAAACCACCTCTTTGGAGGGCAGCACAGCCCTTTTCCTCATAATGGAGACAATGAGATCTCCAAAACTTGTAAAATAAAATTTGTAATCATTTAGACTTTTCAGAGGAATTATTTTTCTAAAGAGAGGTTCAGCAAAGTCTCCATTTTCTACTCAAAAAATATTAGATGACAATCAAATATTACCCATGCTGGTTTCTCAGCTCTCTATGTTGGGGAGTTTCTCTCTTTTAACTATTGAGCCATTTTGAAGTTCTAAAAATATTTTAAAACTTCCTTCAGGTGGGACAGGCAAATTCATCAAGTACAGTGGACCCAACTGCTTCTCTCTCTCGAGGTAACCCTCATCACTATGAGGCTCTCAAAACGAATAACAATGATGACACCTAAAGTACAACGAGAGGTGGGTTTCCTCTCCAACAATGGAAATTACAGCGTAGCGAGTCTGGAAACATTTTTAGCACAAACAAGATGCAAGGACTGAAGGGGTCCTCATCATGCTTTTCTTCCCTCTAACTTACAAAGCCTTTTCTCCTGGAAATAGAAAGCCCAGGCCTTCAAAGCCAAGTTCCCTGAGTGACAATTTATCAAGTCTGACTGTTCACAGATGAAGAGCACAGTCATAACATGAAAGTAAGAAAAGACCGGGACCTACTTTTGCAAAGTGAGGTCCTTGGAACAAAGAAAATGAAGAGAAATCAGCTGTATGAAAATCTGGGGAAAGAGCATTCCAGGTGGAGACACAGCAAGTGCAAAAAGTCTTTAGGTGGATGTTGAACAGAACAGAAGCAAGTATGTTTGAAGCCTAGCAACGGAAGGGGAAGAAAAGATCAGGGTGAGGTGGGATGGGTCAGAACATGTCCAGCCTTGCAGCCTTGGGGAGGGACATGGTCAGATTTGTATTCCAGAAGATAACTTCGGTTACAGCATGGAGAACAGATTTCAAGATTTTAAGCAGAAGGCTAGTGAAGAAGCCGTAAAGTTATCCAGGAAGGACAGGACAAGATTGGACCAGGGCAGGGTCAAGAAGGTAGAATGAAGTGGAAGGAATCAAGAAGATAAGAAGGTCTGACCAGGGGGCTGTGGGTAGGTGAGAAAAAGTGAGGGGTGCAAGGATGACAGATTTTAGGCCCCAGCAAGCTGGAAGTTTGGGGGATTATTCTGCTTATAATAGGCTTCCTGTCTGGGGGACTAGATAGTAAGAACTGGGTAGTCACATTTCACGTTGTGAATTAATAAACAGCGAGCAGGCATTTAGTTCTGTCCTGTTCTTTTCCATGACCTTGGTTCACAGAAGCCTGTCCTAGAGAAGTCTTCTAAAAATTGTTGAGTTTTGGAGCCAGCTTGTGGTCATAGGCGGTACTGCAAGCAACTAGGTGTCTACTCACTCTGGAACCCACATGTTATAACATTGAACTTGGTCATAAAAGAACTTAGAAAAAATAATTTATTATGGAAAAACTTAAACATATGTAAAAATAAAAAATATTATAATGAGCCCCTTTGAAACCTACCTTGCTTCCTCTCTACTTTTCCTCTTAGCCCTATTAGGTTTTTTTGAAGTAAATCCCAGACATCACCAGATAGTTCCAATTGCCCACTCATACATTTTGTTTTTAGTTTGTTTGAATCAGGGTCCAAATAAAGTTCATACATTGCATTTGGTCAATGTGTCTTTTAAGTCTCTCTTTAAAAAAAAAAAATCCTCACCCGAGGATATTTTTTCCATTGCATTTCAGAGAGAGTGGAAGGGGATGAGAGAGAGAGAGAGAGAAACACAGACTCGAGATTGATTGGTTGCCTCTGGTACGTGCCTCGACCAGATGGGAATTGAGCCTGCAACCTGCAACCGAGGTACATGCCCTTGACCAGAATTGAAGCCAGGACCCTTCAGCCCAGGGGCCAGTGCTCTAACCACTGCTCAAAAACACCTAGAGCTTTTAAGTCTCTTTTAATCTTAGTTTCTTCCTCTCTTCCCCCCCCTTCCTCCTTGTTTTCTTTTCTTGCAATTTATCTGTTGAAGACACCTGGCCATTTATAGGCTGTGTACTCATCGGGTCATTTGAAGTACTCCTCTGTGCCCTGTGTTTCTTGTGAACTGGTTTTCAGATCAGTCTCACGTTCAGTTTTCTGGTAAAAATACATCATGAGTGGTGGCTTGTACTTATTCCATGACAGCAGGAGTGACTTAATGCCTGCTCCTCTCTTTTTCTGGTGTTAAATCTGAGCAGTGAGTTCAGATTCAGGTAACCAGTGTGAAGTTCCCCATCACTTTTTCAAATACTGATTTAATTGATCATCACTGTCTAGCTTCATTATTTTATGAGGGGTTGCAAAATGGGGATGTCAATTCTCTCATTCCTTCTGCATTTATCACCTGGAATTCTGCTGTAAATAAGAATGTATCCTCATCAACTCATTGCTTACCATGAAATACAGGTCATAAGGAAAGACTGGTTAAATGTGTGCTTTTCCCTCATTATTTACCAGTTTTCAGAATAGTGAGTTGGTACCCTAGCATCCTCCAAAAGTGACAAATTAGCTGTCTTTGGTATTATTGTGAAGTTGTCAATTTTATCATCTTTTGTATGTTTCGGTCCATTGCAGTTATTTTTTTTTTTATGCTCAAATTGTCTGTTTTGACCAATGGGAATGTCTTCAAGTTGGCTCATTAGGGCTTCTTTTCTATGTGAAACTTACACAACATAAAATTAATCATTTTAAATTATACAATTCAGTGGTATTGAGACACAGGTAAAAAAAGTGAAACACAGAGCAACATATTTACCTGTCCCAGGTCAAAGATCCTGTAATTGATTACACCAGGCTTCAAACCCTGGCTGGCTTGAGAATCTGAGCTCTTTACCAATAGTCTCTTACCTTTCACTAGTCTTCATTACCATCTGTAAACATTTGCTTTATTACTTTGTTTATTGTGTCTCTTCTACTAGAACACAAATGAATGCAACAAATAAATGAAGTTTCTTGAGGTGGGGTGGGGGATTGTGCAAAACAAAGCCAAGGGGAGCCTCTGCCCATTCTAAAGCCTATGTAGCACTTGGGGGAGAGGGGTCAGCAGCTACTGAGCTTTAGTCATTTGTCTTGAGGGAATCAAAGTCCAGTGTTGGAGAATACCTGTGTTTTTTGTTTGTTTGTTTTAAGAGAGGCCAGAAATCCAGATTCTCTCTCTCTCTCTCTTTTTTTTTTTTTTTGGTTTTAACACAACAAAAGTTTATTTCTTGCTAATGCCACATCTTACAGACTGGCAGAGTGGTTTCTCCATGCAGTCACTCAGGGACCCAGAGTACTGGAGATTCTACCAGGTTGTGGTCATAATCTGCAAAAATGCAGATTCTTATTCCAATTATAAATGTTGGTATCCAACTTAAAAATGAAAAAGTGAAAAGGAAAAAAAATAACCCTGATGATAGTAGCATATAGGCCTCAGGCCACCAGTTTTAAATCTCTGGCTCACAGCTGTCTAACAGAACTTCCTATGATGATGGAAATATTTCATATTGTCTCTGCCTAGTATGATAGCCAGCTAGATCCATGTGGCTATTGAACACCTGAAATGTGGCTAGTGGGATTAAGGAACTGAATTTTTTTTTTAAATAAATATTTTTATTCAAGGGACAATCAGAGGGGCCTAGGACTGCCACTCCTTCCCTCTATCCCCTGTTTTTGGCATGTAATGAAAAATATTGCTTTTTGGATTCTTCTCTTCTGGAAGGAACGGAATTCCCCCCCCCCCCCAAAATATATCTTTATTGATTTCAGAGAGGGGAAAGGAGAGAGAGAGAGAGATAGAAACATCAATGATGAGAGAGTCATTGATTGGCTGCCTCCCACACCCCCAACTGAGGATTGAGTCAGCAACCCGGGCATGTGCCCTGACTGGAAATACGAACCCTGATCACCTGGATTCTAGGTCGACGCTCAACCACTGAGCTACACCCAGCTGGGCTGAATTTTTAAAATTTAATGTAATTAGAATAGCTTCGTATTGAAAGCCATCTTAGTGGCTACCATATTGAACTATGCAGCTCTGAAGAGAATAATTTATTGGTTTCTAAATATTGGAAACTGGTGGGATGAATGGAGGAGATTTAAACATCAGAGAGCACTCTGAATGGTGACACTGGACTGATCATACTTCACATCTGCTGCAGAAACTCTCTGCGGCTGAACATCAAGTCCATGTTTCCTGATACTGTGTTCATTGACCCAACTTTCCTTTCTAGTAAAATTTTCCACCTCACCCCGTAGTTTTTACCTATCCAGACATGTCTCCTTCCTCAATAAGCTGGGTTCTTGCCCACTATAGTGTTTTGCTAAAGCTATCCCTAAATTTGACAAAGGCTTATTGAATACACACTATATTTAAGGAGTTGTACTGTGTGCTAGGAATACATATTTTATACTCCTGAGTAACTTAGAGTGTAGTTGAGGGGAACAACCAAGGAAACAAAAGATAGTATTTTAAGTGTTATCTTGGAAGGAGACGCAGAAAGGCCTCTTCCCCCAGTTGCGGAGGGGGGGGGAGGCTTCTGAATTGAGTCTTGAGGGCTATGTGAGGATCAACCAGATAAGGAAGGGTTGTGAAGACCACCAAGCAATACTACCAAGGACAGTGGCACAGAGACAGTTGGGACTGAGTTCAGACAATTAATGAGTGAGCATGGTTGTCACGTGGGAGATGAAGAGGCAGTGGCTGAAGAATCAGGCAAGGACCAGATACAAAAATAATAACCATAATAATTGTGTGATTATTACCAGCCAGGCTCTGAGCACATTATCTGTAGTAAAGAAACGAATAGTAATCTATTATAGCCTTTACTATTTTACAGATGGGGATATTGATACCCAGGGAGGTTCAATAACTAGCCCAAGTCACACAACTGGTACGTAGCAAAGCCTGCATGTGACCCCTGGCAACCTGGTTCCGGAGCCCACCTGCTTAAGAAGCTTTTGGCCCTGGGGTCCCAGACAATAAATTAGGACTTAATCCCAATTTTAAGCCTCAGGGTGATGGGATCATGTTTCCATTTTTAAAAGAATTCTCTTTTACTGTTTTGAAGGCAGAGAGCTCATAAAGGGGTCAATTACAATAGTCCAGCAAGAGAGACTGAGGGGATGGCAATGGGAATGGGGAATGAGGGCAGACACGAAAATTGTGAAGGACATGGGATCAACAGGACTTGGCGACTGGAAGTGGGAGGTGAGGGAGAGGGAAGAGTGAAGGCCACTCACTGGGAGCGCAGAAGGACTGGAAAGGAAGGATGACAGAGTCAAGCGGAGCTGCCGGCAGGCACTGGCCCTGGAAATCCGGAGGTGGGAGCCCTCAGCACACGGGTGATGACTGACTCCAGGGAAGATGGGTGAGGAGAGAAGACAGGACTCTGAGGAAAAAGAAAAAGAAAAAGAAAGGGACTTGCGGGGGGGCGGCGGGGAGTAAGAGCCACGGGAAGGTCAGCCGGCCACTGTCAGGACAAGCAAGGGAGGGGAAGGCTCTTAAAGAAGATGTCGTCAGAGTCAATTAAGACCCGGCCCAAGTAATGGCCGCGGGCTTTGACATCTTTGCAGTCCTGGGTGACCTTCCGGGGACCCACTGTGCAGAGGTGCAGGCATTTGGCTTGAAGGGGGAGGAGAGAGATGCAGCACAACCTCTTTTCCCATATCGGCCTGTTGGACTCTTCTCATCCTTCAGGAAGCAAATGGGGGTCTCTGCCAGCTTCTGGTGTCCCCCTTTGGAGGTTCTCAGCTCTACCTTCCCTGGGGAGCTTTAAAAAAAAAAAAAAAAGCATGTTTATGGTGATCAAAGTCAGAAGAGTGGTTGCCCCTAGGAAAGGAGAGGCGGAAATCCCTTGGGAAGGGACATGAAAGAACTTTCTGGGGTGAAGGAAATGTCCTGTATCTTGAAAAGGTTCTGGGTTGCATTTGTTAAAACTCATCAAAATATACACTTAAGACCTATGCACTTCGTTGTGTGTAAACTATTCCTCAAAACTGTAAAAAGTGACAAAATTACCGATGTCAGAGAGAAACGGACTTTTAAGCCAGACTCTGAGTCTGGAGCTTGTGCACGGCTGTGTGGGAGCCTCCGCAGGCGACCGTGGCGTGCGGCCAGGGAGCGGACGCGCCGCCGCAGGAGCTAATTCACTGCTTCTGGGACCCTCCGCTCCGTCCCCGCTCTGTCCCCTTGGGTCTGGTATCCGTCCTTCCATCTGTTTCTGGGCAGGTCCGGCCCCGTTGTGCTGTGAGTTCTGGGTCCGCCAGGTAACCTACTCGTCCTCCGGGCGCCCGGGGAGGGGTCGGAGGGACCGCGGAGCCCGGAGCCCGCAAAGCCGGGGCGGCGTGCCCCGGTCGGGTGAGGGAACGCGAGCAGCGCGCTCAAGTTCAGGCAGGCCTTAGGCTCCGGTTCCTCGATCACAGGGGATCCCGGCCACTGGAGAACAAAACCGTTCAGTGGTTAAGGAGAAACCTGACCTGCGCTGTGGCCGGTCGACCTCGTGGCGCAACGGTAGCGCGTCTGACTCCAGATCAGAAGGTTGCGTGTTCAAATCACGTCGGGGTCAGGCTTTTCGTTGCTACTTTTTACTGCCATCATTTTCAAACGGTTAGAGCCCCACTGCCCAAGTAGGAGAAGCAGCAGCTTGTGGGGCCCGGAAGGAGAGGGCTCCTGGCGCGAAGGCTCGCGCCGTCCTGTCGGGGAGCCCAACAATCCCGCGGGTTTCTTTGCGGCGGGTCCAGGATCGTAGATCTGGGCTGAGAGCTGGCGCAGGTTCCAGATCGCTCAACCCGGAGTCGGGCGCCGCGCAGGCGAGAACGTCGCTCGGTCAGTTCTGCGCTCGGCGTGCAGTCTCCGCAGCGCTGGGCAGAACCTCAAGGAATGAAGTCCCTTTGCGACCCGGGCAGGTCCATTTTTTATTGCGGAATAAAAGTTCAGACCTCAGAGAGCGGAGCCGGAAGTAACTTGCTGTGGACGAGGTGGCCGAGTGGTTAAGGCGATGGACTGCTAATCCATTGTGCTCTGCACGCGTGGGTTCGAATCCCATCCTCGTCGGTCCCTATAGTTTATGCCACGTTTTGTAATCCGAAAGTAAGGAATTCTCTTATTATCTTCCGTTTGCCCACATTCAATTTACGTGTCACCCTTTCAACCTCTCTCACTAACAGGGGTTTTCGTCCCTCCTGCATTTTCCAGAATAGGCAAAGCTTAGTTATAAAATAGCACTGGACATTAACTCACCTGCCATGGAGCTGACCTGGCCAAGGAAAGAGGTTTCCACACCTTTAACAGCTGGCGCCGTGGCTTAGTTGGTTAAAGCGCCTGTCTAGTAAACAGGAGATCCTGGGTTCGAATCCCAGCGGTGCCTAAGTAGCTGCTTATGACTTTTGCTAAGACACTGGGAGAAGAGTCGCTGAGCTTCTAGGCGCTGTCCTATTGAATTGCCCTCATATCCGTCCCTCCCCGGGAATCAACACTATGTACACGTTGTTAGTCGTGATCTCCTTATTTACACCTAGCACATCATCTGTGCCTGTCAGTGCTGTGCGTCTTGGTCATTACTTTCTGCAATGCTTGGTGGTTTAGTGTTTGGATTCTGCTTGTTCTTCCCAAAGCAATTGTACCCATTTTCAAATTTTTCTACACAGGACACATCAGTACTGTGATTCTACATAGTATTATATGTCAAGACAAAAGACAACTGGCCGGTTAGCTCAGTTGGTTAGAGCGTGGTGCTAATAACGCCAAGGTCGCGGGTTCGATCCCCGTACGGGCCAGGAAGGAACACTTTTACTGATGAATTTCTTGTTACTGGAAAAGGCTTGTGGAACATTCCCAGTCCCAGAATTCTGTACATACAAAAGAGAAATGTGTTGAGGCACAGGCGAAAGTGCTAGTGTTTTCCGGGAGAGAAGTAAAGTTTAAGAGAACTGGAGCTCTTTCTGTGATATCTCTTTCTAAATCTCCTGACCATAACATGGTGGTTGCTGCAACTTAGCACGTGAACTTTTAACAGAAGGGTGCTGGGAGTTGGAACAAAGATCGTCTCAAACCAAACATGTGGCACTGATAAGTGCAGTGCGGGAAATGGGATCAGGAATGGAGCTAACAAGTTTTCCCCATCTTTCTCCACAGACAAGATGTCCAATTCCCACAGTCTCTGTCTGTTTTAGGATCTGACAAGACAATCCCTTCCCTTTCTCTTCTGGAGCACCTTGCCTCGTTTCTGTTTTCATCGGATCTCTGGGTCATATCTGTGTACTGCAGTTCCTCTCAGACCTGCTGCCTAAGAGCAGGAACCATACATATCCTTCCCTATGTAGCCTGGGACCCCCCACCTCACTCCCTGCACCAGACCCAAGATTGCTCCACGAAAAAGACGAACCCTTATTCCCATTCTTTTGGCTTATCAATCCCGGTAACGCCACACAGACACAGCTTCAGCCTTAGCAGCAGCAACACTTTAATTCCACAAAAACTCAGAAAGTCAAAACTGATTAGAACACTGCACAACAGGTGCGCTTCAAAACCAGCAACATTTCTACTGAACCCTGAGAGCAGTGACACCACTCCCAACTCACCCCTCTACCATGCAATGCATTCCTTCTAGCTCCACCCTGGTTCTGGCTGAGATGGAATGGTACCGGGCCAGTGGGCAGAAGCAGGAGGTTATCCATCCACAGGTGTGCATCCTTGTCTGCATGGTGTGTGGCCAAGGACCAAATCAAGGTCCCATAGTCCCTGGCACCTGAGATGTGGTCACTGGAGTCACAGTGGCCACAGTGCGGGCTGGGGCCTCTTCTGTTCTCCTTTCTTGATCACATGTGGCAGTCATGTCTCCTAAGCCCAAACCTGAAGCTCTGGGTTCCCAAAGACGATGCTTTAGCTAGGAAAGAGAGTTGGGGAGAACAAGGTAGCTGCAGATGGCCAACTGAGTAGAAGCTGAGCATCATCCCCTCCCACCAGGAAAACCTTTAGAACTTCCCCATATACACCTGAATAGGGCCCAGTGAGTGGACACAGGCCTGCTAACTGCATCTGAAGGAGCCTCCGATATATCCATCTCGCTACCAGAGCTCCTTGAAGAGTCCTTAGGAGCCTACTGGGCCCCGGCTTGGCCTGGCCTCGCCTCTCTTGCCCTTCTGGTCACTTGCACAGAGCCTCCAACACCTCCAGGGTGCGTCGGATATCCCGGACTTGGCGCGCCAGCCCCTGCACTGGCTGCAGAGCCCTCTCCAGCTCCTCGCAGCGCGCCAGCAGGGTGTACATCCCCTTGATGCTCATGTCCACGGCTTCGCCTAGGGAATCCACGGCATCGCGGTAGGTCTGGATGCAGCCCACGCTCAGTGCTGTCAGCTCCTGCACCGCGCCACCCAGCCCGCGAAGCAGACGGTCCACCCTGCCGCCCAGCTCACGACTCAGCCGCTCCAGGTCCCGCAGCACGTCGGGGTCGATGGGGGGTATGGCCGGAGTGGACGAGGGCGCCGAACAGAGCGGCGCAGGGGCAGGGGGCGGGGGTTGAGAGGTGCTGCTCAGACGGATCTTGAGTTGCAGGTTGTTGGCGACAAAGTGAGTGAGGTCGCCCTGGCGGCTGACAGTGCCCTCAAGCTCCAAGGGGCTGGAGATGGTGGCGCGACGCCCGCCCCCCGCGCCAGACTCTGCACCCCCTGGGGACCCGGAGCCGCCACACGCCCCACTCAGCCCATCCAGGCTGCGGCTGTCCTGAAGGCGGCTAGAAAACGATCTGCCAGCCCTGCCGGCCGCCCCCTCGTCGTCTTCCTCCTCCAGCTCAACATCCATCCCGCCGCCTCCCAAGCTCCCTCGACGGCAGATTTTTTCGGATGCAGGCTTGTCCTCGGGCGGCTCAGGGTCCTTGTGTATGGAAGGCCCGTGCAGGTCGTGCTCGGGACCCGGCGCCCCCCGGCGGCTCCCGGGTCCAGACGGCGTAACTGTGCGGCCGGGCTCGTTCTCTGGAGCCTCCCGTTCCGGCCGGTGGACGACGCTGCAGCTCGAAGCCTTAGGGGACGCCTTGGGGTGGCAGCTCGAGCCTCCAACGTTCTCGGCCTCTTCTTCCTCCGACACCCGGAAGCCTGAGGGCGGCTCAGAGGGCGTTCGGCCTGGCCCGCTGCCGAAAATCGCGGCTTCCTCTCCCCCCAGAACCAGAAGGTCCGCCTTGGGCCCAGGCCGTCCCCGGGACGACTCCATACTGCAGTTGGGGACAGGAACCAAGGAACGGGTTCGCCCCAGCTCCAGAGGCGTCGGCGGCGCCTTTAAGGGGCGTTGGTAGAGGCGCGCTGATGGGCTGCAGGCTGACACTGGTAAGGACGGAACAACACTCTGATTGGTCACGGCGACCAGGAAGTCCCGGAAGAAGAGCTGTTACCGAACAGCCGGGCACAAGTGAGAGCCAGCGGGGTGGAGATAAGGTGGCAGCAGCTGTAGTCGCCTCGCCCTTCTAAAAAGTTGAGGGGGAGGATTTTAAAGATCAATGTCCCGGGGCGAGCGGTACGAGCTGGACCTCTCAGGTACCCCGCCTGCCCGGACCCTCGCCGCTGCTCACGGGCGTCAGGCCTCGGCGCGGCAGGGCGACCACTCTCGGGAAGCCTCTCGCGGCAGCTGCTGTGCGGCTTGCGTCGCATCCGGTGGTTACTGGACCGCCGGCCATGGCCGCCGGGGGGGAGGGGGCTCCCCGCTTCTGCGCGCCTCTTCTCTGGCCCTTGGCGGCGCGGCCCGTCGGTGGCTGCTGCTCGCGGGAGCCTACGCGGGAGCTGGCAGCCTCCCTGGAAGCCAGGGGCCGGGCGGGAGCGCCGAGCCTCACCTGGGCGGCGGCGCTGCGGCGACGCAGCAGCTGAACATGTCGGCACGGGCGCGTTGCAGCTCAGAAGATAAAATAACAGCCCGCTTTTTAAACAGAGACGGTCACATATTAACAACCAAAGGAAAAGTCGGTGACTCTCTGCTAGATTTTGTGACTGAAAATAATCTAGATATTGATGGTTTAAATGGTGCATGTGAGGGAACCTTGGCTTGCTCTACCTGCCACCTCATCTTTGAGAAGCACTTATACGAAAAATTAGACGCGATCACTGATGAGGAGAACGACATGCTAGATCTGGCGTACGGGCTAACAGATCCTGGTTGGGCTGCCAAATGTGACAGTCTGGACAAAATGACTGGTCAAGTACCTGATGCCTTGTCCGATGCCAGATAATCCATCGATATGGGCAAGAACCCCTAAAATAGAATAAATAGGAATGTTTATACACACACACCCCAAGGTCCCGAAGTACTCGAGTCCTCCAGGGGCGGGGCTCCGACTCTTTCGCCCACAGTGGCCACGCCCACAATTGTTGCTTAGCAACCACACCACAGGGATAGGACTCGCGTTTCCCAAGAGAGGTTTTTTGGATGGAAATAGTATATCCTGCTTGGACCATCGGGATTGAACCTCACCTAGTTGATCAGAAAGGATGAAAACAGTTATCGGCAGAACACGAATGGTTCGTACCGTCGTCCTCAGCTCACAGACCTAGCAGATAACTATCCAGAGTGACTAACGGTGGGCAGCAAAGTGGATTTAAGGGCTTTCCTGTGCTTTTGCCACTCTGTTCTTTCTCCTTCCCCCCCCAGGTTTGAGTCTTCCCTTGGAGGATGGCATGTGGTTTTGCCACTAGGTAAAATGTTCAGTAAGTGAATGTCCTTACATGAAGATCAGAGTCCTGGTACCATTCTGATTTTGTCTTTTCCTTCTTCTTACTGGTCCTGCTGGAACCACACTGGTCTCCTCCTCATTCTTCCTCTAACAGGACAGACATGCTCCCACCTCAGGGATTTACAATTGCTCCTGCCCTTTTTTTTTGAAGCTGAGTTCCAAGAAAAATTTCCAACTTGGATATTCCTCTTTTTTCCTCCCCTTCAGGTTCTTATTCAAATGTTACATTTTCAGTGAAGCCTCCCCTTACAACCTGTTTAAAATTGTACCACTTTCCCCAGCAATTCCCAGTCTTCTCTGTCTTCTCTGCCTTTTCTCTGTAGCACTTATCACCATATGACACGCTATGTATTTTGCTTACTTGCTCATGTAAGCTCCATGAGGGTAAGGCATTTTGTCTGTTTTGTTTTCATCTGTATTCCAAGTGCTCAGAAGAGTATCTAGTATATAGTAGGTGCTCAATAAGTATTTATTAAGAAAATGACCCCAAGTCATTCATTTCCCTTTTGGGGGGAGGGCTTGAACTCATTCAAGATGTGTTTCTGTCACTTGCACCCAGATTCTTGACAGTATACCATGAGGCCAAAAGTCTACTCTAAGCTTTCCTCCCTTTCTCTGAGACTGTCATGCAATAATGGTCTCAAGACAGAGTGGACGTCAGCGGAGCCTACATTCAGTTCCCTAAGGCTGTCATGAAGCACTTGGTTTCTGTCTCTGGGACAGCTTTATCTCAAGTGGGCTTCCTCATGGTGTCAAAAGGGCTATCATTTGTCATTCTTTGGGGGTTATATTAGTCTTCTCAGGATGCTGTAACAAAATACTATAAATTGGATGTCTTTAAAAACAGACATTTCTCCCAGTTTTGGAGGCTGAGAAGCCCAAGGTGCCAGTGTTAGGCTTGCTGAGGAGGAACTCATGAGGTCAGGTGAGAAGGTAAAGGCAATTTTATTAGGACATCTGAATATAGATGGTTAAAGAATCTGAATACACATGGGCTGAGCTCCAAGTGTCGTCAGCCCCAGTGGTTGGGAGGAAGTCTCTTTACAGGGTGTAGGGAGGGAACTTTTTGGTGCCCGAGTCTGGGTTTTTTGAGTAGGAGTAGAAAGCTATTGAATTTAAGGAACAGGTTGTTGCTTCAGATACGTTGTCATGCAGGGAGTGAAAGTTGTCAAGCAAAACAGAATGTGGCTAGCGAAATGAGTTTACCTAAAAGTTTACATTCTCATGGGGGGGGGGCTCAGGAACTTTAAGCTTTCGTTCAAATCTAACAGTTAATTCACTTCCTAGTGAGGCCTCTCCTACCCGCTTGCAGACACCCACCTTCTAGAGGTGTCCTTTTGTGATGCAGAGAAAGGACATTAATCCCATCTTGAGTACCCCATCCTCATGATGTCATTTAGGCCTAATTACCTCTAAAGGCCCACCTCCAAACATCATCACATGATGTTAGGACTTCAACATATGAATTTGGAGAGACAAAAACATTCAATCCACAACAGGGGTCATTTGTCATTTTTTGGCCTCCCAGGATCTGAATCCCAACATTTGAGAACTCTTCCACCTCATTAGGCAGATCCCATCTCCCACTACAAAAGCCAGAATACCAAGCAGTTCCTTTCCCAGCTTCCCTAGTACATGACTCAGGCTCCACCGTGGTCTACTGTACCCCTTCTGCAGTAAAATTCTTCCTGGCTATGTAGACTCAAAGCCTGGTCCTCCTAGAAATTCCTGGCACTCCTAGAGAGTCTGTCAGTTACCCTGGATGCTTATCATAAGTTCCTTTTCTGCTTAAATGAGCCCAATTTATTTTGTGTTGCATGTATTGACCTTAAGTAGTATATCTTCAGCAAAATGGGTTTCCTTTGGAGCAACAAAGAATTTCAATTTGTTACATGCTGTGTAATGGCAAACCACATGCAAGTCCAGAGAAACAAAGGAGAGGAATTGCTCTTTTATGAACTTGGGAGGGGCTGTTAAAAAAAGTCTATTGGAGGAAACTAAAAGTTGGAAGTATAATGACTTTTCATTGGCTGAGTTACGGTGGTCTCACATTGGCTGAGCTGTTAGTGCAAAAAGGAAATATTTTCTCCCTCCAGTTGAAGTAGTAAGTTAATCACTTCCAGTCTGAGAGCAAGGTAGTCTCCTCCTGTAGGGGGTCAGTATTGTGTGTTGAGTGACACCTGCATGAGTTCTCTTTTCTAGCCTCCCAACTCCATTTTAGATGAGGTTTCTGTTTATTAATTTTCACCCATACAACAGGAACCCTGGCTGATACACTCCCACACCTTCCAGAAGGGGAGAAGAGAATAGCTCCTATTAGTCTTCACAGAAGAACAAGGATGCATCTTTTCCAAAAGCCCGTTAATCTCCCTTCATATCTCTTTGGATAAACTGGCTCACATACTCAGTGTAGTCACTTTGGCCGGTATAATACCATGTCTGACTGACTTTGGCCTGGGTCTGGAAGCAATCACTCTGTCAAGGTGGTACCAATTAATTGATTAGGTTAACACAATTATGCTCCTTCTGGATCTAGGGGTAGGTCAGTTCCCCCCCCCACTCAAATAGCTGCAACACAATGGGGGTGGGAGGAGAGGCTGTGGGGGAACTACCAGTTTCCACTACATTAGGGGTCAGTAAAGTATGGCCCATGGGCCATATTCTGCTTTCCACCTGTTTTTATATGGCCTGTGAGCTAAGAATGTTTTTTTACATTTTAATTTTGGGAGGTTTACTATACATTTATTTTTTTTAAATAAGAAAAACAAAAGCCAGACAAACCCAAGTTGTCCAGGCAAGTAAACTCAATTCTTTATGTCATGTCTAATATTATATTCTTCTATGTAAGTTTTTTAATCAAGTTTATTCTATATGCCTGTGTTGTCTGATTTGATTAAACACCACTTATTCATGGCACAAAAGTTTCCTAAGCCACATAAACACAAATATTAAGAAACAAATTTTTACCTTGTAATGTAGGAAAAAAACAAAAAGCTCTATTTCATGCTTAAGTGTTAATGTTCTTATATTTCAAATCTTATTGCTTAAAACTCAATGTAGCTAAAGAAATTTAATGACATTGGTCCTGTTACTTCTTGCCATATGTATTACAGAGCAAAAGTATTTACAATAATGAAGTGGCTGACACCTTTGTTTTCAAAGTATAATTTGGGACAGTTTTTTATATTTTTAAATGGTTGAAAAATCTAAAGAATATTAAATCATATAATTATATGAAATTCAAAATTTAATGTCCATAGTTTGATTGGCATACAGCCATGTTCACTCATTCGTGTACTGTCTATGGTTGCTTTTGTGCCATAATGGCAGAGTTTAGTACTTTCAGCAGAGGCCAGATGGCCTGCAAAGCCTCACTTACTTTCCGGACTTTTACAAATAAAGTTTGCCATCTCTTGCATGCAGGCTGCTGGGAAGTGGCTCACTTCCCAGGAAGGGCTCACTTCTCCTATTTGCCTATCACTGTCACCAACTGTTGGTCACTCCTGGGTGTTTGATGTGACTCATATTTCCACACATATGCATACTCTGAGGCTTTGGAATATTCTTTTCAATATTTTATAAAAATATTTTTGGTCAAAAAGGCCTGTACTACACAATAGGGTGGCTCTCAACCACTGAGACACACGAGCCAGGACAGAGGGGCATTTTCTTTTTTTTATAAGCTTAGGGTGATAAAGGTTTTTTAAAGAAAAATCAAAAGTCAAATAGCATAAGGGAAAAAGATGATACACTTGACAACATAAAACTGAAAAACTTCAATATAGAAAAACCACTCTAAACTTTCTGTTGAAAGACAAATTGCAGAAAGGAAAAAAAAAAATTGGCAAAGTATATGACAAATTAATATCCCTTGTCTTTACAAGTAAGTTAGCAAAAGACACGTAATAAGAGAAAAATGGCCAAGGACACCAGGGTTAGTTAACTTAATTTTTTATCCTCACCTGAGGATATGCTTTTATTGATTTTTAGAGGAAGGGAGAGAAATATTGATGTGGGTTGGTTAATTTAGGAGCTCAACAAAATCAGGACTCAGGCTCAAAATAGGCTGCAAATGGCATTCTAGATAGAGGAAAGAGCAAGTGCAAAGACCCTGAGGTGGAAACAAATGTGGCATGCTCAAGGAGCTTTGGTGACTTGGGGAGTGGAAAAGCCAACACACTGGAGGAGGGTGCAGGAAAGTGGGTACCCTCCATTAGTGCTGGTGGCAGTGTGAGTTGCCCTACCACTTTGGAAAGCAACTGGGCAAATCTATTGAACATTTCCTAGGCATTTACCAGGCAGGCTTAGTGGTGAGTGCAAAGGAGAAAAGGGGCAGAGCACAGGTAGGGGGAAGCCCCTGAGTTTGGAATTTTAAAAACACGTTTGAAATACTCCTGGATCCAAGAAGGAATCATAATGGTAGGTAGAGAATATTGAGACCTGAAAAATACAAAATACTATACTCCATATCAGGCCTGCGTGGTGCAATGAAATGACACTTTGATGGATGTTGATAGCTTTAGGCGCTCACACTGAAGGAGAACTTGGAGCTGGATTAGTGATCTATACGCAGGGGATTGAGCAAATTAGGCGACTTCAGGGACAGTCAAAAGACAGAAAAACACCAGAATCTGCATGAGTCAGCTTGGCTAGCATCTCATGATAATACAAACACTGGACATTGATCCTCTAGATTTGCAAAGTCCATGAGCACAGAGGATTTTTTTCTTTTCTATTCACTGTTTTATCTCCAGCCTTTAGAATGGAGCTTGGAATGTCTAAGGCACTCAATAACTATTGTCAAATGAACAAATCTAACCAAAAGCATGATGTAACTACATCAGGGTGCAGGGTCAGAATGTGTACATATACATAGTGGCAGAGGGGTAAGAGTTAAATCCTTAAACTTTATAGCAGGTAAACAATAGGTAATACCTAAAATTGAAGAATTATGAAATAGCAACAGAAGCATGTGATTTGGAAATAGATGGTAAATACTAAGAGCAAAGTAAAACAAAACAGCAAAAAGATTTGGAATTGAATATCTTGGAGTAGAGAAATGAGCAGACTGATTTTTTTAAAGAAAAAATAGCCTTATAATATCAGTTGTTTCAATCTATGGGCATGTGTAGTGGATTGCATGGTGGCCCTCCCCCAAAAGATATGTCTATGTCCAATGAACCTATGAATGTGCAGTTTCTTTGGAAAAGTGTCTTTGCAGATATAACCAAGGATCTTGAGATCATCCTGGGTTATCTGGGCGGGCTGTAAATCAAATGAATAGTGTTCTTATGACCCAGAGGAGAGACAGAGACAGAAGAGGGAAGGCCACGTGAAGATGGAAGCAGAAATTGGAGTTATGCAGCCACAAACCAAGAAATGCCTGGAGCCACCTAAAGCTGGAAGAGGCAAGGATTTTTCCCTTGAGCCTTCAAAGGGAGTGTGGTACTATGGACACCTTGATTTTGGACCTCTAGAACTGCCAGAGTAAATTTCTGTTGGTTTTAGATCACCAGGTTCGTGGTATTTTGTTATTGCAGCTCTAGGAATCAAATACAGCATGAAAAACAGATAAAACAAAAATAAGAAAATTTATTGATGTATTTCACCACATTGATTAAAAGAGCAAATAATACAGAAAAAGCATTTGATGAAAGGCAACACCTATTGATACAAAAAAACCCAACCCCTTAGCAAAGTAGAGAGAAAATAGCCCTACTTTAACCCAATAAAGGATTTTTTTAATATTATACTTAATAACAGCAAAAACTGTAATTCTTGTTCCACTTCTGTGATATAATATATATAAAATAATTGTATGTGCTGTGAAAAGGCAGCATTATACCATTCTAGCATGGTGTTAAATGTGGAGTTTTAAAATTGGGCTCCCCCACTTACTAGCTATGTGACTTTTGGCAGATCATGTGTCTCAGTTACCTCACCTGCAAAATGAGGGTAAGCCTGCCACCTGAGGGTGAAGCCTTAATTAGGAACGAGACACCATCAGTACTGCTTCTATTCACTCCTGTACTAGATCCTGACTAGAGCAGTAAGACAAACAGAAAAGCACACCTGCTGGGGCACAGCACTGTTCAGTTGCTCCAAGGCTGGCAGGGACTGAACCAGGAGAAAGACTAGAGGTCAGACAACTGAGAGCGAGAAGTAAGAGGTGGGCAGAGATTAGGCTTAGCAGAATGAAGCTGAGGTCCCCAGCACCTCCACACGCTGGGAGACAGAGCAGAGGAAAGGAAAGACAGTGGGGGCAAGGTGGCTGGGAGCTGAGGGAAGGGTGCTACCAGGGCAGTAATATAGTAGCCATCCCTGGTATCCAGCATGGACAACTCCCAGGTTCCTCCCCATGGGGGACAGCTTCCTCTCTAGCAAAGTCTCCACCTGTAAACATCTATACTCATCATTATAAAAAGCTTCAGCCTTTATTAAATAAAAAAGAGGTAGAGGACAGATAAGGAAACAGGCCAGAGACCCCTTCTTCCAACTATCCATATACAGACATACAAATATAGATGCAACTGTGTAAATGACAGGGATGATTCAGGGGGCAGACTGAAGGGCTGAAGGTGGCAGCACCCTCCGAGAGTGGGCCCGGACCCAAGGGTGGGCTGAGACCTGGGCCAGGGGCAGACGTTCTGAGGGGTTATGTTTGAGCAGCTTGGAGATGAGGTCCTGGGCTCCTACGGGCACAGAAGGGGGGAACTTCAGGTCCACCTGCAGAAGCAGAGAAAGGAGAAGAAAGGACTCATTAGCTTCATCCTGGCTGCTTTGTCCTTGACTGCCCATTCTATTTGGAGAGTTACAAAGGCCCCACAACTATGTTCTTCACACCCCTAGCCCCTGACCCCTGCAGCCAGCACAAAGCCCCAGCCAGACACTTGGGGTCAGCCCTCGCACCTTGACAATGCGCCGATAAGTTTCATTGTGTGAAGCACTCTCAAAGGGGGGGTTTCCCACCAGCAGCTCATAGCAGAGTACTCCGATGCACCACAGATCCACCTTCTCATTGTGCGTGCGCCCCTCAATCATCTCTGGAGGCAGGTAGTCCAGGGTGCCACACATTGTCTTCCTCCTGAGTGGGGTAGGGGAGTGGGCAGGGATCCCAGAGGCAAATTGCCAAACCCCAGGTTGCACCAGAGGAGTGTTCCAACCCGGTTCCGACAGGGCTTGTGGGGTAGCAGTGGGGTGAAGATATAAACCAAAGCCCCAGAGGTGGGTTTCCACACTGCCTCAGCATTTCCACACTGAGGGATATGTCTTAATATCTTAAAATAATCAGATAAGAAGGCAATATTCACCTTAGAATTAAAGGAAAAAATGGAGACAACTTGAATGTCCATCAAGCATGTCCTGCTTAAATATATCAGGTTACAACTCTACTACGCAATACAATGAAGCCGTTAAAAATGATATGGGAGTATTCTCAATGGCAAGAGGGTCCTAATATATTGAATAGAAAGTCTGGGCAACAAAACTGTGAGTCTCCTATTTTGTAAAGAGATTGCTATGTCTATGTATTTACATGAGGCCAACCCAAATGTTTCTAGGTAACAAGATTTGGAGTGGTTTTACTCTGAACATCCCAGCTGCACACCCAGGGCTGGCCTCCTGGCACACCTACCTCAGGGAGGGGGCATGTACAGACCAGCCAAAGTCAGCAATCTTCAGCTCTCCCTGGAGCCCCAAGAGCAGATTTTCTGGCTTTATGTCTCTGTGAATCACCTTCTTCCTGTGGCAGTACATCAAAGCATCTGCGAGTTCCTCCATGATCTGGGAAGGCCAATGACAGGCAGTCAGACAAGGATGGACCTCCAGCTGCAAGCAGCATCCCTCCTCCAGCCTCTGGCCCCATGCAGGCGTCCCAGGTGCCCACCCCTTCCCAACCGTGGCTGTTCGCTGCTGGTCAAAAGTGCGGCTCTTCTGCAGCTCCTTGTAGAGCTCCCCACGGGGGGCATACTCTAGAATCAAATAGATCCTTCGACGGTCATAGAAATAGTTGTAGAGACGCAAGATGTTGGGATGCCTGGGAGAAGAGACAGAGGAGGCCTCAGGCGGCATCCTGGCATAAGGAAATGGGAAAGATGACAGGTCCCATATAGGGCAAACTGGGGTCAAACTTGGACAAGGCTGGGGACACGAGGCAGGGTTGGAAGTGTTAAGGGGGAACTGGAGACAGCTCTCTGGATTCAAGGCTCTGGCTGGGATTGAGAGCTCAGTGGGGCTAAGTGGCCACAGCTGCAGAGAAAACATTCTGGATGTGGTGGGGTTGAAAGAGGAGCTGGGGGAGGGAGCAGAGGGGCTTTGGCTCAGAGGGCATTGAACGTACTGCAGATGGGCCTGAATTTCGATCTCCCTGCGAAGCTGGTGCTCCACACCCTCCTTCTCTATCTGAGACTTGAAGAGGACCTTGAGCGCCACGATGAAACGGCTTTTCTTCTCCCGAGCCAAGTACACATTTCCAAACTTGCCTTTGCCCAGAGGACGCCCAATCTCAAAGTCATCAATTGTGAAGGATCTCCTGATTAGAAAGTGGGGGAAGGCAGCTGGGCATGGGTTTGTGGGCCACCTGAGGTGTTTGGCTTCTCTCTGCACCTCAGCCCATCCCTCCCTCAGCCCCATTTCTCTTCCAAGGGAGTTGAAGATAGATCAGGCTTTCTTGCCTAAATCTCTATTTCTCCTGCCCTTAGCTTCCACCTCCCTCGTTTCCTACCTGTTCACTGTCCCACCCCCACTGTTGCCACCCCACGGATTGGGCACTTACATTAAGTTGGGTGTCCCATTGCTGTTCTGGCCAGGGGCAGCTAAGAAAAGAACAGGTAAGTTGAGACTGTCCTTTGACATTTTCTTCCCTGCACAATTCCCAGACTCTAGTCCCTTCAGGTCAGTCCTCTTCCCCTTGTCCCAGTTACCTGTGGGCTGGGCGTTGGAGCGGCTCATGAGGACAAGCGAAGATGGGGTGGTAGGGTCCTTCCGGAGGACTCTCTGTGGCAGGGTGTTCAGGCCAGATTGAGCCTGAGAAGGAGCACAGGGAGCTCTGAGGATGCCTTTGTCCCAGTGACCAGGTTGGAAAGTACTGCAAGCAGCATTTCAGCACTTGCTGCCCATCCGCCCAACCGCAGCTCAAAGAGGAACACTGAGACCACAATATTGCTACTCAGCCCCAAGAGTCTGCTCAGAACCCCGTATTAATTTATTATTAATAAACAAGCTAAGTCAGCTTAAGATAAGGAGCAAAGGACTTACCCCAACACCTAACATTTCACCTTTTGGCCCCGGCCCACATCACATTCTCAAGCATGAAGCTGTCCAATCTCTACAGTCCTGTTCTTAACTGATTCACCCAGCTCTCCACCCCAGGGGGCAATAGAAGGCTGGGGTAATGAAACATCCATAATATAAGGGGTTTTAGCACAGAAACATTCTCATAGTCCCCTAAAAATCTCAGTCTATTAAGGCTTAGATAAGGTCCTTGAGACCTTGAATGTTCAGCAAATACTAGTATTTACCCCTTTGCAACAGGCTTTGGGGACACTGAGGGATTCTCCGATGGCCTTGGACCACTTCTCACTTTCAAATTCTGGGTAATACATAAAACTTTATTTTGGGAGTGACCATTGTAGAAGTGACAATGGTTTCTCATTCAGCCCCTGCTCTTGACAAACTCACTCAGTGCTCCATGAGGGGGGGAGCTGGTAGACAAGGGGAAAGATGGACCTTCCAGGATACCCAAGCCCTACAAATGGAGCAAAGCCTGTGTGATTCCTTCCTTCTTTAGCCAAGAGAGGAAGAAAGCCTCAGTGTCCCTAAAAACCTGTTCCCAGTGATATTAGTATAGAATTTACAAATAAGCAAGTTGAACAAAATAGAGTCAAGAAATAGACCCACATAGATGTGGGAATTGAATATAATAATAAAGGTGGCATTTCAAATAGGAGGGTAGGCTCTTCAATGAAAGGTGTTGGAACAAGTGGAAAATAAATCTACTTAGATCCTTATCTTACACCAGTCATTAAAATAAATTCCAAATTATTAAGCCTATTTCTTTCAGGACAAGGGCTGGGAATCATGGCCTGACGGCCCGACCCTGCCTGCTTAGTCACAGTTATCATTTGTATATAAGCAAGTACGTTCAGCCCTGCAGAGGCAGGTCCTCACAGGCTGGTCAGATTCAAGTTGGCAGGATGTGGCTGCAAATAATAACCAGACCAAATTCTGCCAGTGAACTCTTGGAGCTAATGGAGAAGGAAGTGCTTAGAATATCTCCCTCTGCTGGATCTCAAATCTCCAAGCAGGAACTCACCATGGGGGTGGGGGAAGGGTAAATGGGAAAGCCCTTACCGTGTGGCGGCCGTAGGGCCAAGGGAAGGCGTTCTCCTTCTGAGTCATCCTTAGAAGGAAAGAGGGAGGAGAGCTGAGCTAAGAAGGGAAACAGAGCGGTAAGAAGCAGAAAAAAAGAGAGAGCGAGAAAGGGAGAGGTCCGACCGATCTAGCCGAAAGCGATTGCCTGGGGCTGGTGAAAGGGAGCAGGTCAGCACACTGGCCCCGACGCCCCCGCCCTGCTACACGCCCCACCCATTTCCACGACCCTCTGCCCTTGAGAGCTCAGTAGCCGGACGAAGTGCGCGCGGAACCACCCAACGGACCCCCCGACCTGCCTGATCACCAGCCCTCTCTCGGCGCGAAAGGAGATCGGCTCACCCGAGGCCCGTGGCACAGCCAACCTCCAGGGAGCTGGCAAACGACTGAATCGACCCGGCCGGGCCCCCTCGGAGGCCTTTTCAAATCTCCCGCCCTGGCCCTATTGGCCGAGCGCGCCGCCCATGCTCAATTCTCATTGGCTGTATGTCCCGTGACGTTGCCCACGAGGGGCCAATGGAAGAGGCGGCATGAGAACTACCGCAGGCTTGGGCTCTGGGTTAGAAAAGTTGCCCTTATTCTCCAATCAAAAATTCTCATGTCCTTTTTTTTAAAAAAAAAATTAAATCTGTAATATAGCTGGAATGTATCCTTGTGTATGTATGAACTAGGGTCTAACTTTGTTTTCTGCCAGATGGAGAGCCAGTTGTGCCAGCATCGTTTGTTAAACTACACGGTTCCCAGTGGAATTTAAATGCTACCCTTGATATACGAAGTCATCGTCGGTACTTGGACCTATTTCTGGACTCTCTTCTGTTACACTCTTTGTTCGTTTGCTTGTGTGTTTATTCTTGTGTCATTACTATTTCGTTCCTTGAAGTCTTCGCTCACATCCCTAGTAGGAATTTCCCACCAGCAGACCTTTCTCTGCGTCTCCTGATGAAGGCCACATTATTTGGACCCACTCTCGCTTCTCACTATTCTGTCAGGCTCCCTTCTTCTCTGCTCCTTACAACCCCAAATTTCATTATTGGGTTAAATAAATACACTTTGGGACCGTCTATGAAATAACTGGTAGATATTTTAAATAGTGTTGCCTGTCCAGCACCCTTCCTCTTTCTTCAAATAACACTCCAACTTTGCCTGTCTCCCCATTCTGTGTTGTCTGTTTCTGTTGCTGCCAACTCCAAATCCCTAACTTGACTGTATGGACATTGGGGCATAATGGAGGGCCAAGGGTACACATTCATTCCCTGAGTGATTCCCACTTCCTGAAAGTACCTAGAGTTTTGGGAGAAGGAAGTTGACCCTATCCCAGGTCCCAGAGCGAAACCTGTTTGATTTACACCAGTCAGCACCTTTTTATTCAAGATCATCCAAGATCATGGTCATTGATTCAGGGATAAGCATGTGACCTAAGGGGAGCATTGCGTGGGAATTTTAGAATTCTCCAGAATGCTGAGCAGAAACTCCTTTTCTCCTGATGGAAGTGGACAAGGAAGCATGCAGCCTGCAATCCTGCTGCTGGTGCACCTAAAGGAAGCAGCCTGAGAATGAAGCTGACATTGCAGAAGGCAGATGAGAGACCTGGGAAGAACCTAAGACCTTGATGATATTGCTGAGCCTATGGATTCCTATTTCAGTACTTTTCTTATGTGAGTCAAGGCCTCCTTCACTAATGCATTGAATTAAAGTGTTCTGTTATTTGCTGTCAAAACCATACTAACTGGCACACATCTGCAGGTTGAATGTTGCAAAACTGTTGATCATTTTGATTTACAAAATATGAATTTCATATGTGTCAAGCAAATATAAATCAAAGACATCCTTATGGATTTCTTGATCATTTCACGACGTTTTTGGCTGCAAGTGACAGAAAACTCAGTTAACAGTAGCATAAACAATAGAGAGCTATTTTCTCTTACATAACAAAAAATCAAAAAGTAGGTAGTTGGTTCAGGAACTGAACAATGTTAGAGATCTGGATTGTCCTCTGTGTGTGATTCTCTTAACATTTCCCTTATGATTGCAAGGTGGTTGCCAACTGTCTGTCTCTTTTATCAGGAAAAGCTGAATGAAGCCTTTCTAGAAGTACCCAATAAATTTCTGTTTGGCCAGAATTGTGTCACATGACTACTGCAAAGGAGGCTAGTAAAGTGGACATCTCTTCCAGACACAACAGTTAAAGAAACAAATGGTGGTAGAAATAGGTGTGTGCCACGGTTACTTACAGTTTCATTCTGGGGAGCCCATGATTGATTTAAAAAGTCAGAGACTTGTGCATGATGAAGTATTTATAGAGATACGAGGATCATGGCCACACTGTTGCCATTTGTGAAAAATCATTATGCTTCTGGAGATTTTTGCTGAGGGTAAGCCCAACTCCACTCCCCAAGATCAAGGAGCCTGCCAACTGCTTGCCTCAAAAGCCTTCCTCTTTAGGTAACCAGAAACCCTGGGCTGTCGCCTTGCTAAATCATCAGCAGTTCTCAATTCCAGCACACAAATTCTGCAAAAATGGCTAGGTGATTGTCTGTCTCCGTCTTGGCACACGTGACCCAGTGACCACTCTGGCAGAAAGTGGGGCATGGGCCAGAGAGCAGAGCAGAGAGGAGGGTGAGGCATGGATTCCAGCCTGGGCAGGTGGGCGTCTGCTGGTGCGGGTGACCCAAATTCCTCGTCAGCAGTTCAAGCCTTTTACACTAACAAAGGCACTATTCATTAAGGAAAGAGATGGCAAGAAAGAAATTTCCCACTAGGAAAGATAAGGTCTATATCTTATCTTTCCTATTGTGCTGGACTGGATTTTTTTGCTTTTGTTTTTCAAATATACTGGAGGCAGCAAAAATGCATGTGGCTCTGGGCTTCTAGTGACTACTGAGAAGTCTTGAGAAGGTAGCATTTGTGTTTAATACCCTTTTGTTCTGCTTCAAGTTGGCATGGAGAGAACATCAGAGATGATTAAAACATAAAAAGAAACTTTGGACTGAAGTTGTGAATACAAGAAGGCAATAATAGAAACAATAATTAATTTAAGAAGAAAACAAAAGGAAGATTGCTTTTGCTTGAAAAAGTAACATAGCCTTTTAGACAGCAGTACATTTAGTTGTACTGCTATGGAGAACCTTTAACCCTGAAACTGGAGTTTCAGGAATTTATGTCATGGACCTAAATCAGAAGAGGCAAAGAAATAAGAATGTACAAAGATGTCCATGGTAACATTTTAAATAATAAGAAAAAAGTGCAGACAACTAGACAATCAAAATGTCTACCTTTAGAAGACTGTTTAATACAAAGATTGTTTAATACAGTAGTCCCCCCTTTCTAGCAGGGAGAGTTCCAAGACTATCCCCCAGTGGATGCCTGAAACCATAGGTAGTACTGAATCCTGCACAATAGGAAATAACGACAAGAAAAGGATTTTACATGTCCAATACAGACGCAACCATTGTAGGCCTAACTCCATAGTGCACGTCAACAAAATTGTAGCTTTCTACCCCCCGAATATTTTCAATCTGCAGTTGGTTTAATTTGAGATGTTAAACCTTCGGATAGAGGGCCCACTGTATATGCTACCTACTACTTAGTCACTTAGTAGCCGTCTTGGTCATCAGATCGACTGTTCCCATGTTGCAGAGTTTGTGCTCAAATAACCCTTATGGTACTTAATAATGGCTCCAAAGCATAAAAGTAGTGATGCCAACAATTCAGATGTGCCAAAATTAAGCTGTAAAGTGCTTCCTTTAAGTGAAAAAGGTATGTATGTATGTATAGAAAAAAACATAGTATATACAGTTGGCCCTCCATATCCACGGGTTTCGCATCCATGGATTCAACCAACTGCAGATTGAAAATATTAAAAAAAACACACGTTATGTTGTTGCTGACGTGTATTATGCAGTTAGGCCCAAGATGATTGCATGGTTGCATCTGTACTGAACATCTACAGATTTTTCCCCCCTGTCATTATTTCCTAAGCAATATAGTATGACAACTATTTACAAAGCATTTCCATTATATTAGGTATTATAAGTAATCTAGAGATGGTTTAAAGTATGTGGGAAAATGTGCATAGATTATACACAAATACTACAGCATTTAAAAAATTTTATTTATTTATTTTTTTCAAGAACACAGGGGTTGTAAGTTTAATTTCAGACAAAATAGAATCCATAGCCAGAATATCATCTAGGATACAATGAGTAGAATATAGTCATGAACATATATATATATTTTTAAAAATTTATTATTTTAAATTTATCTTTATTGTTGAAAGTATTACAGGTGTCCCATTTTCCCTCCCCTCCATTAATCCCCTTTACCTCCCTCCCACCCCTCCCCAGCTTTCCCCCCCATTATTGTCTGTGTCCATGGGTTATGCATATATGCATATACTGTAACTTCTTTGGTTAATCTCTTCCCCCCTCCACCCCCCTTCCCTCTTTCCTCTGAAATATGATCACCTGTTGCATGCGTCAATGTCTCTGGATCTATTTAGTTCATCAGATTCTTTTGTTCATTAGCTGCTTCTTAAAGAAGACCCTTCAACTTTTCCTGTAGTGCTGGTCTGGTGGTGATGAACTCCTTTTGCTTTTTCTTATCTGTGAAGCTCTTTATTTTACCTTCAATTTTAAATGATAGCTTTGTTGGGTAGAGCAATCTTGGTTGTAGTTCCATGTTTTTCATCACTTTGAATATTTCTTGCCACTTCCTTCTGGCCTGCAAGGTTTCTGTTGAGAAATCAGCTGACAGTCGTATGGGTTCTCCCTTGTAGGTAACTAACTGCTTTTCTCTTGCTGCTTTTAAGATTCTCTCTTTGTCTTTAAACTTTGGCATTTTAATTATGATGTGTCTTGCTGTGGCATCATTGGGTTCCTCTTGTTTGGGACCCTCTGTGCTTCCTGGACTTGTAAGTCAATTTCTTTCCCCAGGTAGGGGAAGTTTTCTGTCATTTTTTCAAATAGGTTTTCAATTCCTTGGTCTCTTTCCTCTCCTTCTGATCCCCCATAATATGAATGTTGGGCCTCTTGAAGTTGTCCCAGAGGCTCCTTACACTGTCTTCATATTTCTGGATTCTTTTTTCTTTTTGCTCTTCTGGTTGGGTGTTTTTTGTTTCCTCATGTTCCAAATTGCTGATTTGATTCTCAGCATCCTCTACTCTACTGTTGATTCCCTGTAAATTATTCTTCATTTCAGTTCATGTAGCCTTCATTTCTGATTGGTACTTTATTATGTCATTGATGATCTCACTAGTTTCCTTAATAGTCTTACTAAGACCCTTGAGCATCATTATAGCCATTGTTTTGAACTCTCTATCTGTTAGCTTGCTTGGCTCCATTTCATTTAGTTCTTTTTCTGGAGATTTCTTCTGTTGTTTCATTTGTGACATATTTCTTTGCCTCCACATTTTGGCTGCTTCCTGGCCTTTGTTTCTATGTATTAGGTAGAGCTGCTATGTCTCCTGGAATTTGTAGAGTGGCTTTGTGTAGTAAGTGTCCTGTAGGGCCCAGTGGCTCAGCCACCCCAGTCACCTGAGCTGGGCCTCCTAGGTGCTCCCCTGTGTGGGCTGTGTGCACTGTCCTGTTGTAGTTGAGCCTTGATTGCTATTGGCGTCACTGGGAAGAATTGACGCCCAAGCCAATTGGCTGTGAGGACCAGCTGCAACTACAGCCAAAGAGCTGCTGTGCTGGACTCCCCTATGGAGCAGGATTTACTTCAGTGGAGCTTTGGTGTTCACTGAGTGCACCCCTTGAGTGTGTCCCTCGTGGATGTGGTAGGATTATAATACAGTGTGGTCGAAGCCGACCACTGGGTGCACTGTCCCTGGGGCCTCCTTGGAGGTGCAAAGTCAGCCTCTGCCTGCACCCTGCCTAAGGCTGCCCAGCATGAGCTATACATCAATCCATAGATGACTGCTACTTGTGCTGAGCTTGGAGGTGTCCAGGAGAGGCCAAGCTATGAACCAATGCAGGCTACCACTAGCGCTATGCCTGGAGATACTTATCAAGAATTATGGGGCACACTGAGGCTGGCTGCTGCTTGTTGGAGAGATCTTAGGAAAGTCCTAAGCATGGGGCTATAGAGGTCACTTGCATAGAAAAGTCATTGGAAATGGGTTGCATGAGCTTGCAAGCAGGGAGGGGCGGGGTCTCCTGGAATCACCACAGCTGGGCGAAATGTGTGAATGAGGTTGATGGAGATTCAGATAGGGCACCAGCCTGCCAGCACTGTGCGGGGAGGGATCATCAAAGGAACAATGGCTTCTGCCAACTCTTCTGTCTGGGAGAAAGCTGCCCCTCCAGCTTTCACCCTGATTCCAGGCAAGTTAGCTCCTTGCTGAATGTCCCAGGTTCCTTTCAAGCTGCTGCCCAGCGCTGCAGCTCAGAGGGAGTGCGTCTGAGTAAGTCCGTGCACTGGCCCTTTAAGAGGAGCTGCCTGGTCTTACTCAGCCACAATCCCCTTTGGTTTTTACAGCCCAAAGTTGTGGAGACTTCTCTTCCTGGCACTGGAATTCTGGGCTGGGGGGCCAGATGTAGGACCCTTTGCTCCTCTGGGAAACCTCCACCAACCAAGATACCCCTCCATGCCTCCGGGTTTTAAACCTTGGCACCTGGGTGTGGGGCCACAGCCACCACCTCCGGGATTCAGCCCAGATTCCACCCCGTATCTCCGCCCCACCTACCAGTCTCGATGCTTCTTCAGTTTTCTGGTTGTAGGAATTCTGTTCAGCTGGATTTCAGGAGGCTCTGAATGATGGTTGTTCTGTAGTTTAGCTGTAATTTTGATGTGGTTGTGGGAGGTGGTGGGTACCATCATTACCTGCGCTGCCAGCTTATCTCTCCCTGAACATATTTTTAGCTAATGAGGTATCCTTAGCATAAATAAAGCAAAAACTGACATAACTACAGAAATAAATAAGTAAACCAACAACAAATGTAGGTGGAGATTTTAACATATTTTTCTGAGAAATTAGATACTACGGGAGAAATAAGCAAAAATGTTTGAAAAAATACAGGTAATATTCTCTGGCTTATATATAAATTTATGCTCAGCAAGGAGAGAAATAAATATTCTTCCTAAGCACACATGAGATATGTTTTAAAAATTGACAATAAACTAGTTCATAAAGAAAGGTTCAATAACTCTTCCTGTTCAGTTCCATGGAGAATATATTGTCTCACCAAGCCCGATGCTGCTAAACAACCATTGCTTAAAAAGGAGCTGAGAAGAACAGTTACGAAATTCTTAGAAAAGTGAGGCAGAGCTAAGTCACCTCTATACTTAGGATTTGTGCACTTTCTGTATGTGTGTTATACTTCAGTAAACATTTACTTGAACTAGATATCACCCAAATTTAAAAAATGAAATCCCATTGGAGTTTTGGTGGGGATTCCATTAAACTTTACAAGTAATTTGGAAAGAATGAACATGTTAAAAAATTAGCATTTAATTTTATTTACTACTACAGCATTTTATATAACCTTGAGCATCTGAGGATTTTGGCATCCAAGGGAGTCCTACAACGAGTCCCCCTCAGACACCAATGGAAAACAAAGGGCTGATTCACATCCCAGCAGGACAAAGTGGGTGGCACCAGAGTTTATTAAGCTACTCAGAACTGTGGGCAATTTAAAACATGAATTTTTAATTTCTGTTAATTTTCCATTTAATATTTTCAGATCACAGTTGACTTCAGATATCTGAAACCTCCCTCAGAAAGTAAAACTGTGGAGAAAGGGGAACTACTGTAGTTTACAGAGTTCATAGAATTTTAGGTGGTCATTAAAATTATAATTATAAGGACTATGGAATCATATTTCTATTACAATGATAATTTAAAATACTGGGGTGCAAGATTATAAACATTAGTGGAAGTTAAATTGCCAAAATTTAAAACTGGTTTAGCACAATGAGTATAAATTACTATTACTTTAAAATTGTTCATTATTGCTATATTCTTTCCAATATGGAACATTTATTGACTCCAAATACATTTTGTAAACAAAAATGGGGGACCATTAACAATTTCTGTTAGAATACCTGAAATATCTATGAGATTAAAGGTACTACTATTGTAATTAGTTGATTTGATGGAAACAGTTAAGATGAAAATAAAAGTTCCAAAATTTGTATTTTAGGAGAAAATTCAGACACTTTAGGAAAGAAAGTTACAGTAACAATTAGGTTTATATTTTTCTTATCTAATAAAATCAGTTTTACAATGAGGTTTATACAATATTTTTCTTAACTAATAAGATCAGGTTTTGTGGGGGTTTTTCTTTTGGGAAAAAGGTCACTGCAAATTTATGAGATACTGAAAACACCTGACTTTTGTGATCATGACGCGACTCGAACATTGCAGACTTCTCAACTGCAACCAGATACATTACCACTGCGCCACCAAACCTGTGGAGCAAGGAGTTTTGACGGGTCCTGAGAACGTAAACATTGTAAGCAATAAGGGGCGGAGTCTACCCTCAAGCCCCGCCCCTACGGTTTCGTGGGCTTGATTCCCGGAGCCGCAGGTGGGCCACCTGCCCGCGCACATAGGACTTAAACCTTCTCCTCCGGAGAAATTGTGCTTAAGCACGCTTAGATTAAGGCCCAATTCTTAAACCTTGAGACACATTGAGCTCATGCAATATAGAAGCTGTTTTATGTCTTTGAGATTTACTTCTGGGGATCATAAACCCATTATGGCGTCGCTGCAGTTCTGGCACCCTAGACGAATTTTAGATTTAATCCCGGCTCTGCCAGTGACTCGAAGCGCCATTACCTAGCCTCCCTTTTCCTAGGTTTCTCGGCTGTAGACTGGGTATAACCACGGTCTCTCGTGGGGTGGCTGAGGCGCACCAGCGGTGATGGGAGCCGAGCTTCTCACGCGTGCGCGCTCCCAAGACAGCGCACGTTGCTTGGATCTCCGCCTCCTGTCCTCTCTTCATTGGGCCCCGGTTCGGCCGGGTAATTACGTCACAAAGGCCGCAACCGTAGGGGCGAGTCTAAGCGTTAAGTACCTCGGAGAGAGGGCGGTTGTCGTTGGCGTTGGTGGTATAGTGGTGAGCATAGCTGCCTTCCAAGCAGTTGACCCGGGTTCGATTCCCGGCCAACGCAAGTCCTTTTTGAAACTTTTTCCCCTACGTCCCTGGGACCGGGCCCGGCGCCACACGAACTGGCCAGCGCTCCGTGACCCCAGTGCGACGCGCCCCTCACCTCTTCCCATCGAAAGGTCGCACTGTAACCTTCGCTCGGGATTGCGGGCTCCGCGTGGAAAGCCCTGCCAATCCACAGGCCCGAGAAAGGGGGGGCGAAAGGAAGCAGAACACCTAGGCCCGACTCCCTGGCTGGTGCGGGACGCGGGCGAAAGCTGCGTGCTCAGTGTCAAGCGGAGACAGGAAACGCACGCTTATGTCTAGGACAAGGCACCTGGCAGGAGGCCAAGGCCCCAGGAGGGATTACGCGGGTTGTGTCGGTTTTGTGCTGTCGTCCCTCTGTGTTTGCAAATTTATTTCAACGAACACGTCTAATCATACTGAACGGTGAGGATAACGACTAATACACATAGAGAACGGTCATAATAATGGCCAATTTAGCCACAATGCAGTTTACTTGAAGTAAGACGTACACTTGAAATTTAGAATGTGAGCTTGAGAGTTAGGCCAACTACTCTTCTTTTATTTTTTTTTTAAATAGGAAGTAATATATAGCATTTTAATTTAATATATACACCACCACTGGATTTTCTTTAAATATCAAGTTAAACCTGTTATCAAGTTTCAATTAGTTGAATGGAATTTTGCAACACTGGATTATTTTTCAGCATTTCAAAGTACACTATCTGTATCATTTGGCCATAAAATTCCTTCTCCTTAAAATTATGTTCATTATATTTTTTATTACACTTTATTCTCCTGATTCTTCTCTTAATTTTATCCAAAAAAATAAATTTTTTTTTTTTGCCTTCTACGGTGTCTGAGCTTTTCCTCCAATAAGCAATAGGAATGCCTTAAACGTAGGTGCTTCTCAAAGTTGAAAGCATGGTATTCTTATTCTTTCTCTATTCTATCATCCCTCCTGTGACAATTTTCTCCATTCCCATCATAGGAGCTATAAATTGAATGACAACAAAGTCTGGTCTCTTCAAAGTTAAATTTTATCCCTAACTAAATGTTCATGTTTTTACTAAAACTCATTTCTTTTTTTATGCTCCTTCCAGTTGATGATATCAGTCTACTTTCAACAAAGCAGAAATAAAACTATGATAACAATATTCAGTTTCCCCATGTCTCCAAACCTAAAAGGACATCTTTAACCAAATCCCATAAATACTACCTCTGAAAGGCCCTTTTTATTATTTTGCTTCCCTTTTCACTGCTACAGAACACTCATGTCTACTCATTCAGATTATTAAAAATGTTTTCCCTGCCCCCAATTTATCTCAAAATCTTTCTTCATGTGGGCACTGATAACTTGTTGAAGTGCAGATATGATAATGTTATTATCTGGGTAAAAACCAGTTTGATTACCTGTTGTAAACCTCTCAGCATAATATTCAGTGCCCTTCAAACTTCAATACCAACTTACAACCTGAGTCTTGACTTTCAAAAAATTCCCACCTTATCAAACTTGCTCCCATCATACTAGTGACATGGACCCTTAATTCTCCACAACATTTTCCCACTCTTGCCTTTCCTGATAGTGACTCCATTCCTGAAATGACATTACTGTCCTACCACTGAAACTGTATGCATTCTTAAAGTTACAGGACAATTAGCTCTCTAGTTTGAACTACTTTTCTCCTTATCACACTCTTTAAAAACTTCTCTGTAAGCACGCCTAATACAGTCTTTTTGTATTAGTGGTTTTACCTTAAATTAAACTACTATTCATTTTAAATTTTAATAAATTATCAATATATTTATCTTAGTTTTACTCTGAGTATAAATGATATAAGCAATAGTTTTCCTTAAAAGACTTTTTTTTTTTTAACATAATGGATACTATTTTTGTTTTTTGAAACTCAAATTCACTTTATAAACTACTATAAACAATTACAGATTAACCTTTTAATTGCAGCTTTCTTAAAAAGTTGTCGGATTTCCATTCTTCAGGAGATATTTTCATCAGTGTGCTGTTCAATTCGACATGTTAAACTTTCTTCATTATTAAGAACTTCATACATATTAGTGAGATTGCCATTCATTGCTTTTTCGACTTTTTGAAAAGATTCAGGAAGGAAGACTTGCTAGACTAAAAGCTGACGTCTTTAAAGGCATGCAACAAGAATATTCCCATAATGATTGTGCAGAAATCACTAAGAGTACCAATGACATCATCAAAAGGCATATCCTGCCACCCCTTAAAAAGAAGAGCTGAAAAAGTTAAAACTAATGTAAAGAAGACATGGTAGTCGCGACGGAAATTTTGAATATGTCCAGGGCCCTGTTCCTGTAATTGATCTGCGTGCTCACACAGACTGCGGGACTCAGCAGAGCTCAGGGGGTGTTCAAGCACAGGCTTCTCAGCAAACAGCTCTTCGATAGCAATGCTTAGGCCCTTAATACAGGAGACAGAAAACACCCCGATCACGGAACAGATTGTTATGTACAGAGAATGTTTGTCTGTCCGTCAGGAAGGTTAATATAAGGACACAATGACCACAAGTGTCCCAAAGACCACAAAATCTGGATCCTCGTGAGACATTTCATTTAGTCTTGATCTGCCTTTTCTTTTGGAGCACGAATGACCATAACTGTAGATCCTAGAATACTTAGCAAACATCCAATTTTCCAATGAAGATTAAGCCTGTCATTTAGAAGGTACGAAGAAAGAATGGCACAAGGACGCTGAGAGCTTCGAACGGAGTCTCTAGGGCTGCTGGTGCAAAGGCTTACGCAGCACAGTTGGCCACCTCACTCCCAATTTACCACAGGACAGATAAATGCAGGTGCTGGAGGATATCAATATGATGCAGTGTTCAAATCCCACTTGGCAAGCCCAGGGAGAGGCTTTCCCTCCGCTATCCGGCTCTGGTCACCTCCGCACACACCCTCACTGAGGCCACGCGCGCCTCTCCAGCGCAAGGTGCCAGCGTGGGGGCTGCAGTCTCCTCCAAGGAGCAGCGCTGAGCGCAACTTGCTCGCGACAACCTCCAACCCCTGCGGCCTCAGGTACCAAGGA